>NC_061509.1:225992063-226008078 GCF_022539505.1 Lolium rigidum
GCAGACGTAAGGGTTTTACCTCATCGAGGGCCCCGAACCTGGGTAAATCGCTCTCCCCGCTTGTCTGTGAACCGATGTCTCGTGTCAGCCTACGGGATTCCATCAACCCTAAGCCCCTATCGGAGGGCATTGGCGAGGAGTACCCTCGACATATGTCCCCTGCATCAAACCATGTCAGTGCTTTGGTGATTAAAGCAAGGAGCACAGCAGGACATGGCCATGCCGTGCACCCTTGCACACCATCATGCCACCTCCCATCTCTGGTACTCTCTCTCTCTTTAACCTTATCACAGAGCATATCCAGACCACCCTGCACCAGCCCATGCCAAGCCCTGGCACGCAAGAGGCCGGCATTGGCCAGCCCCGTACGTGCCCAGAGCGTCCAGGACATGCCAGCATGCGCGCTCACCGCGCACTGGACGCGCCAGAGCGGCAGCACGCGCCACCGCATCCGCCCTTCCCTGCCCCTCCGTCTCTGTGCACGGCATCTTCCCGCCAACGGCTACACCGTAGACATGCTCGAGCGTCTGCGCAAGCCCTGTCGCCACCGCCCGCGAATAAAAGTGTCGCCGGACCCGTAGCAGGCGCCGCCCTCTCCTGCGCCATCCTATCCTGCTTTCGTCGCGCCAGCTAGCACGCGAGACTCGCCATGATGCCAGCTGCACCGTGCCGTCCTCGCCTTGCCCCTCCGCGCACCAGAACGGTCGCGCCATGATCGACCTCCACGGGCACCCGCAGCACCCCTCCGCTGCTATAAATAGAGCACCCCCGCTCCTCCATTCTTCACACCATCTCACTCTCCTCCCATCTCTGCTTCTCCTCAAACAAATCCCTCGCCACATTGTAGCCGGAGTAGTGCCAATTTGACGCCGGAGCACCGCCGGCATCTGCAGCACCTCGCCGTCGATTGGAGCCACCCCGAGCGACGCCATCTGTACCAGGAGACTCGCCGTCCACGACAACGTAGCAGCGCACCTCGCCCATGATTGCCGGAGCACCGGTAGGCCCTCCGACCCCCTAGCCTCGCTGCCAGAGCCACGGGATCTCGTCGGAGACGACGACGATCCTCAGCCGCACGATCCCCTTCTAATCCTACACCTCACATCCCTCATACCGTTTCGCTCGATTAAGTCCCACTGACAGGTGGAGCCCACCTTGCCAGGCAGCCCATACGTGCGAGCCGCGCTGCTGGGCTGGCCCGTTTGTTTTTCACCCCTGTGGCCCGTTAAGCTTTCCCGCCAGGCCCAAAAATTCAAATCTGGTTTTTCTGTTTCAATTCAAATTCAATACTGGACCCTTTTTAAAATTTGAATAGAATAAAACCTACTGAACCAAATTTGATAAATTTTATATATTCAGAAAGCTTATGAAATTATCTATCCAACCACACCAGCCTCAACCCTAGTTGTGTCGTAAAAATAATGTAGTAAAAATAATAAGGCAGGGCCTTTTCAAACTTCAAGGAATTATTAAAAATCAACCCTAAATGATTTTTAGTTGATTCCAACTCTCATAAATCACATTTCGAATACTCTACATGATTATAAAAAAATGTAGCAGGGTTGCTTCATATTATCATGGGCTAGAGCAAAATAATGGCTATGTGGCCATTTCTAGTCCATTTAAATTATTTCAATTAATTTATTTAAATAGTATGAGAGTAACTCTCTCATTTAAATCATGGTCTTAAGTAATCCAATATGAGGTAATTACCTTACTCTATAGCACATCATATTTAATTACTTAATGATATTAAATTGTTCCATAGTAGTATTTAAATTGCATGAGATGGAGTATCTCATTTAAATCATTTTCCCAAATGATAATTATGAAGTGTTGACCTTGGTCAACATGATATCATACTTTATTACTTGAGGAGATTTAATCTTAAACAAGATTCAATGAGAGGAAATTATTTCTCAAAGAACATCAATAGCAAACCTTATAATTATTTCAATGAGAGGAAATTATTTTTCTTAAAAAGAAACAAAGTAACCCACCATGTAATAATATTGTGATGCTACAATAGTTTGTGTAAACCAATTGTGTGCTTAGTCTAGCCCTTAAGAATTGTTTGGTGATTGTATACCTCGTATCCGTGTATAGACGCTAGTACCGAGGAATACCAGGAGGAGGAGGTCTACGAGGAGGAAGAAGAACACTTTGATCAATACACCACTCAAGGCAAGATATACTCTTGCAAGCTCCCAAGTGCAAAGCTCTACTAGAGCAAGGCACCATTACACTTCTAATTTTGTTTAAGGATCCCATCCCGATTTTTACTCTTGCAAGCTTTTACTTTATTTATCAAGGTTTACTTTATAGTTAATTTTGGTGTAAGTATAGAGTGTTACAAGAACATCAAAAGTAGCCTAGAGAAATACAAGCTAGATTAGCACCCCTCATGACTAGTTGCTAGTGCTAAACTAAAAATGACTACTCTAGATGGGAACATGTGAAAACCAATGACTTTGAAAACCTTGGAATGATGAGTCATTCTATTAAAAGATTTTGAAGCTGAATATGACATGAAATGACATGGTGACTTTGACAAAAACTGATGATTGGGTTCGGATGCGATACCATTCTAAATTTTAGAGTACCCCCACAATACCTGATTATGGGTAAGGCTTAACTAGAAACTTATGCGCTTTATTATGGGTTCCCTCTAAACAAGCGTCATGGGGGTTATGCCGAGGCTACCTCCGTTGAAAGTGAAATGACGTGAAATGAGGTGAATGTACGACCCAAACCCTGTGCAGTTCTCGGGTAATAGTTGGCTATCACCGGGAGGCCAAACTCATGGGGAGAGGTGCCTATACTAGAGTTTATAAGTGAAAGGTTATGATTGATGATCCGCATACTGAGTTATGATTATTCAGGGTTATCCCTGACGGATGTAATCAAAAGTTGTGGCACAAGTGTACAACCTCTGCACAGTGTAAACCTATTCGAATAGTCGTGTCCACGGTTACGGACGATTGGAAAGGCCATACTGTTCCGTTGTCAGATATTTCTAAAACTGAATGGTGAATTGAATGGTGAATTTTGACTTGAACACAACCTGGTTGTGGGAATGACACTAATGTTCCCACTTGAGTTAAGTTAGGAAAATGATGAGTCTTTCATTTAAAATTGCTTATGAAATAAAATTGGCTTTATGCAAATAAACTTAGAGCTTAGCAACCCCTACTAAAATTGTTAGTACTTATAATAGTATTAGTTTGCGAGTACTTTAAAGTACTCATGGCTGTGTCACTGGCTATTCAAATGGCCAGACTATGAAGAGGAGCAGCAGTATCAGGATGACGGACAGCAGGACGTCTACGATAATTAGGATCATCTCCTAACGTCAAGCGTTGCATGTGGATTAGATGGACTACTACTACTTCGCTTCCGCTATGTGTTGTGTTTGTTGATCATTAGATCAACTATTATTGTAAGTGTGGATCATGTGATCTATTATTGTAAGAAGACTATGGTTTGTAATGAATGATGACTCTATGATATCAACTGTTATGTATCGTAAAAACAATCTTTCTGGGATTGCGATGTATGGCATAATAGGCATGTGGACTTAAAAATTCGGGTGTTGACAGTGTGGCGCCGGCTATTCCTGAACTCGGAATAAGGTCCACCCTATCCTATCCTTGCCCCGGTGGTACGTCTAGCGTCGACGGAGGGCGCGTGGAGTTGTGTGTTCGGCGGATCTCCTGTGATCCGGTCATGTTTCGTATTGGATTGTGTGGTTTGAGGTCAGCCTTTTCCAATCTACGTACGGTTGTGATCATTGGTGATTGTTGATGTTGTGTTGTGTTGCACTGGTCATTTGGATTTTTAGCACGACGACTTTCTGTATGCCTACTACAACAAGTTTTTCCTGGTTCCGGTGATGGAGTAGTGAGGGCAGCAGCGCGCCTTTTAAACTTCGAGGTGGACTCTGAGACCTAGCCTACTATATAAGTCTTAGGAGAAGCCGCCGGGGGAGGAGATTGCATGACAGCAACACCCTTGTAACCCTAATTCTCGATAATACAATCTCAGTGATTTCACCCTTGATCATACTTTCGTCGGCTATCTAGTTTGACTGACCGGTGTTTGAATTAACCATCATTCTTCTTCCTCAAAACCTAAGTCCATCATTACGAACATTGATAAGGTTATACCTTGTCAGTTAAACCCAAGTCTATCATTACAAACATTGATAAGGTTATACCTTGTCAGTTGGTAAAGTGTCATACAGAGTGACTTATTGGTACTGTTTGTAGACATCAAAACCGTTAGGCTCAAGTTATCGCAGTGCAACTGCTGTCAGGAGGAGGAGACTAGAGTATGGTTGAATTTGGACTTTACAGTTTGGCTCCTAGGGCTGTACGTCGGGAGCCAGAAGGTTGCCAGATCTTTATGTTGCCTTTTAGTTTGTGGTCTAGTTAAAATGATGATGAGTACATGGTAGCGTTCGTGCAAAGTAGAGAATAGGATAGTAAAAATGTGACCCTGGGAACTCTGTGTTACGGTTTTATTGTCAATGAAATCGGGAGCCTGGGTTTCTTAATTCGAAAAAAAAAAGGTCCAATAATCCAAATCGATTCATAATGTGCAATTTCAGGCGAAAGCTCAGTGCCTCAGTGCCAACGGCGGTGATAGTTGCGGGTGCTGTAACCCTCTTGGGGGTCGTTGTGGGTATCCACCCTGCGGTACAGCTCCGGATGAAAATCCTAGACCTCGTGGTCTCGATGGCAACGGCGCAGTGCGTCATTGCTCTCTTGGGGGCATCGTCATGGAGCCCCAACTCGACTCAGTCTCGTGTCCATGTCTTTGGTGGCAAGTTTGGAATTTTTTGTGTTCTTTCTTGTTTTTTCTTTAATATATTTTGTAAGTGGTTCTTATCTTGACCTTATATGGATTTGTCCATTGCGACTTTGTAGATAAAGCGGGACAAATTCCTATTTTGAGGAGGAATCGATTCATATTGTGCAATTCAACGGTAACATGACCAATCGCATCGTTCTGAAATATAAGCATTTAAAAAAAGCTAATTTTGCTTTTAAAAAAAGCTACTCGTGTTTAACCACTCAGAAGCAAATGGAGCAGAAGCTCGTTCCATGCGTCTACGGGCCCAGGCAAGCACCAGTGCATGCAGTCGATGCTGAAGCCGACCTTCTCGTGCGGCCAGTGCCTGTACTGGCCGGGGTGTCCGTCGGCCCTCATCTGCATCATCTCGCTCACGTCCATCAGCACAAACCTCGCCGCCGACGCTGCTGACGCCGCGGTCCGGAATTCCTCCACCTGCGCGGCGTGGAACGCGGCCTCGGTCTCCGGCAGGCTCGTCTCGTTGCTCCGCACTGGCCGCGTCCTCAGGCAGTTCCCGCCGTTGTACCACTTGCCGTTCTCGTAGTGCGGCGGCGCCACCGTCCGGACCACCACCCTGCCGCGGAACCCGGCCAGCGCACGGAGTGCGGTCCGGAACGACGCGCGCACCGCGTAGTCCGGGGCCACGTCGGTGGCGTTGTGCGCCGCCTCGCAGCCGTCCATGTTGGCGCAGCCGAGGATGCGGCCGCCCTCGTAGAGCACGGTGGGGCGCGTGAACCACTTGGCGCCGCTGAGAACGGCGTAGTCGTAGCCAGCGACATCGCCGCTCCACTCAGGGTCCGCCTCGTCGAGGTACACGTTGTGCGGGTCAATGAACGACTGCCCGCCGTGCGTCAGGTTCCACCGCACCAGGAACGGCGTCCAGAACACGCACACCGTGAAGTCGTGCTCCCGGTAGTGGTACTTGCGCGTGCAGTGGACGCAGCCTCTCGGCTCGATCTCCATCGGGTACTCCACCTGCATGACGACGACTGACCGTGATCGATCCACCTGAAGCGCTTCTGCAAGCGAAGTGGAAATCTTGAAGGTACCTTGGCGAGGAGGCACATGAGGGACTGCATGTGGTTACGGGCGACGGAGTCCCCGACGAAGGCCATGGACTTTCCCCGGACGAGGCGGAGGAAGGCGGCAGCGTCGAAGCGGGGGAGGTCGCAGCCGTGGGGCTGCCACCGCCACCCGAGGATGGACTCCATCCCCGGCTTGCCGTACTTCATGCAGTCCTGCCGCCCGTCGATCAGCGCGCACGTCGCGTTCGTGTAGTAGGGCCCGGCCGAGTCGGCCACCCACTCGCCCCGACCCACGTGGCACGCCGCGTCGTCGCTGGCCGGGCGGGATGATCTCGCCGTGGCAGCGGATATGAACCGCTCAGCGCTCAGCAGCGAGTACTTCGATGTGGTGAAGACGACGATTAGGAGGCTCAGGAGCAGCCCGCTGGCGGAAGCTGCCTTCCGCGCGATTTGGTTGCTAGGCTTCATCTTCATCGCGCGCGGAAGGCAACTAGCTACTGAGAGGGAGGCAGAACAGAACAAATTGATAGTTTCATTACAGTAGTAGTAGGTTTCCTTCTTTTTTTATTGGGTGTTTAGCTGTCTAGAATAACTTCTGATTTGCTGTCTTGTTGCACGAACATGCATGCGACTTAATCCGGCACGTAGCTGCGGAAATACTCAGGGAAAGAACTCTTTCGATCGAGTATATTATAGTACTACTGCGTATATATTTAAGGACGTGACTATTTTTAGTTACGACTTTTAACTAGGACAGATCACGAATTAAATGTATTACGCCTTATCGTAAGAAGAATTTTTTTATTGCAAAGCTGAGAAGTGATACAGGGAGATGGGTGGAAGGTAATGATCCGTTGATTTCTGATTATTTTACTAATCTTTTTACCTCGGAGGTGAATGGCACATATCCTATGTTCCTGAAAAAAAAATACAACCAAGGGTGACTGACTAGATGAATGCGCAGCTCTTGGCTCCATTTTCACCAGAGGAGGTTAAGAAGAAAATTTTCAGTATCGGAGACCTAAAAGCTCCTGGCCCGGATGGCTTGCATGCAATCTTTTATAAAAAAAAAATTGGCATCTGATGGGTGAAGATATAACAGCTGAAGTTTTGCAAGCAATTAACTCATCTACTATTCCAGACAAATATTGTGCTTATTCCAAAGATCGATTCCGCAGAAGTGGTGACACAGTTCAGACCCATCAGCCTCCGTAATGTGGTGTACAAAATTATCTCCAAAATGTTGGCGAATAGGTTGAAACAAATTTTACCTGAAGTGATCTCCGCTACTCAGAGTGCTTTTGTTCCGGGACGGTTGATTACGGATAACGTGTTGGTGGCGTATGAGTGCATCCATAAAATCAAGAATAAAAGGAATGGTAACGCAGATCTCTGTGCGGTGAAATTGGATATGCATAAGGCCTACGACCGGGTGGAATGGGTTTTTCTGAGAAATACGATGAAAAAATTGGGTTTTCTGATGGATGGATTGACCTAATGATGGCACGTGTTACCTCGGTGTCCTATAAGGTGATATTTAACTCAACAGAGACATATAGCTTTGCACCTACAAGAGGCTTAAGACAAGGGGATCCCCTGTCCCCTTACTTGTTCCTCCTATGTGCAGAAGATTTATCTAGTACCTTGTTACATGAAGAAGAAGTTGGTGGTATTGAAGGTGTGAGTGTGTGCAGGAATGCACCATTGGTGTCCCATTTACTCTTTGCCGATGATTCTCTAATCCTTATGAAGGCGAATATGGATAATGCAACTTTCTTGCAGCGGGTGTTGGACTCCTACTGTGAAAATTTAGGACTGGTTAGTTCGCCCAAACTCAAGCGGTGGGTTTGCCCGAAGAAACAACAAGCCCACGATGCCAATGTCACGTCCGAGTTTCCAGAATCGGAGTGGAGGACACCCAAGGCCAGGAGGCCACAACAACAACAACAACCACCATGCCAACACCAACAACTTCAACCGTGCCCCTATGAGAGCCCCCGGCAACCACAACAACTCCAACACTGCTCCAAGGACTGGGAGCAATGCTGTTCCCATCACCCCCAAGGACAAGTCCACCATCACTTGTTATGAATGTGGAGTGGTGGGTCACTATTCCAATGAGTGCCCCAAAAGGTTAGCCAAGACTGCCCCCAACACCGCTGCACCTGCTCAGCAGCAACGCAGTGTCTCAACCGACAGGAAGTTTGCCCCGAACAACCCGAACAACCGCAGCGGCAGCCACTTTCACATGAGTGCGGAAGAAGCCCAGGAAGCGCCAGATGTTGTGCTGGGTATGTTTTCTGTTAAATCAGTACCTGCAAGAGTGTTGTTTGATTTTGGAGCATCGCATTCGTTTGTTACTCAAGATTATGCATGCACTAGTAAGATTCAACCCATCAGTTTAAAGCATGTCATGATAGTTCAAATCCCTGGTTCAACTACAAAAGCTAGAAAAATTTGCAAAGATGTACCCATCAGAATTCATGCAATAGATTTTTATGTAAATTTGATTATTCTAGGAACAAAAGGTTTGGAAGTAGTACTTGGTATGGATTGGATTTCCAAACATCATGGGTTGATTGATTGTGCGAAGAAAGCCATCACCATGACTAGTAGCACTGGAGTGATAGTAGAACATGTATCTGAAAGGATGCCCCGAAAGTTCACCTGCAACCAGAGTTTAGCCAAACCAACCTTGGATCAGATCAGGGTCGTCTGTCGATACCCCGATGTGTTTCCTGATGATCTACCCGGTATGCCTCCAGATCGGGATATCGAGTTTATCATTGAGTTAATCCCTGGAACAGGACCCATAGCCCAGAGAGCCTATAGTATGAACCCAGCAGAGTTAGTAGAACTGAAGAAACAACTGGATGATATGCTACACAAAGGTCTGATTCGACCAAGTGCGTCGCCTTGGAGATCCCCAGTTTTGTTTGTGGACAAGAAAGATGGTGCCACTCGTTTATGTACGGATTACCGTAAGCTTAACGATGTCACCATCAAGAACAAATACCCCTTGCCAAAGATAGAAGACCTGTTTGACCAGCTGACCAGTGCCAAAGTGTTCTCTAAGATTGATCTTAGGATTGGTTACCATCAACTGAAGATTCGTGCAACGGATATCCCCAAAACTGCCTTCACCACCAGATATGGATTGTATGAATACAATGTCATGTCATTTGGATTGACCAATGCCCCATCTTACTTCATGAATCTCATGAATAAGATCTTTATGAACTTTTTGGATAAGTTTGTTGTTGCGTTCATCGACGACATTCTAATCTACTCCAAGTCAGAAGAAGAACATGCGCAACATTTGGAATTTGTCCTGGATACCCTTAGGTAGCATCAATTGTATGCCAAGTTCAGCAAATGTGAGTTTTGATTAAAGGAAGTAGGATTCCTAGGACATATCTTGTCTGCAGGAGGAATTGCCGTTGACCCCGCAAAGATCAAGACCGTCGCAGAATGGAAAGACCCAACCACTCAGACTGAAGTCCGTGCATTTGTTGGATTGGCGGGATATTACCGCCGGTTTGTTGAAGGATTCTCCAGCATAGCAAGACCAATGACTCAACTATTGAAGAAAGACAAGAAGTTTGAATGGACTGATAAATGTGAAGAGAGCTTCCAGCAGCTCAAGAGCAGATTGACCTCAGCCCCAATATTGATCATGCCGGACATCACCAAGCCATTTGACGTCTACTGTGACACCTCCAAGATTCGTCTTGGATGTGTGTTGATGCAAGAAGGCAAAGTGATATCATACTTGTCTAGGCAATTGAAGCAACATGAGCAGAATTATCCAACCCATGACTTAGAGCTAGCAGCAGTAGTCTTAGCCCTGAAAGTATGGCGTCATTACCGCATGGGTAATCGATGTGAGATCTACTCGGATCACAAGAGCCTGAAGTATATCTTCACTCAGAAGGAGCTGAATATGAGGCAGTGAAGATGGATAGAGTTAATCAAGGATTACGATATGGAAATTCACTACCACCCCGGCAAGGCCAATGTGGTAGCGGATGCCCTGAGTAGACTGATGTGCCAGTTGAACTCCATGATCGCAGAAGAGCAACCTAGTTTGCATCAAGAATTTGAGCAGTTTAGAATGGAGCTAGTTAGTGAAGGATTCCTAGCAAGCATTGAACTCCAACCTACCTTGATTAGTCAGATAAAGGAAGCCCAGAAGGGAAATGCTAGCACTGATGGAATCAAGAGTCAAATAGCTGCAGGAAAGGCACCTAGATTCACCAAAGATGAAGAAGGAGTTCTTTGGTACAACGGACGCTTATGCGTGCCGTCAGATTCAGAGTTGAAACAAGTCATTCTGAAAGAAGCCCATGACACCCTTTACTCCATTCATCCCGGAGGAACCAAGATGTACCAAGACTTGAAGGAACAATTTTGGTGGCATGGACTGAATAGAGAAATCGGAAGCTACATCGCCAAGTGTGATATCTGTCAGAGAGTCAAGGCAGAGCATCAGCGACCCGTGATGGCGTGTATTTCACACGTTCGTTGGGCAACCCCAAGAGGAAGGTATGATGCGCACAGCAGCAAGTTTTCCCTCAGAAAGAAACCAAGGTTTATCGAACCAGGAGGAGCCAAGAAGCACGTTGAAGGTTGATGGCGGCGAGATGTAGTGCGGCGCAACACCAGGGATTCCGGCACCAACGTGGAACCTCGCACAACACAACCAAAGTACTTTGCCCCAACGAAACGGTGAGGTTGTCAATCTCACCGGCTTGCCGTAACAAAGGATTAACCGTATTGTGTGGAAGATGATTGTTTGCGAGAGAAAACAAGTAAAAACAAGTATTGCGATAGATTGTATTTCAGTAAAGAGAATTGGACCGGGGTCCACAGTTCACTAGAGGTGTCTCTCCCATAAGACGAACAACATGTTGGGTGAACAAATTACAGTTGGGCAATTGACAAATAAAGAGAGCATGACAATGCACATACATATTATGATGAGTATAGTGAGATTTAATTGGGCATTACGACAAAGTACATAGACCGCCATCCAACTGCATCTATGCCTAAAAAGTCCACCTTCAGGTTATCATCCGAACCCCCTCCAGTATTAAGTTGCAAAGCAACGGACAATTGCATTAAGTATGGTGCGTAATGTAATCAACAACTACATCCTTAGACATAGCATCAATGTTTTATCCCTAGTGGCAACAGCACAACACAACCTTAGAACTTTCGTCACTCGTCCCGGTGTCAATGCGGGCATGAACCCACTATCGAGCATAAGTACTCCCTCTTGGAGTTAAAAGCATCTACTTGGCCGGAGCATCTACTAATAACGGAGAGCATGCAAGATCATAAACAACACATAAGCATAACTTTGATAATCAACATAACAAGTATTCTCTATTCATCGGATCCCAACAAACGCAACATATAGAATTACGGATAGATGATCTTGATCATGATAGGCAGCTCACAAGATCCGACAATGATAGCACAATGGGGAGAAGACAACCATCTAGCTACTGCTATGGACCCATAGTCCAGGGGTAGACTACTCACTCATCACTCCGGAGGCGACCATGGCGGTGTAGAGTCCTCCGGGAGATGATTCCCCTCTCCGGCAGGGTGCCGGAGGCGATCTCCGGGATCCCCCGAGATGGGATCGGCGGTGACGGCGTCTCGCAAGGTTTTCCGTATCGTGGCTCTCGGTGCTCGGGGGTTTCGTCACGGATGCTTTAAGTAGGCGGAAGGGTAGGTCAAGAGGCGGCACGAGGGCCCCACACCACGGGGCCGCGCGGCCAAGGGGGGGCCGCGCCGCCCTAGGGTGTGGCCCCCTCGTGGCCCCTCTTCGTCTCGTCTTCGGTCTTCTGGAAGCTTCGTGTAAAAATAGGCCTCTGGGCTTTTATTTCGTCCAATTCCGAGAATATTTCTTTACTAGGATTTCGAAACCAAAAACAGCAGAACAACAGAATCGGCACTTCGGCATCTTGTTAATAGGTTAGTTCCGGAAAATGCACGAATATGACATAAAGTGTGCATAAAACATGTAGATAACATCAATAATGTGGCATGGAACACAAGAAATTATCGATACGTTGGAGACGTATCAGCATCCCCAAGCTTAGTTCCGCTCGTCCCGAGCAGGTAAAACGATAATAAAGATAATTTCGGAGTGACATGCCATCATAATCTTGATCATACTATTTGTAAAGCATATGTAAAGAATGCAGCGATCAAAACAATGTGTATGACATGAGTAAACAAGTGAATCATAAAGCAAAGACTTTTCATGAATAGCACTTCAAGACAAGCATCAATAAGTCTTGCATAAGAGTTAACTCATAAAGCAATAATTCAAAGTAAAGGTATTGAAACAACACAAAAGAAGATTAAGTTTCAGCGGTTGCTTTCAACTTGTAACATGTATATCTCATGGATATTGTCAACATAGAGTAATATAATAAGTGCAATAAGCAAGTATGTAGGAATCAATGCACAGTTCACACAAGTGTTTGCTTCTTGAGGTGGATAGAAATAGGTGAACTGACTCATCATTGAAAGTAAAAGGATGGTCCTCATAGAGGAAAAGCATCGATTGCTATATTTGTGCTAGAGCTTTGATTTTGAAAACATGAAACAATTTTGTCAACGGTAGTAATAAAGCATATGCATCATGTAAATTATATCTTATAAGTTGCAAGCCTCATGCATAGTGTACTAATAGTGCTCGCACCTTGTCCTAATTAGCTTGGACTACCTGGATTATCACCGCAATACATATGCTTTAACCAAGTTTCACAAAGGGGTACCTCTATGCCGCTCGTACAAAGGTCTAAGGAGAAAGCTCGCATTTGGATTTCTCGCTTTTGATTATTCTCAACTTAGACATCCATACCGGGACAATATAGACAACGAGATAATGGACTCCTCTTTTAATGCTTTAAGCATTTGACAACAATTAATTCTTTTCTCATTAGAGATTTGAGGATGTTTGTCCAAAACTGAAACTTCCACCATGGATCATGGCTTTAGTTAGCGGCCCAATGCTCTTCTCTCACAATATGCATGCTCAAACCATTCAACTCGGTGTAGATCGCCCTTACTTCGGACAAGACGAACATGCATAGCAACTCACATGAAATTCAACAATGAGTTGATGGCGTTCCCCGATAAACATGGTTATCGCACAACAAGCAACTTAATAAGAGATAAAGTGCATAATTACATATTCAATACCACAATAGTTTTTAAGCTATTTGTCCCATGAGCTATATATTGCAAAGGTGAATGATGGAATTTTAAAGGTAGCACTCAAGCAATTTACTTTGGAATGGCGGGAAAATACCATGTAGTAGGTAGGTATGGTGGACACAAATGGCATAGTGGTTGGCTCAAGTATTTTGGATGCATGAGAAGTATTCCCTCTCGATACAAGGTTTAGGCTAGCAAGGTTATTTGAAACAAACACAAGGATGAACCGGTGCAGCAAAACTCACATAAAAGACATATTGAAAACATTATAAGACTCTACACCGTCTTCCTTGTTGTTCAAACTCAATACTAGAAATTATCTAGACCTTAGAGAAACCAAATATGCAAACCAAATTTTAGCATGCTCTATGTATTTCTTCATTAATGGGTGCAAAGCATATGATGCAAGAGCTTAAACATGAGCACAACAATTGCCAAGTATCACATTACCCAAGACATTTTTAGCAATTACTACATGTATCATTTTCCAATTCCAACCATATAACAATTTAACGAAGGAGAAACTTCGCCATGAATACTATGAGTAGAAACCAAGGACATATTTGTCCATATGCTACAGCGGAGTGTGTATCTCTCCCATAAAGTGAATGCTAGGATCCATTTTATTCAAACAAAACAAAAACAAAAACAAACCGACGCTCCAAGAAAAAGCACATAAGATGTGGCCGAATAAAAATGTAGTTTCAGGGGAGGAACCTGATAATTTGTCGATGAAGAAGGGGATGCCTTGGGCATCCCCAAGCTTAGACGCTTGAGTCTTCTTGATATATGCAGGGGTGAACCACGGGGTGCATCCCCAAGCTTAGAGCTTTCACTCTCCTTGATCACGTTGCATCATACTCCTCTCTTGACCCTTGAAAACTTCCTCCACACCAAACTCGAAACAACTCATTAGAGGGTTAGTGCACAATATAAATTGACATATTCAGAGGTGACACAATCATTCTTAACACTTCTGGACATTGCATAATGCTACTGGACATTAGTGGATCAAAGAAATTCATCCAACATAGCGAAAGAGGCAATGCGAAATAAAAGGCAGAATCTGTCAAAACAGAACAGTTCGTATTGACGAATTTTAAAATGGCACCAGACTTGCTCAAACGAAAATGCTCAAATTGAATGAAAGTTGCGTACATATCTGAGGATCATGCTCGTAAATTGGCGTAATTTTCTGAGCTACCTACAGGGAGATAGACCCAGATTCGTGACAGCAAAGAAATCTGGAACTGCGCAGTAATCCAAATCTAGTACTTACTTTTCTATCAACGGCTTAACTTGGCACAACAAAACTCAAAACTAAGATAAGGAGAGGTTGCTACAGTAGTAAACAACTTCCAAGACACAAAATAAAAACAAAGTACTGTAGGTAAAAACATGGGTTGTCTCCCATAAGCGCTTTTCTTTAACGCCTTTCAGTTAGGCGCAGAAAGTGTATATCAAGTAACATCAAGAGTTGAAGCATCAACATCATAATTTGTTCTAATAATAGAATCATAAGGTACCTTTATTCTCTTTCTAGGGAAGTGTTCCATACCTTTCTTGAGAGGAAATTGATATTTTATATTACCTTCCCTCATATCAATAATAGCACCAACAGTTCGAAGAAAAGGTCTTCCCAATATAATTGGACAAGATGCATTGCATTCAATATCCAAGACAACAAAATCAATGGGAACAAGATTATTGTTAACGGTAATGTGAACATTATCAACTTTACCCAAAGGTTTCTTTGTAGAATGATCAGCAAGATTAACATCCAAATAACAATTTTTCAGCGGTGGCAAGTCAAGCATATTATAAATTTTCTTAGGCATAACAGAAATACTTGCACCAAGATCACATAAAGCATTGCAATCAAAATCTTTAACCTTCATATTAATGATGGGCTCCCAACCATCTTCTAGCCTTTTAGGAATAGAGGCTTCGCGCTCTAGTTTCTCTTCTCTATCTTTTATGAGAGCATTTGTAATATGATGCGTGAAAGCCAAATTTATAGCACTAGCATTAGGACTTTTAGCAAGTTTTTGCAAGAACTTTATAACTTCAGAGATGTGGCAATCATCAAAATTCAAATCATTATAATCTAAAGCAATGGGATCATCATCCCCAATGTTGGAAAAAATTTCAGCAGCCTTTATCACGAGCAGTTTCAGCAGTTTTAGCGGTTTCAGGCAGTTTTCGCGCTTTGCATTAGAAGTGGAAACATTGCTAACACCAATTCTTTTATTAGTATGAGTAGGAGGTGCAGCAACATGTGTAGCATTAGCATTACTAGTGGTGGTAATAGTCCAAACTTTAGCTATATTCTTCTCTTTAGCTAGTTTTTCATTTTCTTCTCTATCCCACCTAGCACGCAGTTCAGCCATTAATCTTATATTCTCATTAATTCTAACTTGAATGGCATTTGCTGTAGTAGTAATTTTATCATCTAAATCCTCAGGTTTAGCAGCCATTTTATTGATTAAAGAAGATTGTGATGCAGACATGTATGAGATTCGGGTTTCAGCACTAGCAAGTTTAGTTTGCAACCCCGAGATTTCCCTATTCAGATTTTCAAGTTGATTTCCTATATTCTTCAATACGATAGATTGCTCATTCATAGTTTTAGTAAACAATTGATTTTGCTCATATTGCGATTGCATAAAGTTTTTAGTGGATCTTTCAATATCTAGCATCCTTCCCTCATATCTACCATAAGTATTACCATTAGCAGGATATGCCCTAGAATTTTGAGCAACTAATGAAGCTAACGGAACATTATTAGGATCAACATTAGATCTAACATTCACAAGCATAGACATAATAGCATCAATTTTATCATTCAAGGAAGAGGATTCCTCAACAGAATTTACCTTCTTATCTTGTGGAGCTCT
>NC_061509.1:226008178-226028695 GCF_022539505.1 Lolium rigidum
GATCTAATCTACAAGATCGAAGCAACGAGATGGAGATGAGACTAACCCTCGAAGATTCCAAAGTCTACGAGATTAATCTCGTTGTTGATGTAGACGATCGTCCTCGGTGCTGCAATCTGGCAGCACTTCCGTACTCGGTCGCGCGTACGGTGTCGATGAAGCTCCTTCCTCTCCCATTCCAGCGGGCAGCGGAGGTGTGGTAGATCTCCTCCAAATTCCAGCAGCACGACGGCGTGGTGGTGGAGGTGGAGGAAGAAAACTGCAGGGCTTCGCCTAAGCCGGAGCAGCTTATGGTGGAGGGAGAGGCGGCCAGAGGAGGGGCTAATGATGGGGTGTAGTGGCTGTCCACCCCCTCCCCTCTTTATATAGGGGGCCAGTCGGCTGGGGTGGCCCCCCTTCCCATCTAGGGTTAGGGGGCGGTGGCCAAAGGGGGGGAGAGGGCTTTCCCCTCCCCCAAGTTGATCCCCCCTAGGAAACCCTAGGGGTTTGGCCGGCCTGGGCCTTGGGGGGCATGTGCCCCCGGCCCATTAGGCCGGGGGCATCCCCTTGGCCCATGCTAGCCCTCCTAGGTCGTGGGCCCCATGGTGGACCCTTCCGGAACCTTCTAGAACCTTCCAGTCAATCACCGGAAAAATCCCGAACATTTCCGAAACCCAGAAATCAACTTCCCTTATATGAATCCTATTCTCCGGACTATTCCGGACCTCCTCGTGACATCCTGGATCACATCCGAGACTCCAAACAAACTTCGTCTCCATACCATATTCAAATCTACTTATGCGACATCGAACCTTAAGCGCGTCACCCTACGGTTCGCGAACTATGCAGACATGGTCGAGACTCCTCTCCGAGCAATAACCAATAGCGGGATCTGGAGATCCATAATGGCTCCCACATATTCAACGATGACTTAGTGATTGATTGAACCATTTACATACGATGCCAATTCCCTTTGTCACACGATATTTTACTTGTCCGAGGTTTGATCATCGGTATCTCCATACCTTGTTCAACCTCGTTACCGACAAGTACTCTTTACTCGTACCGCGGTATGTCATCTCTTATGATCAAATCATATGCTTGCAAGCTAATCAGACGACATTCCACCAAGAGGGCCCAGAGTATATCTATCCGTCACCAGGATGGACAAATCCCACTATTGATCCATATGCCTCAACTCACACTTTCCAAATACTTAATCCCATCTTTATAACCACCCATTTACGCAATGGCGTTTGATGTAATCAAAGTACCCTTCCGGTGTAAGTGATTTACATGATCTCATGGTCAAAGGACTAAGGCAACTATGTATCGAAAGCTTATAGCAATTTGAACTTAATGACTTGATCTTATGCTACGCTTATTTGGGTGTGTGTCCATTATATCATTCAACTAATGACATAACCTTGTTATTAATAACATCCAATGTTCATGATCACGAAACCATGATCATCCATTAATCAACAAGCTAGTTATACAAGAGGCTTACTAGGGACTCCTTGTTGTTTACATAACACACATGTATCAATGTTTCGATTAATACAATTATAGCATGGTATGCAAACATTTATCATAAACACAAAGATATTATAATAACCACTTTATTATTGCCTCTTGGGCATATCTCCAACAGATCTCCCACTTGCACTAGAGTCAATAATCTAGATTACATTGTAAGGTACCTAACACCCATGGCATTCTGGTGTTGGTCATGCTTTGCCCTAGGGAGAGCTTTATTCAACGGATCTGCTACATTCAGATCAGTGTGTACTTTGCAAATCTCTACTTCACCATCTTCGATGTACTCGCGAATCGAATGAAAACGCAGCTTGATATGCTTCAGCTTCTTGTGTGACCTTGGTTCCTTTGCATTGGCGATGGCACCCGTGTTGTCACAATAAATGACTAACGGGTCCAATGCACTAGGAACCACACCAAGCTCAACAATGAACTTCTTCATCCATACCGCTTCCGATGAAGCCTCTGAAGCCGCTATATATTCAGATTCTGTTGAAGATTTCGCCACCGGGCACTGCTTGGAACTGCTCCAGCTTACTGACGCACCATTCAATATAAACACGTACCCAGACTGAGACTTGGAGTCATCAGGATCGGTGTTCCAACTTGCATCGGTGTAACTGGTTACAACGAGCTCTTGGTCACCGCCATAACAAAGAAACATATCCTTAGTTCTTTTCAAGTACTTCATGATATTCTTGACCGATGTCCAGTGTTCCATTCCTGGATCACTTTGATATCTGCTGGTCAAACTAACGAGCATGTGCGATATCCGGTCTAGTACACAGCATGGCATACATGAGAGAGCCTATCGCCGAAGCATAGGGGATCTTGCTCATCCTTTCTCTTTCATCTGCCGTAGCCGGACCTTGAGTCTTACTCAAGACCTTACCTGGCAACATAGGCAAGAACCCTTTCTTGCTTTCATCCATTCTAAACTTCTTTTAGAATCTTGTCCAGGTATGTACTCTGTGAAAGGCCTATTAGGCGTTGATACGTCCAAAAGTATCTACTCCCGAACACTTTTGCTATTGTTTTGCCTCTAATTTGTGTATTTTGGATACAACTAACACGGACTAATGTTGTTTTCAGCAGAATTGCTCTGGTGTCTCGTTTTTGTGCAGAAATTCAACTTTGAGGAAAATCCTCGGAATTTATGTCAAAGGGCTTATTTTCCAGAAGAATCACGGAGCCAGAAGGGCAGGCCTGGGGGAGGCCCAGGGCCCCCAGACACTAGGCTGGCGCGGCCTGTAAGGGGGGCACGCCGCCCTAGCGTGTGGCCCCCTCGGCCAGCCTCTGACGCCCCCCTCTGGATTACTTAAGGGTTTCGATCTAAAAATGCGAGAAGAGAAGTCGAAGTCGCCAGAAACCATCCAGTACGCCGCCACCGTCACGAAACTCCGTCTCGGGATCAGAAACTCCGTTCTGGCACTCCGTCGGGACGGGGAATTGGAGGAGATCATCGCCATCATCACCACTGACGCCTCTCCATCGACCAGCCATGTTTCCCCCATCCATGTGTGAGTAATCCCCCCGATGTAGGCTGAAGGGGATGGTAGGGATTGGATGAGATTGGTCATGTAATAGCATAAGATTGTTAGGGCATGATACGTCTCCGACGTATCGATAATTTCTTATGTTCCATGCCACATTATTGATGATATCTACATGTTTTATGCACACTTTATGTCATATTCGTGCATTTTCTGGAACTAACCTATTAACAAGATGCCGAAGTGCCGATTCTGTTTTCTCGCTGTTTTTGGTTCCAGAAAGGCTGTTCGGGCAATATTCTCGGAATTGGACGAAATATACGCCAAACCTCCTATTTTTCCCGGAAGGCTCCAGAACACCGAAGAAGAGTCGGAGAGGGGCCAGGGGGCCACCACACCATAAGGCGGCGCGGGCCAGACCCTGGCCGTACCGGCCTAGGGTGGGGCCACCGTGTCAGCCCTCCTGCGCCGCCTCTTCGCCTATATAACCCCTTTCGACCTAAAAACGCAGTACCTCTTGACGAAACTCCAGAAAGACTCCAGGGGCGCCGCCACCATCGCGAAACTCCAATTCGGGGGTGTTGCGGTCAGAAACCTACCGTCGAGCAACGACTGGCAACACCATAGAGCCGGGAACAACTCAGGGCTGCGGCTGGCCCTAGTCCCTCAGAGCGACGGCCCGCAAAGCCTTCTGGTCACACGTCCGATGCTGTCGCAAGGGCGTGCCACCTGACCTATACCTGGTCAGGAAGGTGTTGGATGATGCCTCGCTTAGTTTCTCGCAGGGGCACACACGTAAACGTTAAATACGAGCCTCGATCGGCTCTCAGGTTATCCTATGAATCGGCTCAAAGAGCCGATCCACCCATGATTCGTACAAGGTGTCCGAATATATGGTGGTCCTGCTTGATCAAGATAAAGCTAATGCGATCTACGACGATTTAGGGTTTTCACCGCATAATCGGATCATCCTACTCATGATTGGGCCTCGCGCTCGCGTACGGTGATCGTAAACCGATCCTAGACAGGGCCTAAAAACCAACACGAGGTTGATCCCCGGAACATCCTATCTAGGGCCAGCAAACCACACCCTACACGCCGCTGGATCCTCCAACCCTTTGTAAGGCCCAGCTATTGCGGATATTAAACTAATCCTTGAAGAACAAGGAGAAACCATAACGGATCGGATCTACTAAACAATGATCAAGCTGGGTGCCGCCCCTACACCTAAGATAGGTGTAAGGGAGGCTAAATGCATAAGGGTTGCACTACGACAGCATATGATACGAAGAACAATGCTAACCCTAACGCATCTAAGATAACTACGTTGCTCGCCATCAAAAAGGCTTCAGCACGAGCAACGCATGAACAACGTAATAAGCTTATGCTGCCTAGATCGCAAGATGCGATCTAGGCAGCATGGTGCTTACCGGAGAAACCCTCAAGACGAAGGAGTTGACGATGCGCCGAGATTGATTGTGTTGAACGTTGGTTGTTGTTTATTCCATAAACCCAAGATACATATTTATAGTCCAGGGGACTTTCTAATTGAGGCGTGCACCAAACCGTGCACGGGCAAAACTCTAACTTCTAAACTAAGATGCGATCTAATATGTTACAGATACACGGGCAATTTAGCCCAACTTGGTATAAAAGGCCGATTCATGTACTTCTTTCATGTATCTTCTTCAAACTCTTCTCCAATCGCGGCCCACCTCTGATCCGGTCAAATTCTGGTGATAACAGATGCCCCCCTAGTTTTGGAAATGACATTTCCAAAATCATTATGCTTTTCTTTCACCGGGACATGTCGTGGCAGAGCAGAACTGTTGCAGCATCCTTCATCATGACACCTTGTCTTCTCAATTCCTCAGTCATCGGCAAAACCTCCATTCTGCCGATTTCTCGGGGAAGGTAGAGGATGACGATGATGACTCCCTCGAAGGTTATCCACCGGCGAAGCACCTCCGCGCCTGGTGGGACAACGTCAGTGATGACGACGATGAGGAAGACGAGGGCAGCAACGGCCCTTAGATTAGGGAGTGGTAGTAGTAGTCGGCTCTTGCTCTTCCCTCCCTGAGCAATCGGCTCCTCCCCCAATGAGTCTTGCTTTCTTGTCAATTTTGCCGATCGTCGAACAAGATCGTTGTACAAAGAGCCGATGACAAGGCATCGGCTTGCACTTACAAAAGCAATTCGAGGCAAAAACCGTTGCCCATCCGCACAGTCCAGCAGGTCTAGCCCCGTCCGAACCATCATGAACGTGCAGATTGAACTCTCAACAAACCACTAGGAGATTTATCCCAAATATTATGATCTGGATTGAGCTTGTTCCGCTAGAGTCGATGGCCATGCATCGGCTTTATTATTCTGAAGTCGATGCCTGTGCATCGGCTGTTAGCATACTGTTGTCTCCACATGTTTTCTCAAGTCGATGTCTGTACATCGGCTGCGATTTTTTTTTACTGGCCGATCTAAAAATCGGCCTCCACATCTCACTGCCCATCCTCCCACATGCTTGGGAAATACTTCTTGAGATGTTGGCCATTGACGGCCACTGAGAACTTCACACCATCCAATTGTTCAAGCATATAGGCATTGCCCTTCAGAACTTGGATGACTTTGTAAGGACCGTGCCAATTAGGAGACCATTTGCCATATGCTTTATCCCTGGTTCCTAATGGCAACACGGCTTCCCATACTAAATCGCCAACCTGAAACTCCTTTGGTCTCACCTTTTTATTGTACGCCCGAGCTACCCTGGCTTTGTTTTCTTTAATCTTCTCTAGCGACCAAAGTCTAAGTTTTGTTGCATCCTCAATAGTGTCACTCATCAGGGTTGCATATTCTTCAGGTGTCAGGTCATTCTGAAACGTGACACGTCTCGATCCGGCCGTAATCTCCCACGGTAATACGGCCTCCTGTCCATAGACAAGCTGGTACGGCGAAGTCTTTATAGCTCCATGGCATGACATGCGATAGGCCCACAAAGCTTCTGACAACGTCTCATGCCATACCTGGGGTTCTCCTCAATCTTCCTTTTAATTAGCTTGATCAGGCTTTGATTGGATGCTTCGGCTTGCCCGTTGGCCTGGGCGTAATATGGAGATGATCGGATTAGCTTAATCCCCATGTCGTCGCAGAACTTTCTGAATTCCTTAGAGAGAAAGACCGAACCTCCATCGGTCGTGATGGTTTGGGGAATCCCGAACCTATGAATGACATGTTCTTTGACAAACTGGATAACATCTTCCGATTTTACTTTCTTCATGGGAACGGCCTCCACCCATTTGGTGAAATAATCTGTAATGGCCAGAATCCACTCGTGGTTCTTGCTTGACGGAGGGTGTATCTTGCCAATCATATCCATGCCCCAACCTCGAAATGGCCAAGGTTTGATGATAGGGTTCATCGCTGATGCGGGTACCATCTGGATCTTCCCGAACATCTGACACGCTTGGCACCCCTTGTAGTAGTTGAAGCAGTCTTCCAGCATGGTAGGCCAATAAAACCCTGATCGCCTGATTAACCATTTCATCTTCTGGGCCGATTGGTGAGTTCCACAGGCGCCTTCATGTACCTCATGTAAGAGTCGTTTAGACTCAGTTGGCGCTAAGCATTTGAGTAGTAATCCTTCCAACGTTCTGTAGAACATGTCATCTCCTATGAGGACACATTTCATGGCCTTGTATCTTATCCTTTTGGGTGCCCCCCGAGCCGAATCCTTCAAATAATTGAAGATATCGGTTCTCCAGTCATCCTGTTCCAGGAATTGTACCTGAACTTCCGACCCGTCAGGTATATCTATGTAGCCTGACGCCATTTGTGCGAGATTGTTGGCCTCGATGTTTTGGGACCTTGGGACCCAATTAAAGTTGATGTACCGAAATTGTGTCATCAACTCACGGCATTCCATCCAATATGGGAAAAGCGATTCACTCTCGCACTTATATTCGTCCGTGAGCTGGTTAATCACCAACTTGGAGTCTCCAAAAAGTTCTACTGCCTCCGCCCCGGCTTCCAGTAGCAACTCCATCCCTTTACGTACCGCTTCATACTCTGCTACGTTGTTGGTGCAAGGGGTAGATGATCTGATGGAGAAGGAGTACTCTGCCCCCCGAGGCGACACGAGCAGAATGCCGATGCCACAACCATCGTCGCAAGCCGATCCGTCGAAGAACATAGCCCATGCACGTATAGATAGTGCTGCTATATTGGTACTGATTCGCTCAGCTATGAGATCGGCCAACGCTTGCCCTTTGACTGCTTTCGCAGGCTGATACCGGAGATCGAACTCTGACCACGCAAACATCCACTTACCCAGTTGGCCTTTCAACACAGGGGCCGACAGCATGTGCTTGACAACGTCTGACTTGCATATGATGAAGATCTCTGCCGTCAAAAGGATGTGATGCAACTTGGTGCAGGTAAAGAATAGGCAGAGGCACAGTTTCTCGACCTCAGGATACCTTGTTTCCGCGTCCAACATCCTTCTGCTGAGGTAGAAAACGACCCTTTCGACGCCCTCGTAGAGTTGCACCACCACCGAGGCGATGGACGTGTCAGCCACTGATAGGTAGATGTAGAACGGCCTGTCTTGCCGGGGCGGAACTAGCATAGGCGGCTGATACGTCTCCGACGTATCGATAATTTCTTATGTTCTATGCCATATTATTGATGATACCTACATGTTTTATGCACACTTTATGTCATATTCGTGCATTTTCTGGAACTAACCTATTAACAAGATGCCGAAGTGCCGGTTCTCGTTTTCTGCTGTTTTTGGTTTCACAAATCCTAGTAACAAAATATTCTCGGAATTGGACGAAACGAAGACCCAGGGGCCTATTTTTCCACGGAGCTTCCAGAAGACCGAAGAACACACGAAGTGGGGCCACGAGGTGGCGACACCACAAGGCGGCGCGGCCCAGGGGGGGCCCGCGCCGCCCTATGGTGTGGCCCCTCGTCAGGCCCCCGACTCGCCCTTCCGCCTACTTAAAGCCTCCGTCGCGAAACCCCGATGCGAAAAACCACGATACGGAAAACCTTATCGAGACGCCGCCGCCGCCGATCCCATCTCGGGGATTCTCGGAGATCTCCTCCGGCACCCTGCCGGAGAGGGGATTCATCTCCCGGAGGACTCTACACCGCCATGGTCGCCTCCGGAGTGATGAGTGAGTAGTTCACCCCTGGACTATGGGTCCATAGCAGTAGCTAGATGGTTGTCTTCTCCTCATTGTGCTTCATTGTTGGATCTTGTGAGCTGCCTAACATGATCAAGATCATCTATCTGTAATACTCTATGTTGTGTTTGTCGAGATCCGATGGATAGAGAATACCATGTCATGTTAATTATCAAGTTATTACACATGTGTTGTTTATGATCTTGCATGCTCTCCGTTTCTAGTAGAGGCTCGGCCAAGTTTTTACTTTTAACTCCAAGAGGGAGTACTTATGCTCGATAGTGGGTTCATGCTCGCATTGACACCGGGACGAGTGATGAAAGTTCTAAGGTTGTGTTGTGCTTGTTGCCACTAGGGATAAAACATTGGCGCTATGTCCGAGGATGTAGTTGTTGATTACATTACGCACCATACTTAATGCAATTGTCCGTTGTTTTGCAACTTAATACTGGAGGGGTTCGGATGATAACTCTGAAGGTGGACTTTTTAGGCATAGATGCAATTGGATGGCGGTCTATGTACTTTGTCGTAATGCCCAATTAAATCTCACTATACTTATCATGTCATGTATGTGCATTGTTATGCCCTCTCTATTTGTCAATTGCCCGACTGTAATTTCTTCACCCAACATGCTTTTATCTTATGGGAGAGACACCTCTAGTGAACTGTGGACCCCGGTCCATTCTTTAATACTGAAATACAAATCTGCTGCAATACTTGTTTTTACTGTTTTCTCTGCAAACAATCATCTTCCACACAATACGGTTAATCCTTTGTTACAGCAAGCCGGTGAGATTGACAACCTCACTCGTTTCGTTGGGGCAAAGTACTTTGGTTGTGTTGTGCAGGTTCCACGTTGGCGCCGGAATCTCCGGTGTTGCGCCGCACTACATCCCGCCGCCATCAACCTTCAACGTGCTTCTTGACTCCTACTGGTTCGATTAAACCTTGGTTTCTAACCGAGGGAAACTTGCCGCTGTGCGCATCACACCTTCCTCTTGGGGTTCCCAACGGACGTGTCAACTACACGCATCAAGCAAATTTCTGGCGCCGTTGCCGGGGAGATCAAGACACGCTGCAAGGGGAGTCTCCACTTCTCAATCTCTTTACTTTGTTTTTGTCTTGCTTTATTTTATTAACTACTTTGTTTGCTGCATTATATTAAAACACAAAAAAAATTAGTTGCTAGCTTTACTTTATTTGCTATCTTGTTTGCTATATCAAAAACAAAAAAAAATTAGTTTACTTTCATTTACTTTACTTAATTCATCATGTTTCCTTTTAATTTTACCACAAAGAACATACCGGTAGGACAAGGGTCTATAATTGGGAGGAACAATATAGAAGAATTTTTCACCCATGTTAGTACCGTTGAAGATTTTGAAGATAGACACTTGGTAGAACTTGCTCCTACTTATGAAATTGCTGCTGCTTTAGTTCGCTTGTTGGAAACTAAATTTGTTAATCTCAATCCTATAATCCAACACATGTTTCTTACACTTGGTGATTTGGAAGAGGGGAAAAGAAATATTTTGTTTTAGAAACCCTTCTTAGAGAATTTGGTGGTCTAGCAAGAGAGGCTAGAAAGGTCTTTGCTAAATTTAATATGCTTGGTTCTCATACTAATTTTGTTAGCCTCCTTGAAAAAATGGACATGGATAGAATAAGGTACACTAATAATATTAATGATGGTGGGGAGATCAAAGCACCAATACCATGTAAACTCCTAGCTATGAATTATGCACTAGAACATAAATATGCTTGGCTTGTTCCTGAAAATTTGTTCGATGAGAGTAGCAAGCCCAAGACTAATGAAAAGGGAGACGCTGAAACTTATGTATCCAATATACTATGCATGGTTGAGAAAACTCCAAACCCCGCTGTAGGTGCACCACCCTTTGATGTTACTTGAGATACACTTTCTGCGCCTAGCTGAAAGGCGTTAAAGAAAAGCGCTTATGGGAGACAACCCATGTTTTTACTCCAGTATTTTTGTTTTATATTTGTGTCTTGGAAGTTGTTTACTACTGTAGCAACCTCTCCTTATCTTAGTTTTATGTTTTGTTGTGCCAAGTAAAGTCTTTGATAGAAAAGTAAGTACTAGATTTGGATTACTGCGCAGTTCCAGATTTCTTTGCTGTCACGAATCTGGGTCTATCTCCCTGTAGGTAGCTCAGAAAATTACGCCAATTTACGAGCATGATGCTCAGATATGTACGCAACTTTCATTCAATTTGAGCATTTTCGTTTGAGCAAGTATGGTGGCCTAATAAAATCCATCTTTACGGACTGTTCTGTTTTGACAGATTCTGTCTTTTATTTCGCATTGCCTCTTTTGCTATGTTGGATGAATTTCTTTGATCCACTAATGTCCAGTAGCTTTATGCAATGTCCAGAAGTGTTAAGAATGATTGTGTCACCTCTGAACATGTGAATTTTTATTATGCACTAACCCTCTAATGAGTTGTTTCGAGTTTGGTGTGGAGGAAGTTTTCAAGGATCAAGAGAGGAGTATGATGCAATATGATCAAGGAGAGTGAAAGCTCTAAGCTTGGGGATGCCCCGGTGGTTCACCCCTGCATATATTAAGAAGACTCAAGCGTCTAAGCTTGGGGATGCCCAAGGCATCCCCTTCTTCATCGACAACATTATCGGGTTCCTCCCCTGAAACTATATTTTTATTCGGCCACATCTTATGTACTTTGCTTGGAGCGTCAGTTTGTTTTTGTTTTTGTTTTGTTTGAATAAAATGGATCCTTGCATTCACTTTATGGGAGAGAGACACGCTCCGCTGTAGCATATGGACAAATATGTCCTTAGGCTCTACTCATAGTATTCATGGCGAAGTTTCTTCTTCGTTAAATTGTTATATGGTTGGAATTGGAAAATGATACATGTAGTAAATTGCTAAAATGTCTTGGATAATTTGATACTTGGCAATTGTTGTGCTCATGTTTAAGCTCTTGCATCATATACTTTGCACCCATTAATGAAGAAACACTTAGAGCTTGTTAATTTGGTTTGCATATTTGGTTTCTCTAGAGTCTAGATAACATCTAGTATTGAGTTTTGAACAACAAGGAAGACGGTATGGAGTCTTATAATGTTTACCATATGTCTTTTATGTGAGTTTTGCTGTACCGTTCATCCTTGTGTTTGTTTCAAATAGCCTTGCTAGCCTAAACCTTGTATCGAGAGGGAATACTTCTCATGCATCCAAAATACTTGAGCCAACCACTATGCCATTTGTGTCCACCATACCTACCTACTACATGGTATTTACCCGCCATTCCAAAGTAAATTGCTTGAGTGCTACCTTTAAAAAAATTCCATCATTCACGTTTGCAATATATAGCTCATGGGACAAATAGCTTAAAAACTATTGTAGTATTGAATATGTACTTATGCACTTTATCTCTTATTAAGTTGCTTGTTGAGCGATAACCATGTTTACGGGGACGCCATCAACTATTCTTTGTTGGATATCATGTGAGTTGCTATGCATGTCCGTCTTGTCCGAAGCAAGAGAGATCTACCACCTTCATGGTTGGAGCATGCATGTTGTTAGAGAAGAACTTTGGGCCGCTAACTAAAGCCATGATTCATGGTGGAAGTTTCAGTTTGGACATATATCCTCAATCTCATATGAGAATAATAATTGTTGCCACATGCTTATGCATTAAAGAGGAGTCCATTATCTGTTGTCCATGTTGTCCCGGTATGGATGTCTAAGTTGAGAATAATCAAAAGCGAGAAATCCAAAATGCGAGCTTTCTCCTTAGACCTTTGTACGAGCGACATGGAGGTACCCCATTGTGACACTTGGTCAAAACATGTGCATTGCAAAGATCCGGTAGTCCAAGTTAATTAGGACAAGGTGCGGGCACTATTAGTATACTATGCATGAGACTTGCAACTTGTAAGATATAATTTTCATAACTCATATGCTTTATTACTACCGTTGACAAAATTGTTTCATGTTTTCAAAATAAAAGCTCTAGCACAAATATAGCAATCGATGCTTTCCTCTTTGAAGGACCATTCTCTTTACTTTTATGTTGAGTCAGTTCACCTATCTCTCTCCACCTCAAGAAGCAAACACTTGTGTGAACTGTGCATTGATTCTTACATACTTGCATATTGTACTTGTTATATTACTCTATGTTGACAATTATCCATGAGATATACATGTTACAAGTTGAAAGCAACCGCTGAAACTTAATCTTCCTTTGTGTTGCTTCAATACCTTTACTTTGATTTATTGCTTTATGAGTTAACTCTTATGCAAGACTTATTAATACTTGTCTTGAAGTACTATTCATGAAAAATCTTTGTTATATGATTCACTTGTTTACTCATGTCATTACCATTGTTTTGATCGCTGCATCCACTACATATGTTTACAAATAGTATGATCGAGGTTATGATGGCATATCACTTCAGAAATTATCTTTGTTATCGTTTTACCTGCTCGGGACGAGCGGAACTAAGCTTGGGGATGCTGATACGTCTCCGACGTATCGATAATTTCTTATGTTCTATGCCATATTATTGATGATACCTACATGTTTTATGCACACTTTATGTCATATTCGTGCATTTTCCGGAACTAACCTATTAACAAGATGCCGAAGTGCCGGTTCTCGTTTTCTCGCTGTTTTTGGTTTCACAAATCCTAGTAACAAAATATTCTCGGAATTGGACGAAACGAAGACCCGGGGGCCTATTTTTCCACGGAGCTTCCGGAAGACCGAAGAACACACGAAGTGGGGCCACGAGGTGGCGACACCACAAGGCGGCGCGGCCCGGGGGGCCCGCGCCGCCCTATGGTGTGGCCCCCTCGTCCGGCCCCCGACTCGCCCTTCCGCCTACTTAAAGCCTCCGTCGCGAAACCCCCGATGCGAAAAACCACGATACGGAAAACCTTGCGAGACGCCGCCGCCGCCGATCCCATCTCGGGGGATTCCGGAGATCTCCTCCGGCACCCTGCCGGAGAGGGGATTCATCTCCCGGAGGACTCTACACCGCCATGGTCGCCTCCGGAGTGATGAGTGAGTAGTTCACCCCTGGACTATGGGTCCATAGCAGTAGCTAGATGGTTGTCTTCTCCTCATTGTGCTTCATTGTTGGATCTTGTGAGCTGCCTAACATGATCAAGATCATCTATCTGTAATACTCTATGTTGTGTTTGTCGGGATCCGATGGATAGAGAATACCATGTCATGTTAATTATCAAGTTATTACACATGTGTTGTTTATGATCTTGCATGCTCTCCGTTTCTAGTAGAGGCTCGGCCAAGTTTTTACTTTTAACTCCAAGAGGGAGTACTTATGCTCGATAGTGGGTTCATGCCCGCATTGACACCTGGGACAGTGACAGAAAGTTCTAAGGTTGTGTTGTGTTGTTGCCACTAGGGATAAAACATTGGCGCTATGTCCGAGGATGTAGTTGTTGATTACATTACGCACCATACTTAATGCAATTGTCTCGTTGTTTTGCAACTTAATACTGGAGGGGTTCGGATGATAACCTC
This sequence comes from Lolium rigidum, assembly GCF_022539505.1. Classification (NCBI taxonomy): domain Eukaryota; kingdom Viridiplantae; phylum Streptophyta; class Magnoliopsida; order Poales; family Poaceae; genus Lolium; species Lolium rigidum. The sequence continues at coordinate 226,021,907 of NC_061509.1, forward strand.
GAAGGTGGACTTTTTAGGCATAGATGCGGTTGGATGGCGGTCTATGTACTTTGTCGTAATGCCCAATTAAATCTCACTATACTTATCATGTCATGTATGTACATTGTTATGCCCTCTCTATTTGTCAATTGCCCGACTGTAATTTGTTCACCCAACATGCTTTTATCTTATGGGAGAGACACCTCTAGTGAACTGTGGACCCCGGTCCATTCTTTAATACTGAAATACAAATCTGCTGCAATACTTGTTTTTACTCGTTTTCTCCGCAAACAATCATCTTCCACACAATACGGTTAATCCTTTGTTACAGCAAGCCGGTGAGATTGACAACCTCACTCGTTTCGTTGGGGCAAAGTACTTTGGTTGTGTTGTGCAGGTTCCACGTTGGCGCCGGAATCTCGGTGTTGCGCCGCACTACATCCCGCCGCCATCAACCTTCAACGTGCTTCTTGACTCCTACTGGTTCGATTAAACCTTGGTTTCTAACTGAGGGAAACTTGCCGCTGTGCGCATCACACCTTCCTCTTGGGGTTCCCAACGGACGTGTCAACTACACGCATCAGCGGCGTCGTCAGATACCTTTTAATTTCATCAAACGCCTGCTGCTGTTCTGCCCCCCAGTGAAATTCGTCATCAGACTTAGTCTTCACCAGTGCCATGAATGGCTCGATTCGTCCTGACAGATTGGAGATGAATCGTCGGACAAAATTGATCTTGCCGATGAGACGTTGGAGCTCCTTCTTCATGGTGGGCGGTTGCATGGTGCACACCGCCTCTTGACTCTTCAGGCCGATTTCAATTCCCCGTTCATGAACCAGGAAACCTAGGAACTGACCAGCCGTTACGCCGAAGGCACACTTCTTCGGGTTCATTCTCAGTCCGAACTTCCGAGTTCGGTCTAGGACGCGCCGTAAATCATCCAAGTGTCCCTCCATGGAGATAGATTTGACTACGACATCGTCGATATAGATTTCCACCAACTTACCGATCAGATCATGAAATATATAATTCATAGCTCGTTGGTACGTTGCACCAGCATTCTTCAATCCAAAGGTCATGACTACATATTCAAACAAGCCTACTGCTCCTGGTACTCTGAATGCGGTCTTGTGTATATCTTCCGGAGCCATGAATATTTGATTGTAGCCGGCGTTGCCATCCATGAAGCTCAACACCTTGTGGCCAGCAGCTGCATTGATCAGTGTTTCTGCCACAGGCATCGGATATTCGTCCTTTGGAGTGGCTCTGTTGAGATCCCGGAAATCGATGGCCACACGCCATCGGCCATCCTTCTTCTCTACAGGAACGATACTGGAGATCCACTCAGCATACCTGCATGGCCTGATGAACCCGGCGGCCAACATCTTCTCGATTTCTTTCTTGACTTCTTCCAGAATTCGGCTCTCATCTGACGTGCTCGTTGCTGGAACGGCCGAAATCCTTTCTTAAGGGGGAGCCGATGTTCGATGATGCTCCTGTCTAACCCAGGCATCTCTGTGTAGTCCCATGCGAAGCAATCTGGGTATTCTTTCAATAGAGCAATCATCTGACTCCTGAGCTGTGGATCCAACTTTTTGCTGATAAAAGTTGGTCGCGACTTATCCCCAGGGCCGATGTCGACTTCCTCTAGCTCATCAGCCGAGGTGAACCCGTACCCTAACTTTCCGTCACCTGTGAGGTCGACGCCAAATACTGGGAGAGCCGGTGGCGCGGATAACACGGTCCGATCGCTGGAATCGGCCTCCATCTTGATCATCACCAGGACCTTGTGGCAGTGTCGGGGCCGATCACGTGGACCAGCCCCCCCTTTGTCCCCGCTATGAGAGCAGCTGCCCTCATCACTACCCTTACCAGGGCGGTACCCAAGTTCTACCATATGGATGTTGAACAGGTGTCCTGGCTGTGGCCTCCCAGGGTACATATCTTCCGCCATGCCGACGGCGCATGCCGGTGATCTCGGCACTTCCGGTGCTGCCAATGTGCATGGCATCGGTGGACGGGACTGGAGCGGCACCTCTCCTTGATAGGTCCCGAGAGCTGGTCCTGACAGAGGGTACTGATGGCTCATGATTTCCTGGATCACGCGCAGAGCGACACGCTCCAAAGTGTTCACCAGGTCCCCAGAGTGGTGGTGCAGCGAATGGGCCATCATGGAGTTGATCCTCTGACGCAGCGACTTGGTGTGTTCTTCTGACGGGGTGGACAGGTCCACTCCATCGAGCGCGCCTTCAGGTGAGAACCCCTTCCACCTGATGCCATGGGAGCGGGTTCTGTGGAAAGAGCCGATGAGGTCGGCTTCGAGGACTGCCTTGATCTCGTCATGTTTCTTCTTGAGCTCGTCAGTCAGATCCTCGTACTTGACCGGAGTGCTTTCCGCCATCTCGGATGTAGATGGCGATGCGGTGGATGTCGAAGATGGTCCCACCTGGCGTGCCAGAATGTGTTGCGGTCAGAAACCCACCGTCGAGCAACGACTGGCAACACCGTAGAGCCGGGAACAACTCAGGGCTGCGGCTGGCCCTAGTCCCTCAGAGCGACGGCCCGCAAAGCCTTCTGGTCACACGTCCGATGCTGTCGCAAGGGCGTGCCACCTGACCTATACCTGGTCAGGAAGGTGTTGGATGATGCCTCGCTTAGTTTCCTGCAGGGCACACACGTAAACGTTAAATATGAGCCTCGATCGGCTCTCGAGTTATCCCGTGAATCGGCTCAAAGAGCCGATCCACCCATGATTCGTACAAGGTGTCCGAATATATGGTGGTCCTGCTTGATCAAGATAAAGCTAATGCGATCTACGACGATTTAGGGTTTTCACCGCATAATCGGATCATCCTACTCATGATTGGGCCTCGCGCTCGCGTACGGTGATCGTAAGCCGATCCTAGACAGGGCCTAAAAACCAACACGAGGTTGATCCCCGGAACATCCTGTCTAGGGCCAGCAAACCACACCCTACACGCCGCTGGATCCTCCAACCCTTTGTAAGGCCTAACTATTGCGGATATTAAACTAATCCTTGAAGAACAAGGAGCAACCGTAACGGATCGGATCTACTAAACAATGATCAAGCGGGTGCCGCCCCTACACCTAAGATAGGTGTAAGGGCGGCTAAATGCATAAGGGTTGCACTACGACGAGCATATGATACGAAGAACAATGCTAACCCTAACGCATCTAAGATAACTACGTTGCTCGCCATCAAAAAGGCTTCAAGCACGAGCAACGCATGAACAACGTAATAAGCTTATGCTGCCTAGATCGCAAGATGCGATCTAGGCAGCATGGTGCTTACCGGAGAAACCCTCGAGACGAAGTAGTTGGCGATGCGCCGAGATTGATTGTGTTGAACGTTGGTTGTTGTTTATTCCATAAACCCTAGATACATATTTATAGTCCAGGGGACTTTCTAATTGAGGCGTGCACCAAACCGTGCACGGGCAAAACTCTAACTTCTAAACTAAGATGCGATCTAATATGTTACAGATACACGGGCAATTTAGCCCAACTTGGTATAAAAGGCCGATTCATGTACTTCTTTCATGTATCTTCTTCAAACTCTTCTCCAATCGCGGCCCACCTCTGATCCGGTCAAATTCTGGTGATAACAGGGGGACAGAACTCTCTGTTCCGGCACCCTGCCGGGACGAGGAATTGCCCCCGGAGCCATCTCCACCGCCGTCTCCACCGCCATCTTCACCGCCATCGCTGCCTCCACGATGAGGGAGTAATCCACCCTCGAGGCTGAGGGCTCCGCTGTAGCTATGTGGTTAATCTCTCCCCCATGTACCTCAATACAATAATCTCATGAGCTGCTTTACATGATTGAGATTCATATGAGCTTTGTATCGCTACTAGTTGTGTGCTACTCATGTGATGTTATTAAAGTAGTCTATTCCTCCCGCATGGTGTAAAGGTGACTAGTGTGTGCACCGTGTGGTTCTTGTCGTAGGCTATGATCATGATCTCTTGTAGATTGTGGAGTTAATTATCATTATGATAGTATTGATGTGATCTATTCCTCCTTCATAGTGTAATGTGGACGAGTGTGTGCGCTATGTTAGTTCTTGGTTTATTTTGCAATGATCTATTATGCTCTAAGGTTATTTAAATATGAACATCGAATGTTGTGGAGCTTGTTAACTCCGGCATTGAGGTGCTCTTGTAGCCCTACACAACGACTGGTGTTTGTCATCCAACAAAAGAGTGTATGTAGCACATATGAGAAAGAGTTATTTATTATGCGATCAATGTTGAGAGTGTCCACTAGTGAAAGCAGGATCCCCGGGCCTTGCTTCCAAGCATCGAATCACCGTTTGTTTACTTGTTTTGTTGCATGTTTACTCGCTGCCATATTTCATTCAGATTGCTATTACCACTCATATCCATCCATATTACTTGTATTTCACTATCTCTTCGCCGAACTAGTGCACCTATACATCTGACAAGTGTATTAGGTGTGTTGGGGACACAAGAGACTTCTTGCTTTGTGGTTGCGGGGTTGCTTGAGAGGGATATCTTTGACCTCTTCCTCCCTGAGTTCGATAAACCTTGGGTGATCCACTTAAGGGAAACTTGCTGCTGTTCTACAAACATCTGCTCTTGGAGGCCCAACACTGTCTACAAGAATAGAAGCTCCCGTAGACATCAAGCTATTTTCTGGCGCTGTTGCCGGGGAGGAAAGGTAAAAGGTACTCACACTCCGATCTCGGCTACTAAGCTATTTTCTCTGTTGTAAGTACTCGAAGCTATTTCCTTTAGATCCTGCAATTGCATCTTTTTGTTTCTTGTTTACACTAGTTTGGCATAATGGACAAGAATGAGCTTCTTATTCTATTTCCTGATTTAAAACATGGATTGTTTGATGCGAAAATTAAAAAACCTATGAAATATTATTTGCATGCTGGTAGTAATATTAGTATGAATTCTTTGAACACCATTGTTGATAATGATATAGAAAGTTCTAAGCTTGGGGAAGCTGGTTTTCATGATCTTTTTAGTCCCCCAAGCATTGAGGAGAAAATTTTCTTTGATGATACTTTGCCTCCTATTTATGATGATTATAATGATAGTGGTCTTTTGGTGCCACCTACTATGGAGAGTAAATTTTGTTGTGATTATACTATGCCTCCTACACTTTATGAGAATAATAATGATAGCTACTTTGTTGAATTTGCTCCCACTATAACTAATAAAATTGATTATGCTTATGTGGAGAGTAATAATTTTATGCATGAGATTCATGATAAGAATGCTTTATGTGATAGTTATATTGTTGAGTTTGCTCATGATGCTACTGAAAGTTATTGTGAGAGAGGAAAATATGGTTGTAGAAATTTTCATGTTACTAAAACACCTCTCTATATGCTGAAATTTTTGAAGCTACACTTGTTCTGTCTTCCTATGCTTGTTACTTTTTTCTTCATGAACTTGTTTATTTACAAAACTCCTATGCATAGGAAGCATGTTAGACTTAAATTTGTTTTGAATTTTCCTCTTGATGCTCTCTTTTGCTTCAACTACTATTTCTTGCGAGTACATCATAAAAACTGCTGAGCCCATCTTAATGGCTATAAAGAAAGAACTTCTTGGAAGATAACACATGTGTTTATTTTACTACAGTACTTTGTTTTATATTTGTGTCTTGGAAGTTGTTTACTACTGTAGCAACCTCTCCTTATCTTAGTTTTGTGTTTTGTTTTGCCAAGTAAAGTCTTTGATAGTAAAGTGAATACTAGATTTGGATTACTGCGCAGAAACAGATTTCTTTGCTGTCACGAATCTGGGTCTAATTCTCTCGTAGGTAACTCAGAAAATTAAGCCAATTTACGTGAGTGATCCTCAGATATGTACTCAACTTTCATTCAATTTGGGCATTTTCATTTGAGCAAGTCTGGTGCCTCAATAAAATCCATCTTTACGGACTGTTCTGTTTTGACAGATTCTGCCTTTTATTTCGCATTGCCTCTTTTGCTATGTTGGATGAATTTCTTTGATCCATTAATGTCCAGTAGCTTTATGCTTTGGTTCATGTGAGGTATATGTCATTTAATGAAGTCTAGTAGTTCATGATCTCTCATGTTTAGCTCCAATTTATTAATATGAGTAGCATGTCATAAATATTTGCTTGCATTGCTTTATTCATAGATAGATATGACATTGTGGTATCCTCCTCTGAATAATTCACTTGAATCAACTTGGCACATGCTCACGCATGCATATGACTGAACAAAAGTCAATTAAGCCTCGATGATTTACTTTACCTCAGAGTTCTTGTATCACTTTTATGCCTCCGTTAATTTATTTTGTCGCAAGCATGATCATGACAGTTACTGCTCTCTTGATTGTCGCTTCCCGGTCTATTGCTAGCCTTCACTTGTACTGAGCGGGAACGCTGCTCGTGCTTCCAAACCCATGAAAACCAAGTTATTCCAGAGTGTCCACCATAAATACCTATGCATGGCATTTCAAACCATTCCAAGTAAATTCTCATGTGCTACCTTTAAAACCTTCAAAATGCTTCTCAATTTGTGTTTATGTTTTATAGCTCATGAGGAAGTATGTGGTGTTTATCTTTCAATCTTGTCATTTACTCCCGACAGACTTTCATAATGGACTAGTGGCACATCCGCGTATCCAATAATTTTGCAAAAAGAGCTGGCAACGGGGTTCCCAGCCCCAATTTATTAACTTTCATCAATAATTCTCTTCACATGCTTTGCCCTGATTTATCAGTAAGCAACTTAATTTGCAAATAGAAACTCCTCCATGGTATGAGAATGTTGGAAGGCA
>NC_061509.1:226028795-226162442 GCF_022539505.1 Lolium rigidum
AAGGCGGCAGGGGATCGAAAATAAAAAAAAGCCAAAAATCAGTTGGTAAAAAAATACAAGAAAAGAAAACATTTATCGTTCTGAGAGGATGACATGCGGGACCCATGAGGCAGCAGCATCCTCAACGTTTCAAAGTCGGCATGAGATCGAAAGAAAAAGCCAAGTGACATAATATCAGGAGCCAAAAATAATCCAAGAAAAGAAACTTTATCTCTCCTACTTTAAAAGAGCGAGAGCGACCCATCCAACAAATCTCAGCCTTACAGAGCAGATATCCAACGCCTCAAATCGCTCACATCTTTGAAGGGAGCGGACCAGCGGACCAGAACCGTCTCCACTAATCCACGACAAAACAGGATCGTGCTGAACTAACCGTTCGAAACGCCCCGCAGCCTGCCGTCTCTCGCCATCCACCGCGCCATTCTCTCGCCCCGCAGCCTGCCGTCTCTCGCCATCCACCGCGCCATCCTCTCGCACTCGCCAGCCTGCCGATGCCCCGCCAACGCCACGCAAACGTTCAGCAACACCCAATCACGTCTGTCGCCATTGTCGCCCAGCAGCACTTCTGGACGTACACCACGCCTTCCTCTCGCTGTTGTCGCCCAGCAGGGTCCAGGACAACGCCCTCAATCACGTCTGTCGCCATTGTCGCCCAGCAGCAGTTCTGGACGTACACCACGCCTTCCTCCCGGCCTTGTCGCCCAGCAGCGTCCAGGACAACTTCCTCAGTCCTCCCCGTCGAAGCGCTACGCGCACGTGATTAATTACGCGCTCCACATCTCCTCTTCCAATTCGCCTGCACGATTAAACGAATGATAAATACCTCATGGTCAGCATGTCTTTGAACCATACTATTTCCTGCTACACGATTAAACGAGTGATAAATATCATGGATGTCAAAACAGTATGCGAAATATACCCAGGCTTAAGAGAATCAATTAGCACGCAGGACTTGTTTGTCGTGCTTCCTTGATGTTATTACAAAGACATGCATGGAATTACACCCAGCTACTAGCTTCTGCGGTGATCTAAAGGAATTGAATCTAAACTACATGGATCAGTGAACTGGATGCAATATCTGAACTATGAAGCTACTATATGAATACCCTAGCAGTACGGGACAGTTTCCTCACCATATAAATATATTCAAAGCACATCTCTCCTACTTTAAAAGAGCGAGAGCGACCCATCCAACAAATCTCAGCCTTACAGAGCAGATATCCAACGCCTCAAATCGCTCACATCTTTGAAGGGAGCGGACCAGCGGACCAGAACCGTCTCCACTAATCCACGACAAAACAGGATCGTGCTGAACTAACCGTTCGAAACGCCCCGCAGCCTGCCGTCTCTCGCCATCCACCGCGCCATTCTCTCGCCCCGCAGCCTGCCGTCTCTCGCCATCCACCGCGCCATCCTCTCGCACTCGCCAGCCTGCCGATGCCCCGCCAACGCCACGCAAACGTTCAGCAACACCCAATCACGTCTGTCGCCATTGTCGCCCAGCAGCACTTCTGGACGTACACCACGCCTTCCTCTCGCTGTTGTCGCCCAGCAGGGTCCAGGACAACGCCCTCAATCACGTCTGTCGCCATTGTCGCCCAGCAGCAGTTCTGGACGTACACCACGCCTTCCTCCCGGCCTTGTCGCCCAGCAGCGTCCAGGACAACTTCCTCAGTCCTCCCCGTCGAAGCGCTACGCGCACGTGATTAATTACGCGCTCCACATCTCCTCTTCCAATTCGCCTGCACGATTAAACGAATGATAAATACCTCATGGTCAGCATGTCTTTGAACCATACTATTTCCTGCTACACGATTAAACGAGTGATAAATATCATGGATGTCAAAACAGTATGCGAAATATACCCAGGCTTAAGAGAATCAATTAGCACGCAGGACTTGTTTGTCGTGCTTCCTTGATGTTATTACAAAGACATGCATGGAATTACACCCAGCTACTAGCTTCTGCGGTGATCTAAAGGAATTGAATCTAAACTACATGGATCAGTGAACTGGATGCAATATCTGAACTATGAAGCTACTATATGAATACCCTAGCAGTACGGGACAGTTTCCTCACCATATAAATATATTCAAAGCACAATTGTTACTAGGATGTACAATGATTTCTAGCAATTATTCATTGATGCTATTACAATTTGCTGGCAAGCAGTTTTAATGCCTCTTAATTTTACAGGGTAGAGGAACCTAAATTTGGTATGGCATCTTCCTCACGGACTCCATTCCAAGATATAACTAACGGGCAAAGTCAAGGTAGCTGACAGAACCCGCAATGTTCAGTAAGATCGTTATTATTTGACATCCATTATTATCTGACATACTAACTTGTCATGTGTATGCAGCTTCTAAAGAGGTCAAAAGGCAGAGGGATAGGGAGCGGTATGCAAATAATAAATATGAGATTTTAAAACGCCGACATGAACTACGGGACCTTAAAAACAGGCAACCGCCGCTGTGAATGATGGAAACATACCATGCTCTACACAGGCCACCAGAATATCTGGAGTCACCCAGGCTACTAAAGAAGGTCATGTGTTCTATGCTTCCAACATATATGTGCCATGCTAGAAATTCTGAATTTGTAGGTGCAACTACTTACAGGTATGGCGACACATGTTGAGGAGTATGCATCACAGGTGGGCGGTCACGATGAGTCCGCTTGGTTGCATACAAATGAAGCATGCCAGCTCCAAGCAAAACCAGGAGGAGAAATACATATTACCACTCAGTCCAATATTGCAGGGGCAGGTTCACACAGCAGATTATCTGGTAATATATTTGTCTGCATCATGTTTTATTAAATTCAACAATTAAAAATGCTCTACAATATAATCTGACAATGTTCATGTGTTCATATTTTGGGATGCAATCTCATCATTATTATGTCACATAGTAAAGTGAAATGTGTATGCAGATTCTAAAGAGCTCAAAAGGCAGAGGGATAGGGAGCGGTATACAAATAATAAAGATGAGATCTTAAAACGCCGACGTGAATTACAGGAGCTTAAAAAACAGCCATACACCGCTGACAATGAGGAAAACATACCATGCTCTACACAGGTCACCACAATATCTAGAGTCTAGGACATCATTATCTTCCATTGTGTCATCAAAAATATGTAATCTTGCAGGTCATCGTGTGGTCTATGGATGTTAAACTTCATGGAATACTTCACATGGGAAATTTTATCTGACATTCCTGAGCAGGTATATTTGCTCCATATCGTGATACTTATTCTAGGTTGTATCATTATTACTTCAAAACTAACTTTAATTACTGTTTGATTAATAGGTCAATAGACAGATTTTAGAAACAAACTAGCAGTCATTTTGGTGGATTCACATTTGAATGATGATAATATAAGGAATCGAGACTTGAAAGATGATGAAAACCAAACATTTGATCCCGCTGATTGTGTCATTGTGGATGGACCCCCTAAAAACATCAAAACATCGAAACTAGCATCAGAAATTGGATTCATCTTGCAGTCATTGCTTATGTCACCATATGCCAATCCAACCGACGAGGAATTAAAAGATGAACTTTGCCTATACATCAACACAATTGATGATATCCCTTCACTAGAGTAAGCAACATTTTTTTATTTCATTGTATTGCTCTTATAAATTGCAATAGCATACTTGTAATTGTAATTGGCATAATTCGAATTTCACAGGACCGAATGGGTTAGAAGTTCAAGTCCTTATCCTATTAGTCTTAATTTATGACAAATAAGTAACATACTAAAAAAGAATGAAAATATGGACGTTAGTTGCTTTAATATGGCTGTACGAATAATAGCGTGCCACGACATCCAGCTTGCTAGGGATGTCCCAGTCCACTACATGGATTTGAAGTTCTCTGTAAGTTACTATAACTACATATTAAATCTACTTATATGTGACTCATTTGCCGCATCTACTAATGTTTTTTATTATTATTTTAGTTGATGTATCAATATGCATGAGATCCAAATTGTAGTGATAATACTGACATTGCTAGGTTGGCTCAGTTATTTCTTAGCTGGCCTGACAGCAATGAGTATCATATATCTGAATGCAATATGGTAAGAATTCAATCCTTCATTCTTAAAGAGTTAATTATCTGTTATAATGCTTACTGTATTTTTAAATGTATCGGTGCATATTTTATTGCCTTGGGATATTGTTGGGTTATTCCAGTTGTTCGTCTTGGATCGGAACAAAAAAGTTATCTCTTTTTTGGACCCGCTTCCAATATCATATTTGGGGAAGACTATACTTAAAAATGTGGCCAACAATTTTAACCTTGCGCTCAAAGTTGCAAACCCTGCATCAAAGGATGACATAACTACATGGGGTTGCAAGGTTCCCAAAGTTCCAACAAATGAAGACGAGTAAGAATCTTAACAATGTGTTACAATCTTAACGTATTTATTCGACCCGCAATGTAACATTATATGCATGCAGTGCTCTATCGGGTTATTTGGTTTTTGAGTTCATGCATTCATGGTACGATGGATTGCTATGTTTTCCAGTACCCACGGTGAGTATTTACACATGTTCATTTGCGTACACTTTGCACATGTTTTTTTATAACAATTTTATATAATGCATATATAGGACGGTTTTCAACTAAGGAAGCGATTTTTGATTCACATCCTGAAGTATGATGAAGCAAATGAAGCTTTAAGCAATATCCCAGCTATTGCACGAAGCCTTATTGATCGCATAAAAAAGTGGACCTTCAAGTTAGAACCATCATCCTCGAATAAATAGAAGATACAATGTTGCTTAGTTGTTATTTTAAGTATTTTTGTAACTAATTATAATACATATATTTATATGATTTAGAACTTTATGTAGAGACATGTCCGTGGATCGTTTGTTACACTCACTTCTCACATGGTTGGGCAGGATATACATTTAAAGTATCTCTTTAAGAAAACTCGCTAAATAATACAATTTGAAATAAAATTATTTTATTATAGATTGTAATATCACTGATCACTTATTCTGCACCACCTACACATTTGCTTTATTTAGTGAACTTGTCGATGTGTCTAGAGAAGGAATAAACCATGCGTGCATGCTTTGGGGCAAAAAGGAAACATCATACAGAAACGTTCACTGTATTTTCATACTGAAAAGGATATGAAGAATAACAATGTGGCACAGCAGTCAATTAAGAATATTAAAGAGATGGCCTGCTAAAACATGTGGTACAAGTGATAACACATTTTGAGATATACTCCCTCCGTTCTCTTTTAATTGACTCAGATTTAGTACAACTTTGTACTAAATTTGAGTCAATTAAAAAAGAACGGAGGGAGTACATAAAATGTGGCAGCAGTTTACCTTGCAGACGTTCTCTCAACACCCAATATAATTCCAAGATTAGATCCAACAAGATCCCAGAAACACTGGCTCTCCTTTTCACGAATTTTCTGAACCAGAACAGAACCTTTAAGTGCAATGATAGTCATATCAGATGTTGGATCCTTCAGTGGCATTACAGGCTTTTCTTGCTTTGTGAATACAACTCGCCCATCCAGAAACTAAGTTTTGGTATCTGCCAAAAATAAGACCATCGGCGTGTTAAATTTCAACCGTGTCAAATTATTATGAACAAGTTTTATACATTGTAGAAAATAAAAAATTAATGAAATGACAAGGCAAGGTCAACTAAACTAAACATATTATATTGCAAGTGCGAATACATCCTGGTGCACAAAAGATCAAAGTTAACTGGGCACTCCAGTATTTTTATAGATCAGCCCATTTGAGACAATGGCATGTGCCTCACAAAATAATCACCATAACATGAGCCAGCAAAGTTCCAGCATAAAGCACATATATTGACTCACATATTTGAAGTAAATCTATTCTATCCTTTACTGATTGCACAAATTATAAGTAGGGTATCTCCCAAGTAAATTACCATACCAAGAATAGACCGTCTCAGAAAAGGTAATTAACCACAAGCATAGTTCAACAGGCTGATGACACAAGATTGTTAGAAATAGATACATTTATGAGAATAAAACAGAGTACATGAAAGTGCAGATAGTGGACATGCTCTTTCCGAGGTATAACAACAAATAGTAGATATGGTCTAAGTACTTTTTCATGGTACTTGTCCTTATTTTATTAGCAGAGGAGGAGTGGGATGTTGACCTCATCAGAGATTAAATCTAACCAAGTATATATATCAATTGGCAAGTACTGTTCAAAATCAATTCACTCCACAATCTAGCTAAATTTCTACAGATTCATAGCATATCCTCATTTTTTTATCAAAACCAATTCACCCCACAATCTCACAAAATTCCTAAGATGAGCGCACACGACAACCCAACCACAGGTACACACACACAACACACTTGCACAGGCTTCTGGCGATCTACACTTGCAACCTTGCAGTTGAGAACGATTAAAGTACACACTGTCCAATTATCACAAAACTCATTCCTTGGTTTGACATGAACCAAGCAAGACAATAGACACTACAACAGCAAGTATTGTGATTATATAGAAACTAGGAAACTTGCCCGTGCGTTGTAACGGGACATGAAAAAATCAACTTTGGATGAAAAAGGTCTATGCATTTCATCGTAATATTTGTTTTTTATTTGATTTACCTCCACTGGCGTCTCAACCGCCAAATCACCTCCACCTCACACAAAACGGATGTACTGTGAAGGACAAGACCGCTATTATACCATTTCGTATGCTCACACTCCATCATCTAATCGAGCGGGAAACTTGAGATTGGAGTCAAAACTCACGCAGCTAGGTTTATTTCTAGAGGTGACATGGAACTAATAATTTGCATTTAGTTTGCAATATTTGTAATTCAATTCAGAAACAAATATATATTGTCCACTAAAAAATTAAATGCCCAATTTTTTTAATAATGAAAATTCTGAAGATATACCTTTGCTTTATTGTGATATTGATGTCGACCAAAAATCTCACTCCAACATCCCAATTCATGATGCATCAGCTCCATCGGTAGTATAACACCTACCATAGGGCACAACACAATGCATCCACCTTTTTAAGTTACATAGCTTTGAGAAATCAATCCATAAGCTTAGCTAAGAATATACGCAAATAAGGACATACGCTCCCTGATTGATAGGTAAACCTAGCTAGAATAATTCATATTCTTTGAAATATACTCCATCAGACGGCCAAAGCGCCTTGGGTGGGCATATTAGCCCGAGCCACACGGAGTGTAGTTGGAAACTCCTGCCCTCTTGTTGCAAGCTGTCCTTCCGAATTCCGACGCATGCCGTGGCGATTGCGGCAATGCTCTTGGCCGACCTGCCATCTTCGTTCCGATCAGCTGAATCAGAATAGAAGACCATCTTCAGTTAAGTAGGAGTACTTAAGTATACCTTTAAAATGTACTCCTTACTTTGGGCACCTAGCAGACCATTAAGAATAACCAAAGTCGTTCACTTGATATCACCGACTCTAGATATTCACATCAGCCGAAAAACATGTGCTAGCTAGCACTGAGTTGGGTCCTGCGGAGTGCAAGTACTGAACCTGTTTTATGAATTTAGAAGAACAAAGACAGTGCAAGTACTAAGCTCGGTCTACACCAAAGGTCTGGGTACTCATGTTCTCCTCCCGAGGAAACAACAGAAGGCGCAGCATGCTCCACTAACCTGCCCGGTTTTCAGGCTGTGAGACGGCGGGTTCCGGCAAGATCGACATGATGGCGGCAGACTTACAGTACGACGACGGCGTTTCGTCAAGATCGGCAAGATGGTCGCATACTGCAGTAGCACAGTGCTATCTTCCATCTCGAGTTGGAGTTTGACAAAATGCAGTAGTCTGGCATGGACTGGCCGTTGCAGCAGCGTAGTCTGGCATGGACTGGCCGTTGCAACTGTTGCCGTATCGACCCATAGGATTCAAGCTGTCGTATCGATTTCCAGGCTAAGTTGGGAGTTTGGCACGATTTCCCGGTGAGGCCGAGGCTACGCGCCTACCAACAGCTCCGTCGCTTCTTGGATCGATGGTCGGGCGTTAGGTCACAGTAAGTATTGGGTAGTTTTTGATGTGGCCGCGCTTCGAGTTTTCCTCTGCAGCAAGCCGGTCTACAGAACTCATCCGGTGAGCGTGTCGCCGTGCATCGCCTGAACTCCTCCCTTCGCCGAGCTGTGGTTACTGGGTTACTGCCACCGCTCGTCGCTCAAAGTAATCCCCTGAAGTGAATCGTGATGTGCCTCAATGTCAAGATCTGGGCTTTGGATTGAGCAGCACTTTATATTGGACGGGGCGGTCTGGGCCAAACTCATGGCCAGGACGGACGGAAGCCAGAGGATTCATCTTACGAACCATTAGACATCTATTAATGGACGGAGGGAGTAGTATTTTTTTGCCAGATCGGAGCAAACCATTACGGGAGAATATATATCCGGATAGCGATGCGCCGATGGCACATCAGGCGACCTCTCACGCCACGTCCTTCTCTCCCCTTCTCTGTCGCACAACGCCGCCGTAGCACCTGCTGAATAATCTAGGTAGCACCTTCCATCAAGGCCGTCCTTAGCTACCTCCAAAGAACCAGAATAAATTTCCAACGACTCCACAGGCTCACGGCTGCCTCGTTGCCTGTGAGATATGAGCGCAAGAAGTTCCAGCGAACAGCAATATTGAGCATATAGAGCGAAATCGTGTGTATTTCCGGCGGGTCGGCAGAAGCCGCAGAACGACGAGACAGGGATGTCGAGATAAGACAGCGAAGTCGGCGTGTTGTTTCTCTGGGAACACCGTAGCTGGTATGTTTTATATAGGGGGTGCCGAGCAGAATCGAGTATGACACGGTCTATGCTCAGATATCCAGCTGGACTTTTTCTTTGCGCTCACGTGAATCCAAGTCGGGGACCTGTGGTTCTTCTCGATCGATCGGCACACCGGGATATTGACCTGGGCCGGCCTTTCTATCGCTGGAGTGGAAGCACCCGTTGGGCTGCTGGACCAGGCCAACCAACCAGGCGACGGTCTGATCGGCTCGCGCGAGTTCGTTTGTGCGACAGACGGATCGAATCGTTTAACACAAGGAGGACGGACCCGAACAAAAGGAAACACAACGAAACGTTTTTTCACTTCGGGATGGCAGTCCATGTAATTTTGAGGAGAAGCAAGGGCAAAATCAGACGGACCAACAAGAAGCCTTATTTTCTTTATTATTAGATTTATCCAAGTAATTGGCAAGACTACAGGTCACAATGAATTACAATTAAAGGGTGAAGGGCCAGTCAGAAATATATACCTGCGCATCGTCGACCAGTGAGCTGCAGGGTGATCAATGGTTCAACACCATCAACTTGGAGGGGCGCTGACCATTCGCTGGAGCAATGGTGTCGACCATTCACCGGAGAAAGCGTCCCTCCGCGATTGCTCCGGTTAATCTGCTTGTACAACAGGAGGAAGAGGTGGGCTGTGTGGGTCCCCCGAACGCACTGTGGCCGTGCAAGGTAATCCGGTGGAGAATTCCCTGCGCCTGCTCATCCATCGGTGCCTACGCTGGGTCGCCCGCGAGTATGCTGCCGTGCTCGAGCTGGCGGCAGTGTTGGGGAGTGAGGACCAGACGAGCCGGGATCGGCGGGGAGAAAGGCGAGGGGGCGCAGGACCACGCCGGGGCTGTGGGTAGGTAGGTGAGGGGGCGACGGACCTCGCCGGGGCGATTTCCAGGCAGGTGAGGAGCGCAGGACGCCATCGCCGGAGCGGCAGGGAGACAGCGAAGGAGACCATGATCTCTCCGGGGCGCAGAGGGGAAGATGAGGGTGAGCCGGAACTCGCCGTCGCCGGAGCAGCTGGGGGACATGGGAGGTGGCTCAGTGCGTTGGTACTTGGTAGGTGGATGGAAGGAGCTGGATGCATATGTACAAACTTTGCACATCAAATTTTATGTCAATGTTGTACAATGCATATGTTGGATGGTTTTGAGTCACTGGAAACTACATATTTTGAAGTGTGAAAGGATTGAAGCTATAAGCAATATATATCCCTGCCAACGAACGAAGCATTATTGATTGCATAAATAGGTGGACCTTTAAAAAAGAATCATAAAAAGTGAATAATAATGGTTGGTTGTTGATTTTAGTATTTTTCAATAAATTAATTTATAATATTTTTGTGCATTACGGATTTTAAGTGATGAGATGTCGGATCGTGGGTATGTTTACATCGCTGGGTCATCGGAACTATTTAAGTCGCATTGGTAAAAATACTCGCCATATTTGTATTGTGGATTGAATATTTGTATTGTAGATTTAAGTAAGATTTACAAGAAATATTTGTATTGTAGATTTTTATGACGTGCATTGCACGTGCACCTTTACTAGTTGTACATAGAGGATGACATGCGGGTCCCATTTTGTAGCAGCGGTCTCAACGTTTCCAAGGCGGCACAGGACCAAAAGAAAAATGAGGCAGCAGCATTCTCAAAAATTCCAAGGCGGCAGGGGATCAAAAGAAAAAAAGGAAATAGCCAGAAATTAATTAGGGGTCAAAAATAAATCCACCGAAGGAAACTTTTATTGTTCATAGAGGATGACATGTGGGACCGACCTGCCAACAACGTCCTCATCGTTTCAAAGGGGGCAGGGGATCAAAAGAAAAAGGCAAATAGCCGAAATTAGGGGTCAAAAATAACTCCAAGAAAGGAAACTTTTATTGTTCGTAGAGGATGACATGCGGGACCCATGAGCCAGCAGCTTACTCAACGTTTCAAAGGTGGCATGAGATCGAAAGAAAAAGGCAAGTGACCAAATATCGGGAGCCAAAAATAATCCAAGATTTATTGTACATAGAGGATGACATGTGGGTCCCATTTTGCAGCAGCGGTCTCAATGTTTGTAATGCGGCTTGAGATCAAAAGAAAAAGAAAGTAGCTAGTAATTAGGGGGTGAAAAAAAATCCAAGAAAAGAAAGTTGACATAGAGGATGACATGCGGGTCCTTGAGCCAACAACTTACTCAACGTTTCAAAGGGGGCAGGGGATCAAAAGAAAAAGGCAAGCCAAAAATCAGAGGGTGAAAAAAAATCCAACAAAGGAAACTTTTATAGCACATAGAGGATGACATGCGGGTCCCATGAGCCAGCAGGTCTCTCAACGTTTCAAACGTGGCATGAGATCGAAAGAAAAAGGCAAGTGAAAAAATATCGGGAGCCAAAAATAATTCAAGAAAAGAAAGTTTTATAGTACATAGAGGATGACATGCGGGTCCCATTTAGCAGCAGCGGTATCACCGTTTGAGAGGCGGCAGGGGATCGAAAGAAAAAGGCAAGTGAAAAAAATATGAGCAGCCAAAAATAATTCAAGAAAAGAAAGTTTTATAGTACATAGAGGATGACATGCGGGTCCCATTTAGCAGCAGCGGTATCACCGTTTGAGAGGCGGCAGGGGATCAAAAGAAAAAAGAAATTGCCAAAAATCGGAGGGTGAAAAAAAACCAAGAAAATGAACTTTTATAGTACATAGAGGATGACATGCGGGTCCCATGAGCCTGCAGGTTCCTCAACGTTTCAAACGTGGCATGAGATCGAAAGAAAAAGGTAAGTGACCAAATATGAGGTGCCAAAAATAATTCAAGAAAAGAAAGTTTTATAGTACATAGAGGATGACATGCGGGTCCCATTTAGCAGACAGCGGTATCACCGTTTGAGAGGCGGCAGGGGATCGAAAGAAAAAGGTAAGTGACCAAATTTGAGGTGCCAAAAATAATTCAAGAAAAGAAAGTTTTATAGTACATAGAGGATGACATGCGGGTCCCGAGTTAGCAGCAGCGGTATCACCGTTTGAGAGGCGGCAGGGGATCGAAAGAAAAAGGCAAGTGACCAAATTTGAGGTGCCAAAAAAACTCCAAGAAAAGAAAGTTTTATAGTACATAGAGGATGACATGCGGGTCCCATTTAGCAGCAGCGGTATCACCGTTTGAGAGGCGGCAGGGGATCGAAAGAAAAAGGTAAGTGACCAAATTTGAGGTGCCAAAAAAAACTCCAAGAAAAGAAAGTTTTATAGTACATAGAGGATGACATGCGGGTCCCATTTAGCAAGCAGCGGTATCACCGTTTGAGAGGCGGCAGGGGATCGAAAGAAAAAGGCAAGTGACCAAATTTGAGGTGCCAAAAAAACTCCAAGAAAAGAAAGTTGATTGCACATAGAGGATGACATGCGGGTCCCATTTAGAAGCAGCGGTCTCAACGTTTCCAAGGCGGCAAGAGATCAAAAGAAAAAGGAAGTAGCCAGAAATCAGGGGGTCAAAAAAATCCAAGAATAGAAAGAATTTTGGTTCATAGAGGATGACATGCGGGACCCATGATCCTGCATCGTAAACGGCTCGATCGGAGAACGTTGAACGAGATGGCGCGATCGAGAAAAAAAACAATGCCAGAGAGGCTGCCATCTGGGCCCTACATCCCTCGGCGGTGCGGATTTGCGTTGACTCGGCCGGCGAACCCGAGATTTCGAGATGCACCACGTCCCGGGCCACCATACGTGACGTTTTGGCTGCTTTCGTCGGGCTAGGTGGCCTCAAAAACGAGAAAAAAAAGTTTTGACATGCACCACGGAGGGACCCAAAATCGTCGGCCATGGTACACCAGCAACCACGGCGCGACTTCAACTTCGTCGGCCATGGCAACTTTTCTTGTAGTGTACCTTGTCAGCATTTTCAGGATCGACAAAACCTTTGGGTTGTACCATATACAACTCTTCCTCGATATCACCATTGAGGAACGCCGTTTTGACATCCATCTGCCAAATCTCATAATCGAAAAATGCAGCTATTGCTAACAAAATCCTCACAGACTTTAGCTTCGCTACAGGTGAGAAAGTCTCATCGTAGTCAACTCCTTGAATTTATCGAAAACCCTTTGCGACAAGTCGATCTTTATAGACAGTAATATTACCATCAACATCTGTTTTTCTCTTGAAGATCCATTTATTCTCGACAGCCTTGCGGCTATCAGGTAAGTCTACCAAAGTCCATACTTTGTTATCATACATGGATCCCATTTCGTATTTCATGGCTTCTTGCCATTTGTTGGAATCTGGGCTCATCATCGCTTCTTCATACGTCGCAGGGTCCTCATCATTGTTGTCCACAATCATGACATTTAGACAAGGATCATACCAATCAGGAGTGGTATGTTCCCTCATCGATCTGCGAGGTTCAGTAGCTTCCTCGTTCGAAGCTTCATGATCATCATCATTTGCTCCCTCTCCTATCGGCGTAGGCTACGCAGAAACTTCTTCCGGCACTACGCTACTCTGATCTATGAGAGAAGGTTCATGAACCTCGTCGAGTTCTACTTTCCTTCCAGTCACTTCTTTAGTGAGAAACTCCTTCTCAAGAAAGGATCCGTTCTTGGCAACAAATATTTTGCCTTCGGATATGTGATAGAAGGTGTACCCAATTGTTTCTTTAGGGTATCCTATGAAGATGCATTTCTCCGCTTTGGGTTCTAACTTGTCAGGTTGTAACTTCTTTACATAAGCTTCACAAACCCAAACTTTAAGGAACGACAGTTTAGTTTTCTTCCCAAACCATAATTCATACGGTGTCGTTTTAACGGATTTAGATGGTGCCCTATTTAAAGTGAATGCGGCTGTCTCTAATGCATAACCCCAAAACAACAATGGCAAATCGGTAAGAGACATCATAGACCGAACCATATCTAAGAGAGTTCGATTACGACGTTCGAACACACCATTGCGCTGTGGTGTTCCCGGCGGTGTCAACTGTGAAAGTATTCCGCATTTCTTTAAATGCATGCCAAACTCATAACTCAGATATTCGCCTCCGCGATCAGAACGCAGAAACTTAATCTTCTTGTTACGCTGATTTTCTACTTCACTTTGGAATTCCTTGAACTTCTCAAAAGTCTCGAACTTATGTTTCATAAAGTAAATATATCCATATCTACTCAGATCATCCGTGAAGGTTAGAACATAACGATAACCACCGCGCGATGCTACACTCATTGGTCCGCACACATTGGTATGTATGATTTCCAATAAGTCTGTAGCTCGCTCCATTGTACCAGAAAATGGAGTCTTAGTCATTTTTCCCATTAGACATGCCTCGCATCTGTCAAGTGACTCAAAGTCAAGTGACTCAAGAAGTCCATCGGAATGGAGTTTCTTCATGCGCTTCACTCCAATATGACCAAGACGACGATGCCACATATAAGTAGAATTATCATTCAATTTAATTCGCTTAGCATCAATGTTATGAACATGTGTATCACTACTATCGAGATTTAACAAGAATAAACCATTCTTCTCAGGTGCATGGCCATAAAAGACATTACTCATATAAATCGAACAACCATTATTCTCAGACTTAAACGAATAACCGTCTTGCATTAAACAAGATCCAGATATAATGTTCATGCTCAACGCAGGACCAAATAACAATTATTGAGGTTTAAAACTAATCCCGAAGGTAGATGTAGAGGGAGCGTGCCGACGGCGATCACATCGACTTTGGATCCATTTCCAACGCGCATCGTCACCTCGTCTCTTGCCAGGCTTCGTCTATTCCGCAGTTCCTGTTTCAAGTTACAAATGTGAGCAACCGAACCAGTATCAAATACCCATGCACTACTACGAGAACCAGTAAGATAGACATCAATAACATGTATATCAAATATACCTTTCTTCTTGACGTGGCCGCTCTTCGGATCGGCCAAGTATTTGGAGCAATTACGCTTCCGAGTGCCCCTTCCCCGGCAGTAATAGCACACAGTCTTAGGTTTAGGACCAGCCTTAGGCTTCTCAGGATGCGCTGCAACTTTCTTGCCGCCCTTCTTGAAGTTACCCTTGTTAGGCTTGCCCTGCTTTTTGAAACTGGTGGTCTTGTTGACCATCAACACTTGATTCTCCTTTTTAATCTCTACTTCAGCAGACTTCAACATGGAAAAGAGTTTAGGTAAATCTTTGTTCATGTTCTACATGTTGTAGTTCATCACGAAGTTCTTGTAACTTGGTGGCAGTGATTGAAGGACACGATGAATACCCAGCTGGTTAGGGATCATCATCCCCATGTCACTGAGCTTCTTCGCATGTCCGGACATGGCGAACATGTGCTCACTAACGGAGCTGCCCTCTTCTATCATGCAGCTAAAGAACTGTTTCGAGGCCTCATAGCTCTCCACGGCCGCATGAGTTTCAAAGATAAGTTTGAGCTCACGCATCATCTCACATGGGTCGTGGTGCTCAAAACGCTTTTGGAGCTCTGCCTCTAAGCTGCACAAGATGGCACACTGAACTTCGGAGTACCGAATAGCCCGAGTCTCATAAACATTCTTTATGTCCTCGGATACTGCAGGAGGTGGTGGGGGACCTAGCAGTGCTTCGAGCACATATTGCAGGCTTCCACCAGTGAGGAAGATCCTCACATGACGGAACCAGTCAGTGAAGTTGCTACCATTGCCCTTAAGCTTTTCTTTCTCTAGGAACTGGTTAAAATTGATGGAGGGGGGCGCCATGATCTACAACATATTTGCAAAGAGTTTAGACTAAGTTTATGATAAATTGAGTTCAATTTTAATTCTTAAATTAACTAGGTGAACTCCCACTTAAAACAACATCCCTCGCATTGTCTTAGTGATCACACGAACCAAATCCACTACACCAAGTCCGATCTTCACGAGAAAAGATGTAGCTTCAAAGGCGAACACTCAAAGTGTTCATCATATCATTCATATGACTCATGCTCTACCTTTCGGTATCCCGTGTTCCGAGACCATGTCTGTACATGCTAGGCTCGTCAAGGCAACCTTGGTATCCGCGTGTGCAAATCTGGCTTGCACCCGTTGTATGCACATGTAGAGTCTATCACACCCGATCATCACGAGATGCTTCGAAACGACAAGTCTTAGCAACGGTGCATACTAAGGATGAACACTTTATTATCTTGATATTTAGTGAGAGGGATCATCTTATAATGCTACCGTCGCGATCTAAGCAAAATAAGATGCATATTAAGGATTAACATCACATGCAATTCATAATGTGTGATATGATATGGCCTTTCTTCTTGTGCTTTTGATCTCCATCTCCAAAGCACGGACATGATCTCCATCATCACCAGCATGGCGTCAAGGTCAGTGGCGCCGCTTCATGGTTGTCCATCACTTATAGCTACTATAATAACTACTTGAAATAAAGCTATTACATGATGAATAGACACGCAGGTCTTTAACAAAAATTAAAGACAACCATTAGGCTCCAGCCGGTTGCCATAATACAATAATGAACATCTCATACATCAAATATAATCATCATCACATCATGGCCATATCACATCACCAAACCCTGCAAAAACAAGTTAGACGCCTCTAATTTGGTTTGCATATTTTACGTGGTTTAGGGTTTTCGAGTAAGATCCAATCTACCTACGAACATGAACCACAACGGTGATACTAGTGTTGACAATAGAAGTGCAAATTACAATCTTCACTATGGTGGGAGAGACAGACACCCGCAAAGCCACTTATGCAATACAAGTTGCATGCCAAGCGTGGAGCAAGTCACATGAGATGCGGTCATGTAAAGTTAGCCCGGGCCGCTTCATCCCACCATCCCGCAAGAAGCAAAGTACACAAACTAAAGCAACAAAAGCATCACCTCCCACAAAACCATTGTGTTCTACTCGTGCAATAGATCTATGCATAGACATGGCTCTGATACCACTGATGGGGTTCGTAGCATAGAAAACAAAAAAATTCCTACCGCAAGACGAATAAAACCAACAGATCTAATCTATGGAAACCCAAGATCTAATCTACAAGATCGAAGCAACGAGATGGAGATGAGACTAACCCTCGAAGATTCCAAAGTATACGAGATTAATCTCGTTGTTGATGTAGACGATCGTCCCCGGTGCTGCAATCCGGCAGCACTTCGTACTCGGTCGCGCGTACGGTGTCGATGAAGCTCCTTCCTCTCCCGTTCCAGCGGGAAGCGGAGGTGTGGTAGATTTCCTCCAAATTCCAGTAGCACGACGGCGTGGTGGTGGAGGTGGAGGAAGAAAACTGCAGGGCTTCGCCTAAGCCGGAGCAGCGTATGGTGGAGGGAGAGGCGGCCAGAGGAGGGGCTAATGATGGGGTGTAGTGGCCGGCCACCCCCTCCCCTCTTTATATAGGGGGCCAGTCAGCTGGGGTGGCCCCCTTCCCATCTAGGGTTAGGGGGCGGCGACCAAAGGGGGGGAGAGGGCTTTCCCCTCCCCCAAGTTGATCCCCCCTAGGAAACCCTAGGGGTTTGGCCGGCCTGGGCCTTGGGGGGCATGTGCCCCCAGCCCATTAGGCCAGGGGGCATCCCCTTGGCCCATGCTAGCCCTCCTAGGTCGTGGGCCCCATGGTGGACCCTTCCGGAACCTTCTAGAACCTTCCAGTCAATCACCGGAAAAATCCCAAACATTTCTGAAACCCAGAAATCAACTTCCCTTATATGAATCTTATTCTCCGAACTATTCCGGACCTCCTCGTGACATCCTGGATCACATCCGAGACTCCGAACAAACTTCGTCTCCATACCATATTCAAATCTACTTATGCGACATCGAACCTTAAGCGCGTCACCCTACGGTTCGCGAACTATGCAGACATGGTCGAGACTCCTCTCCGAGCAATAACCAATAGCAGGATCTGGAGATCCATAATGGCTCCCACATATTCAGTGATGACTTAGTGATCGATTGAACCATTTACATATGATGCCAATTCCCTTTGTCACACGATATTTTACTTGTCCGAGGTTTGATCATCGGTATCTCCATACCTTGTTCAACCTCGTTACCGACAAGTACTCTTTACTCGTACCGCGGTATGTCATCTCTTATGATCAAATCATATGCTTGCAAGCTAATCAGACGACATTCCACCGAGAGGGCCCAGAGTATATCTATCCGTCACCAGGATGGACAAATCCCACTATTGATCCATATGCCTCAACTCACACTTTCCAAATACTTAATCCCATCTTTATAACCACCCATTTACGTAATGGCGTTTGATGTAATCAAAGTACCCTTCCGGTGTAAGTGATTTACATGATCTCATGGTCGAAGGACTAAGGCAACTATGTATCGAAAGCTTATAGCAATTTGAACTTAATGACTTGATCTTATGCTACACTTATTTGGGTGTGTGTCCATTATATCATTCAATTAATGACATAACCTTGTTATTAATAACATCCAATGTTCATGATCATGAAACCATGATCATCCATTAATCAACAAGCTAGTTATACAAGAGGCTTACTAGGGACTCCTTGTTGTTTACATAACACACATGTATCAATGTTTCGGTTAATACAATTATAGCATGGTATGCAAACATTTATCATAAACACAAAGATATTATAATAACCACTTTATTATTGCCTCTTGGGCATATCTCCAACAAGCGCACCTCGCCGACGATTGCCGGAGCACCGGTAGGCCCTCCGACCCCCTAGCCTCGCTGCCAGAGCCACGGGATCTCGTCGGAGACGATGACGATCCTCAACCGCACGATCCCCTTCTAATCCTACGCCTCACATCCCTCATACCGTTTCGCTCGATTAAGTCCCATTGACAGGTGGAGCCCACCTTGCCAGGCAGCCCACGCGTGCGAGCCGCGCTGCTGGGCTGGCCCGTTTGTTTTTCACCCCTCTGGCCCGTTAAGCTTTCCCGCCAGGCCCAAAAATTCAAATCTGGTTTTTCTGTTTCAATTCAAATTCAATACTGGACCCTTTTTAAAATTTGAATAGAATAAAACCTACTGAACCAAATTTGATAAATTTTATATATTCAGAAAGCTTATGAAATTATCTATCCAACCACACCAGCCTCAACCCTAGTTGTGTTGTAAAAATAATGTAGTAAAAATAATAAGGCAGGGCATTTTCAAACTTCAAGGAATTATTAAAAATCAACCCTAAATGATTTTGAGTTGATTCCAACTCTCATAAATCACATTTCAAATACTCTACATGATTATATAAAAATATAGCATGGTTGCTTCATATGATCATGGGCTAGAGCAAAATAATGGCTATGTGGCCATTTCTAGTCCATTTAAATTATTTCAATTAATTTATTTAAATAGTATGAGAGTTACTCTCTCATTTAAATCATGGTCTTAAGTAATCCAATATGAGTTAATTACCTTAGTCTACAGCACCTCATATTTAATTACTTAATGATGTTAAATTGTTCCATAGTAGTATTTAAATTGCATGAGATGGAGTATCTCATTTAAATCATTTTCCCAAATGATAATTATGAAGTGTTGACCTTGGTCAACATGATATCATACTTTATTACTTGAGGAGATTAAATCTTAAACAAGATTCAATGAGAGGAAATTATTTCTCAAAGAACATCAATAGCAAACCTTATAATTATTTCAATGAGAGGAAATTATTTTTCTTGAAAAGAAACAAAGTAACCCACCATGTAATAATATTGTGATGCTAGAATAGTTTGTGTAAACCAATTGTGTGCTTAGTCTAGCCCTTAAGAATTGTTTGGTGATTGTATACCTCGTATCCGTGTATAGACGCTAGTACCGAGGAATACCAGGAGGAGGAGGTCTACGAGGAGGAAGAAGAACACTTTGATTAATACACCACTCAAGGCAAGCTATACTCATGCAAGCTCCCAAGTGCAAAGCTCTACTAGAGCAAGGCACCATTACACTTCTAATTTTGTTTAAGGATCCAATCCCGATTTTTACTCTTGCAAGCTTTTACTTTATTTATCAAGGTTTACTTTATAGTTAATTTTGGTCTAAGTATAGAGTGTTACAAGAACATCAAAAGTAGCCTAGAGAAATACAAGCTAGATTAGCACCCCTCATGACTAGTTGCTAGTGCTAAACTAAAAATGACTACTCTAGATGGGAACATGTGAAAACCAATGACTTTGAAAACCTTGGAATGATGAGTCATTCTATTGAAAGATTTTGAAGGTGAATATAACATGAAATGACATGGCGACTTTGACAAAAACTGATGATTGGGTTCGGATGCGATACCATTCCAAATTTTAGAGTACCCCCACAATACCTGATTATGGGTAAGGCTTAACTAGAAACTTATGCGCTTTAGTATGGGTTCCCTCTAAACAAGTGTCATAGGGGTTATGCTGAGGCTGCCTCCGTTGAAAGTGAAATGACGTGAAATGAGGTGAATGTACGACCCAAATCCTGTGCAGTTCCCGGGGTAACAGTTGGCTATCACCGGCAGGCCAAACTCATGGGGAGAGGTGCCTATACTAGAGTTTATAAGTGAAAGGTTATGATTGATGATCCGCATACTGAGTTATGATTATTCAGGGTTATCCCTGACGGATGTAATCAAACGTTGTGGCACAAGTGTACAACCTCTGCAGAGTGTAAACCTATTCGAATAGCCGTGTCCACGGTTACGGACGATTGGAAACGCCATACTGTTCCGTTGTCAGATATTTCTAAAACTGAATGGTGAATTGAATGGTGAATTTTGACTTGAATACAACCTGGTTGTGGGAATGACACTAATGTTCCCACTTGAGTTAAGTTAGGCAAATGATGAGTCTTTCATTTAAAATTGCTTATGAAATAAAATTGGCTTTATGCAAATAAACTTAGAGCTTAGCAACCCCTACTAAAATTGTTAGTACTTACAATAGTATTAGTTTGCGAGTACTTTAAAGTACTCATGGTTGTGTCCCTGGCTATTCAAATGGCCAGACTATGAAGAGGAGCAGCAGTATCAGGATGACGGACAGCAGGACGTCTACGATAATTATGATCATCTCCTAACGTCAAGTGTTGCATGTGGATTAGATGGACTACTACTACTCGCTTCCGCTATGTGTTGTGTTTGTTGATCATTAGATGAACTATTATTGTAAGTGTGGATCATGTGATCTATTATTGTAAGAATACTATGGTTTGTAATGAATGATGACTCTATGATATCAACTGTTATGTCTCGTAAAATCAATCTTCCTGGGATTGCGATGTATGGCATAATAGGCATCTGGACTTAAAAATCCGGGTGTTGACAGTGTGGCGCCGGCTATTCCTGAACTCGGAATAAGGTCCACCCTGTCCTATCCTTGCCCCGGTGGTACATCTAGCGTCGATGGAGGGCGCGTGGAGTTGTGTGTTCGGCGGATGTCCTGTGATCCGGTCATATTTCGTATTCGATTGTGTGGTTTGAGGTCAGCCCTTTCCAATCTACGTACGTTTGTCATCATTGGTGATTGTTGATGTTGTGTTTGTGTTGCACTGGTCGTTTGGAGTTTTAGCACGACGACTTTCTGTATGTCTACTACAACAAGTTTTTCCTGGTTCCGGTGATGGAGTAGTGAGGGCAGCAGCGCGCGCCTTTTAAACTTCGAGGTGGACTCTGAGACCTGGCCTACTATATAAGGCTTAGGAGAAGCCGCCGGGGGAGGAGATTGCATGACTAGCAACACCCTTGTAACCCTAATTCTCGATAATACAATCTCAGTGATTTCACCCTTAATCATACTTTCGTCGGCTATCTAGTTTGACTGACCGGTGTTTGAATTCACCATCATTCTTCTTCCTCAAAACCTAAGTCCATCATTACGAACATTGATAAGGTTATACCTTGTCAGTTAAACCCAAGTCCATCATTACAAACATTGATAAGGATATACCTTGTCAGTTGGTAAAGTGTCATACAGAGTGACTTATTGGTACTGTTTGTAGACATCAAAACCGTTAGGCTCAAGTTATCGCAGTGCAACTGCTGTCTAAAGTAGCCCCGGAGGCTTTCAGCGGGCGCCACGTGTGGGTGCCATGGCCGGAGGAGGAGACTAGAGTATGGTTGAATTTGGACTTTACAGTTTGGCTCCTAGGGCTGTACGTCGGGAGCCAGAAGGTTGCCAGATCTTTATGTTGCCTTTTAGTTCGTGATCTAGTTAAAATGATGATGAGTACATGGTAGCGTTCGTGCAAAGTAGAGAATAGGATAGTAAAAAATGTGACCCTGGGAACTCTGTGTTACAGTTTTATTGTCAATGAAATCGGGAGCCTGGGCTTCTTAATTCGAAAAAAAAAATCCAATAATCCAAATCGATTCATAATGTGCAATTTCAGGCGAAAGCTCAGTGCCTCAGTGCCAACGGCGGTGATAGTTGCGGGTGTCGTAATCCTCTTGGGGGTCGTTGTGGGTATCCACCCTGCGGTACAGCTCCGAATGAAAATCCTAGACCTCGTGGTCTCGATGGCAACGGCGCAGTGCATCATTGCTCTCTTGGGGCCATCGTCATGGAGCCCCAACTCGACTCAGTCTCGTGTCCATGCCTTTGGTGGCAAGTTTGGAATTTTTTGTGTTCTTTCTTGTTTTTTCTTTAATATATTTTGTAAGTGGTTCTTATCTTGACCTTATATGGATTTGTCCATTGCGACTTTGTAGATAAAGCGGGACAAATTCCTATTTTGAGGAGGAATCGATTCATATTGTGCAATGAAATATAAGCATTTAAAAAAAGCTAATTTTGCTTTCTAAAAAAAGCTACTCCTGTTTAACCACTCAGAAGCAAATGGAGCAGAAGCTCGTTCCATGCGTCGACGGGCCCAGTCAAGCACCAGTGCATGCAGTCGATGCTGAAGCCGACCTTCTCGTGCGGCCAGTGCCTGTACTGCCCGGGGTGTCCGTCGGCCCTCATCTGCATCATCTCGCTCACGTCCATCAGCACAAACCTCGCCGCCGACGCTGCCGACGCCGCGGTCCGGAACTCCCCCACCTGCGCGGCGTGGAACGCGGCCTCGGTCTCCGGCAGGCTCGTCTCGTTGCTCCGCACTGGCCGCGTCCTCAGGCAGTTCCCCCCGTTGTACCACTTGCCGTTCTCGTAGTGCGGCGGCGCCACCGTCCGGACCACCACCCTGTCGCGGAACCCGGCCAGCGCACGGAGTGCGGTCCGGAACGACGCACACAACGCGTAGTCCGGGGCCACGTCGGTGGCGTTGTGCGCCGCCTCGCAGCCGTCCACGTTGGCGCAGCCGAGGATGCGGCCGCCCTCGTAGAGCAAGGTGGGGCGCGTGAACCACTTGGCGCCGCTGAGAACGGCGTAGTCATAGCCAGCGACGTCGCCGCTCCACTCAGGGTCCGACTCGTCGAGGTACACGTTGTGCGGGTCTATGAACGACTGCCCGCCATGCGTCAGGTTCCACCGCACCAGGAACGGCGTCCAGTACACGCACACCGTGAAGTCGTGCTCCCGGTAGTGGTACTTGCGCGTGCAGTGGAAGCAGCCTCTCGGCTCGATCTCCATCGGGTACTCCACCTGCATGACTGACGACGACTGACCATGATCGATCCACCTGAAGCGCTTCTGCAAGCCAAGTGGAAATCTTGAAGGTACCTTGGCGAGGAGACACATGAGGGACTGCATGTGGTTACAGGCGACGGAGTCCCCGACGAAGGCCATGGACTTGCCCCGCACGAGGCGGAGGAAGGTGGCAGCGTCGAAGTGGGGGAGGTCGCAGCCGTGGGGCTGCCACCGCCACCCGAGGATGGACTCCATCCCCGGCTTAGAGCATCTCTAACAGAGCCCGTAAAAGGCCCAAAACCGAAAAATAACCGCCATTTTACGGGTTCGGGACGAAAAACGGCGCCGATCAGTGACCGAAAACGGCCCAAAACTGAAAATAATTTTTCGGGCTACGTTCGGTTCGCTCCGTCGGCCTGTATTTGTAGGGGCCGACGGAGCGAACCGAACGCTCGATCCCTATCTAGGGCGCGCTGAAGTTTCAGCTGACGCAACCGCTCGCTCGCTCCTTCCCCCACGCTCCCCGCGCCGCCACCACACTCCGCCGCCGCCGCCCCGCCCAATTCGCCCGAGCCCCGCAACCCGGAGGTAGCGCCGGTCGCCCGGCACCCTGTCCGCTGTTCCTCGCCCAACTCGGGCTGCCGCCCCCCACCGCCGCCGCCGCCGCTCCGTCGGAATCGAGGATGAGCTCGGGCGACGATTTCGATCTGTCGGATTCGTCGAGCTCCGACGATTCCGACCTCGACGAGCTGCTCCAGGACGACGACTTGGAGGCCACCATGCTCCTCCTCGCCGTCAAGGACCAGGAGGACCACGCGAAGCTGCTGAATCGGAGGCGCGGCTCCGTGTTCGCCCGGAACCACATCCAGCGCTATCGCCTCCACGGCCACGAGCAGCTGATGGAGGACTACTTCGCCGAGGTACCTAACTATCCTGCCCATCTCGTTCCGTAGGAGGTATCGCATGCGGCGTAGCTTGTTCGTCCGCATCGTCAAAGACTGCGAATTGCATTCGAATTACTTCAAGCAACGTAGGAATGCCGCCGGGGTGATGGGTTTCAGCGCATTCCAAAAGATCTCTGCTGCCATGAGGGTAATTGCGTATGGCATCCTGCGGATTACACCGACGAGTATCTTCGAATTGGCGAAGATACTACGACGGAGTCAGCCCGCAGGTTTGCTCGCATGATTATCAAGTTGTACGGGCCTACGTATCTGCGAGCTCCCACCGAGGATGACACCAAACGGTTGATGGAGATAAATGAGAAAAGAGGTTGGCCTGGAATGCTTGGTAGTCTCGATTGTATGCATTGGACATGGAAGAATTGTCCAAAAGCATGGCATGGACAGTACTGTGGCAAGAGAAAAGATGCAACCATTGTCCTTGAGGCCGTAGCATCGCAAGATTTGTGGATTTGGCACTGTTTTTTTGGTCTGCCGGGGACACTCAATGACATCAACGTCCTGCAAAGGTCTCCTTTGTTTGCTAAATTAGCAAAAGGGGAAGCACCCACTTGCAACTACAAGGTCATGAACAATGAGTACACAAT
Source organism: Lolium rigidum (assembly GCF_022539505.1). Lineage (NCBI taxonomy): Eukaryota > Viridiplantae > Streptophyta > Magnoliopsida > Poales > Poaceae > Lolium > Lolium rigidum. The sequence continues at coordinate 226,053,653 of NC_061509.1, forward strand.
GGGCTATTACCTAGTCGATGGCATCTATCCTGATTGGGCAACTTTTGTTAAGTCTGTCAAGGATCCCCAAGATAGAATAGAAGCTGAATTTGCCAAGGCTCAAGAAGCAGCTCGCAAGGACATTGAGAGAGCTTTTGGTGTTTTGCAAGCAAGGTTTGCCATTGTTCGTGGCCCAGCCAGATTTTGGGACAAGAAAACCCTTGTCAACATCATGACATGTTGTGTGATTCTTCACAACATGATCATCGAGGATGAAAGAGACTTGAGCTTGCCCTGCTTCTATGACAATGTTAGCACCCGAGTGGAACCCCAACGCAATCCGTATCGCATTCAAGCTTTCCTTGAGGCACATCGGCAGATTGAGAATTCCACTACCCATGCCCAGCTCGTCTATGATCTGAAGATGCACCACTGGCAGCGACATGGCCGTCGCCTTTGATCCTACCATTCCATTCATTTGCTTGTCACATGTATCATTGTTGAGACATTTGTGCATTTGTCCAATTTTCCCGAAGTTGTTGAAATTTGGTTGAGACATTTTACATTTGTACAATTTTCCCAAAACTGTTGTAATAATTTGGTTCAGATAATTATTTATGTGTTGTAATAATTTGGATGATTATTTGGTTAATTAAGATACATTGTTCTATGTGTTGCATTTGAAAAAACCCTGCTTTTACGGGTTCGGAACCCGCAGGCGCAGAACAGAGCCCGTAACGAAAACTGAAAAACAGAAGTTTTCGTTACGGGCTCTGTTCTGCGCCTGCCATTTTCCGGCCCGTAAACACGAGTTCGGTACACTGGACTCGGGTTTTTCGGTAAGCGTTTTTACGGGCTCTGTTAGAGATGCTCTTACGTAGTAGGTTTCCTTCTTTTTATTTATTGGGAGTTTAGCTGTCTAGAATAACTTTTGCTTTCCTGTCTTGTTGCACGAACATGCATGCGACTTGATCGAGCACGTAGATGCGGAAATACTCAGGGAAAGAACTCTTTCGATCGAGTATACTGTACGTAGTATTATTAAGAGAAAATAAGGAGAATCGTGCAGCAAGCATGATCAGCCATATACAAATCCAGATGATATACTCCAGAGTATGAATCATGCATGTAATCAAAAAAAAATCTGGAGAAATGATACCCTCGTCATAAATGTCATGTGTACGCGGCCACCTTCTCTCTCTTTTGCTTTTTATTTTATACTTTTGGATTCCCTCTTATCACTACTACTGCGTCTATATTTAACTACGTGACTATTTTTAGTTACGAATTTTAACTAGCACAAATCACGAATTAGATGTATTACGGCTGGTGGTTATCTATAGATATAGAGGTATTCTCCATTTATGGTTACCTCTTCAGTGACTGGAGAACCACGACCTCTTTACGGAGGTCTGTACACGTTTGGAGACTGCGACGAGGGATACTTTTTCCCTACATGGGTGGCAGTATAATCTACGAATTGAAACTCCACCTACACGTTAGGCGTTTTACACTTCATCACCTCGATATGTATTACGCCTTTTTTCGCTTTTCATACTTTCGATTTGATAATACTATAAACGGCTGTGTGCATCCTGGTTATGCAGTGGTCAGGTGTAAAAACTTTTTAAAAGTAATAAAGCAAAGGAAAAAATCACGAATTAGATATAATATTTGAGCTACAATGATCTGGCTCAGCTTCCGAACTATCGATCGTTAGTTCGTTACAGCTGTTAATTCTGTTTCGGTGAATGCTTCTTGGGCTCTCACGTGGGAGTTGGACAGGGTTCATCCTCATGTAGCCACGTTTCCTTTTTTAGTTTGGCATTTTTAATTACTTTTTGCATGTTAGATTTAGGTGAAACACGACTCTTATCTAATGGTTTGGATTTTTCTCAACTATAGCATTTTTAACTAAAAGAAAATCATCTGTAACCCCATTTGCAAGTGAATAAACCTATATACCACTAAGCCAATTTACAGCAGTAGGTTTCCTTCTTTTATTGGGAGTTCGAAGGCAACTAGCTACTGAGAGGAATGCAGATCGGAGTAGAACGAATTGATAATTTTCATTCATGTACAGCAATATGTTTCCTTCTTTTATTGGGAGTTCGGCTGTCTAGAATAATTTTTGCTTTTCTGTCCTGTTGCACGAGCATGTGCGACTTGATCGAGCACGTAGCTGCCACTACTCAGGAAAAATCAACACTTTTGATAGAGTACAGTATTATTGAGAGAAAATCAGGAGAAGTGATACTCCTGTGTACGGATGTCCCGTGCACGCGGCCACCTTCTCATTTTTTTCCCTTTTATTTTGTAATTTTAGATTTCCTCTCGTTAATACTATAGGGTCTATATTTTAAGAGTCTGGCTAGTTCTCAGTTAACCGAGAACTCTTTAGATCGAGTATAGTATTATTGAGAGAAAATCAACACCTCTTGCAGCCCCTTTTAGCACATACTACCTCCGTTTTCTAGATACTAGTGGTTTGGGCACCCCTTTGAGCGCCTCCTCGTGAGTCATTTGCGTCCTAATCCAAACACCATAATGGCCATATATGAACAACAATTTTATTTCCATTTTGACATTCAAGTTGGATATATATATGAACAACGATTTTATAGCGGTTACTTTTATTTCCATTTTGACATTCAAGTTTTTTTTCGAGTGTGACAGGGGGGCAAAAACCCCTCTGTTTGTATATTACCTCGAATGACTAGCACTCAATCCAATACACAAGGTATTTCAGATACAAGGGAGGGGGTAGGAGAAGAGAAAAACGGGACGGGTTTCATCCACCGCAACAAACACTAATCATTACATCTCGAAAGGATGAAATACCTAAGCTCGTCAAGGCGCAGGCGCTCCACAGGCTTGACGCGCCACCGCCAGGTGCTTAAGTCGTCACACACCCTGTGGAGGAGAACGGCGGTCAAGCACGAGCGAGAGTTGAAGACGAGATCATTGCGAGCTTTCCAAAGTACCCACAGGATCGCAGCGCAGCCAACGCGCCATGAGCCAGCATCAATGCAGGGGTAGCAGGCTCCGGATAGAGAAACGACCGACCGGGATGTGGATCCCCAGTCGAGTACAGACCAAGTTTTAAATTTCTAAAATTTTGATTGGGGGACTTGACTGGGAAGCGACGTCCCCAAACGCGGTACGAACAAAACATATCGCCCAAACGCTTGATCCGGCGAGTTTTGGGATGGTTTGGAGGAGACAACTGAACTCAGGATTTTTTTTTTTGAGAGCCAAACTCAGGAATTTGGGCCCGTTGGGTGGGGGAAATCAAACCGTACGCAATTTTCCCTTTCTCACATTGCAGCAGCGTCGCACCGCCGCAAGCTCCACCCCACAAATCCGCTTCCACTCCAGTCCCCACTTCACTCCGCCACTCCGGCCATGGCCACCGTCATCCAGGATGTCTTGGGCTATTTCCCCGGTGAGGCGCACGCCCTCGCGGCGTCCTCCTCCCTCTCCGCAGCCGCGGGCTACCACGGCGAGGACCGCGTCAGCGCCCTCCCCGACACCCTCCTCCGCAACATCCTCTCTCGCCTCCCCGCCAAGGACGCCGCCCGAACCGCCTCCCTCGCCTCCCGGTGGCGCCACATCTGGCGCTCCACCCCGCTCGTCCTCCGCGACGCCGACGTGCCCCGCGCCGCGGTCGCGCGCGTCCTCGCCAGCCACCCGGGCCCCTTCCGCGCCGTCACCCTCGCCCGATGCAGGTTCGCCTACCACGAGCGTATGCTCGCCCAGTGGCCGCGCCTCCTCGCCTCCAAGGGCGTCGACGACCTCGTCCTAGTCAACAACGCCAGCGACCCCTCCGCCGACACGCTGCCCCTCCCCGCCGACGTCTTCCGATGCGCCTCGCTCCAGCGCCTCTTCCTCGGCTTCTGGACGCTCCCGGACACCGCCGGCCTCCGCCGCGGCGCCGACGTGTTCCCTCTCCTCCGGGAGCTCTCCCTGTTCGCCACCACCATCACCGACGGGGACGACCTCGACTACATGCTCGCCTGCAGCCCTGCTCTCCAGACCCTCGCGCTCATATTCAACCAGACGCCCGACCGCGTCCACCTCCGCAGCAAGAGCCTGCGTTGCGTGCTCCTCTGGTTGTCCATGGTGGAGGAGGGGGTCGTCGTGGTGGACGCCCCGCTCCTCGAGCGGCTTATCCTCTTTGACTGTCCTGCTGGATCTGGTGAAGAAGAGGGTCAGGTGAAGGTCAAGATTTTTTGTGCACCAAAGCTGCGGGTGCTTGGTTACTTGGACCCAAGAGTTCACCAGCTGCAGATCGGTGACAAAGTCATCAAGGTACTACCTTTCTTCCATAATCCCATCACTCCCGATCCATGGAGCTGCCAACGATTTAGTACTATAATTGTTCCTAGATAGATCCCAACCAGAGATGATATATAAGCATATCTTTCTTTTGTTGCATGGATTGGTCATTGCAGCCTAACGCAAGGCCCAGCCCAAGCACCATGGTTCCAGGCGTCAAGGTATTGGCCTTGAAGATTAATCTGGGTGTCTCAAAGGAGGTCAAGATGATGACCAGCTTCCTCGCCTGCTTTCCCAACGTCGAGAAGCTGCACATCGAGGTGACACCCACTCCACTCGTTCACACAACATTATTTGCAAGAGAGTGAATTCCACTTCTCATAAGATAAATTTTGTGCCATTTATTACCCAATTTAACAGAAATTCCTCAAAGCTACCCCATTTAGTATACTTTCTTCCATTTTTTACCCTTTTCTATATTAGTGGCTGCAGCCATCTCAGAAAATTCAAAATTAGTAATCATTAGTGGCTGCAGTTTACACACGTAATAATTGCAATGTACACAACAATCAGATTCACAAATTTATCTCTATTGCAACTAAAAAAATCATGTCGTAGTCAAGTACAACTTCAACACACATCTAATCATCCTAGAAACAAATGATTGAAAGCTTTCACTCAAAGAAAAGTTCAGGCACCCCCTATATATGGTCCGCATGTTTATGATCTAAACTGTGTTACTACAGGTATATCCATCGATGAAACAGTTCAGAGTTAACTGAACTACTTTTGCTTTCTGAAGTTTGCATCAGCGTCGCCAATTCAGATCTAGTCTCGATCTAAGAAATTAAAAAATGGAACCTAATGACAATACACTCTCTAATAATAATTCACGAAAGGTTCAATCTTGTAACCATTGATCACTGCCATTAGATTCAATCTAAACCCACTCTCGTTGGGCAAAATATAGAAAAGGGTAAAAAATGGAAGAAAGTATGCTAAATGGGGTAGTTTTTAGGAATTTCCGTTAAATTGGGTAAAAAGTGGCACAAAATTGATCTTAGGGGGTAAAAAGTGGAATTCACTCTTTGCAAGAACAATCAACACAAGACCAATTGGCTCTTCTCCCGCACGATCCATCTGTAACCGGATTGTTCATTTTCCAGTCTGTTGTAGCCGATGATGGACCTGCTGGACAGCAGCACCCGTCCAAGGTCTGGAAGGAGGTCTGTCGCGTCGACTGCCTCAAGTCACATGTCAAGAAGGTGCTTCTCCACCAATTCCGCGGCGACCAGGGTGAACTTGACTTCATCAAGTTCATCGGCAGGAGCGCGCTGCAGCTGCAGGCCTTGCTGGTTGTGCTCACCCCAGAAGATTACGCTTCGCCGGACAAGGTGAACGAGCTGATGCGCAAACTCAGGGATCACTCCGGTGTACCATGGGCTTGCAAGTACGGTTTTCTGCTGGTGGTAGGGCCTAAGCTGCCGAGCGTTTGGAAATGGAACTTCCGGAAAGCGTCCGACCTTGCTGAAGATGACCCTTTTGCATCTTGAACCTGAGGTTGGCTATATGTATTCCCTGATCCAAACTTCTTGGGGTAATCACTTGCTGTTCTACATGCAGGGCATGTTGGGTCTTTAGACATCTATGTGTGTTCTTAACTAAGACATAGCATGACTCTATGAGTATCTGAAAGTGTTCAAGCTAGCTAGCAGTCACGTGGTTCATTCAAAAGATACCGTGATCTATCGTGTTATCTAATGCCTCTATCTGTCTTCTTAATGTCTGCCTGCTTTCTAGCATGTTTTCCTTTGCTTTCATAGGATGGCACCTCCACTGATTTTAATATGCTCGGATGATCAGGGTCTACCAGGTAGCCAGGCGTTATGTGTTATCTTATACATCACGGTGGCAGGATGACATATGCTATGTAGCTCTGCTTGTGATTTCTAGGCTGCAACATCCAGTGGTAGATGTTTCCGACTGACCGTTTATATTACGAGTTGCTGCATAATACAGTTATCTTCTGTGTTTGTATTTTTTGTTTGATTGGATAGTTTAGCTATCAATTTCTCAAAGTTGCCATGCCTTTGTTTTGTTATAGAAATATAGAGAGGAATGGGCTCACTGAGCGCAGGCGCGCTCCAACCTACTTTATCTTGTTAATTACCAACAATTCTGTACTAGCTTCTGAATCTAGCACCACATATTCACTGAATAATAGCGCACATAGGTACACCGTGCACACATGAATAATAATTGTTAGCATGAATCAGGAACCATATAGGTGCTTACTAGCACTGCGCTGTTGTGATTTACTTTCAGTTACACAAGAAAGTTCCTCATGGCTGACAGAGCATCTTCCGTGAGCTGGTATGAGTCTGACTCCGGGGCATCATCCTTACTATATTGCTTGGATCTGCATTTGTGAGGGTTTTTGGAAAGTAAAACTAATACGCTGCCTTTTTAATGTCATTTTTTTTTTTACCAAAGTAGTTAACAGTAGAACCTGGTGGCTGATAATATTGTATCTCCTATTCCAACTGTTTTTATCCAAGGGAGATTTATTCTAGATGGGGTGGTGCTTTTACATGAAACTTTGCATGAATTGAAAATGAGGAAAACTGCTGCAGTTGTTTTAAAGTAGATTTTGAAGAAGTGTCTGACCTTGCTGAAAACGACCCTTTTGAGTCTTGAACCTGAGGTTGGATATGCGTAATCTGTGATCCAAACTTCTTGGGGTAATCACTTGCTGTTCTACATGCCAATCACTGTTGAGTCTTTAGACATCTATGTGTGTTCTTACCTAAGACATGGCAAGACTGCATGAGTATCTGAAAGTGTTCAAGCCAGCAGTCCCGTGGTTCATTCAAAAGATGCAAGACTTCATGATCTAACATGTTATCTAATGCATCTCTCTGTCTTCTTGATGCGTGCCTGCTTTCTAGCATGCATTCCTTTGCTTTTATAGGATGGCACCCACTAATTTTAATATGCTTGGATGATCAGGGTCTAGCATGTAGCCAAGCCTTATGTGTTATCTTATGCATCATGGTGATTAGGATGACAAACGCTGTGCACCTCTGCTTGTGGTTTCTAGGCTGCAACCTCCAGTGGTAGATGTTTCTGACCAACTGATTATATTACGAGTTGCTGCGGAAGACAGGTATCATCTGTGTCTGTATTTTGTGTATGATTGGATAGTTTAGCTATAAGTTTCTCACAGTTACCATGCCTCTAGGTTCAACCTACTTTATCTTGTCAATTTACCAACTGTTGTGTACTACCTTCTGACAAAAAATACCATGTGTTCACGGATTAATAGCGCACGTTGGTACACTGTACACACATGACTAAGAATTCTTGGCATGAATTAGGAACCATATAGGTGCTTACTATCACTGCGCTGTTGTGATTTACTTTTAGTACCACAAGAGAGTTCCTCATGGCTGATAAAGTATCTTCGGTGAGCTGGTATGGGACTCTGGCATTGTCGTTACTATGTTGCTTGAATCTGCTTGAATCTGCATTTGTGAGGCAATTTGAGAAAGTAAAACTGATATGGCGGACAAGGCATTTCTGAACCCAGGTGTAGATGCTCTTGATTTAATAAAAAATTTGAAACAAATAGCAAAAAAATTTTAAAAAATCTGAATTTTTTGGAAAATGAACATGAACACTTGTTCTAACTTTACACCAAAAATCTCCAGAAAAAGACTTACGTAGTGATCTGTGCAAAAAAGACAAATTGAAGTGATGTAAGAAACAAATCTAGACGTTCTAAACAGCAAACAGCACCGTATTTTAGCTTTTTTGCACAAATCACTATAGATGTCTTTTCTCAGAAATTTTTGGTGTGCAGTTAGAACACTTGTTCATGTTCATTGTCTAAAAAAATTAGATTTTTAAAAATTATTTTACTATTTTTTTTTATTTTTTTATTAAACCAGGAGCATCTACACCCCAGTTCAGATTTGGTTTTTTGTGTTATGGCTTGCTTTTGAACTCTGAGTTTCCTGTTTTCGCCTGTATAAGATCCCTGAACCTTTGTGTTACTGTTGCGGTCAGAAACCCACCGGCGAGCAGCGACGGGCAACACGGTAGAGCCGGGAGGCTCCCAGGACTGCGGCTGGCCCTGGTCCCTCCGAGCGACGGTCCGCAAAGACTCGGCACGCACGTCTGATGCTGGTGCAAGGGCGTGCCACCTGACCTATACCTGGTCAGAAGGTGTTGGATGTGCCTCGCTTAGTTTCCTGCATGGCATACACATAAACATTAAATATGAGCCTCGATCGGCTCTCAGGTTGTCCTGTGAATCGGCTCAAGGAGCCGATCCACCCATGATCCGTACGAGGTGTACGATCAGATGGTGGTCCTGCTTGATCAAAATAAAGCTAAAACGACCTACTACAATTTAGGGTTTTCACCACATAATCGGAACATCCTACTCGTGATTGAGCCTGGCGGCCACGCACGGTGATCATAAACTGACCCTAGACAAGGCCTAAAAACCAACACGAAGTTGATCCCCGGAACATCCTGTCTAGGGCTAGCAAACTACACCCTACGCGCCACTGGATCCTTCAACCCGTTTGTAAGGCCTAGCTATGCAGATATTAAACTAATCCTTGAAGAACAAGGAGCAACCATAACGGATCGGATCTACTAAATAATGATCAAGCGGGGTGCCGCCCTTACACCTAAGATAGGTGTAAGGGCGGCTAGACGTCTAAGGGTTGCACGACGACAACATATGATACGATGAACAATGCTAACCCTAACACATCTATGATAACCACGTTGCTCGCCATCAACAAGGTTTGAGTACGAGCAACGCATGAACAGCGAATAAACGTGTACTGCCTAGATCGCAAGATGCGATCTAGGCAGCATGATGCTTACCGGAAGAAACCCTCGAGACAAGGGAGTTGGCGATGCGCCTAGATTGGTTTGTGGTGAACGTGATTGTTGTTTATTTCATAAACCCTAGATACATATTTATAGTCCGTAGACTTTCTAACGTGGGAATAATCCCAACCGTGCACGAGTCTATCTAACCGACACGTATCCTACTATGTTACAGATACACGGGCAAACTAGCCCAAACTTTGTATACAAGGCCGATTCATGTATTTCTTCCATGTATATTCTTCAAGCCCATCTTTAATCGCGGCCCACCTCTCGATCCGGTCAAATTCCGGTGATAACACATGCCCCCCTGGTTTTGGAAATGACAATTCCAAAATCACTCGTTTTTTCTTCGTCGGGTCATGTCGTGGCGAAGCGAGAACCGCCGCAGTATCCTTCATCATGATGCCTTGCCTCCTCCACTTCTCCGCGTGACCTGGCATTTTTTTTTCTGTTGGGCACCACTTCCTCGGAAACTGCTGTGGCATTGAATCTCCACTATATCCCCTTTTATTTAACCGCTCCAAACAGTTTGCGTCTTCATCCCCTTCGCATTAGCACTCCAAAAGCCCTCCTGCGCCATCATGTCTTCTTCCTCCTCTGCCTCATCGGGTCTTTCCACCCAATCCTCCTCCTCCCGCGAGCCGATGCCGGAGTGGGACCCGGAGGAGGCCCATGCGGCCAACATCCGCCGCGCCATCGAAGCCGGGGAGGAGTCCGAGTCACGACTTCTCCGTCCGGTCCGAGGACGACAAGTCCTCGACCGACGGGGAAAGTGACCTCCGCTTCCTTGCCGACGGGGAAACGGAGGAGGAGAGCGATGACGATCGCTTCTCCTGGGATGACTTCACCTCCTCCGAGGAGGAGGAGGAGGAGGAGGACGACGACGACGACACCTCCTCCGACGAACCGCCGGCCAAGCGCTTCTGCCCCTGGCCGGGGAACCTCAACGACTTCGACAGCGACGACGACGACGCTGACGAGGAGGATGAGGACAACGAGGGCCCTGCCGGCGGCCGCTGTAGCAGCGACGACGAGCCCGCCGGGAGTAGCGCCGACAGCGGCGACGACGGCGACGACGAGGGTAGCGACGGCCCGTAGATAGGACCCTTAGCATAGGATCAGTAGTAGTAGATGGGGCAATGTACCCCCTAGTACTTCCTTTTGAGAGCAATCAGCTCTTTATGTAAGAAATCCTGTTTATCAATGAAGAATTTCCCCCAATTTGATTTTGCCGATTTCCTTTAAGCTAATTTAGCCGATTTCCCCTCATACTGACTTTGCCGATTGTCCACTTAGCCAATGCTCAATGAGCCGATGGCAACGCATCGGTCCTTCACAATCTATCCTTAAACTCTTCGACTGATGACTTTGAGACCTGGTGGATAATATGGAAGACCCTTGACTTCAAGAGAGCCCTTAAATTCCTCCCACCAGCTCCAGTGATCCTCTTCTGCAAGAACTCACCATCTTTTAAGAAGGTTGCGACGCAGGACCAGCCGATGACACCCCAATCGGCTTCTAAAAACAGAGCATCTACCAGGTCAGTTGCCCCCCGAGGCTCAGTCAAGGCAAGAATAGCGGTGAGGACGCACAGATCAGACAAAGGGTTTTGAACTCAGGCAATTCTGAGACAGCCACCATGCAGAGCCAGCCAAACTCGCCACCATCGATCACCTTTTCTTCCATTGAAAGCCGATATTGTAGACGAAACATCAACGGCTTAATGAGCAAAAGGCTGCCCTGCATGCCAAAACTGACGCTTCTGACAGTACTGCTGAATTGGCGACCTTGCGCAAAGGGTTGGAAGTCCTCGAAAAGAAGGTTCTACTCCCTCCAGGAAGCAGAAGGCCATCCGCGTTTTGAACACGCAGCGGGTAGATCCTGTGTAATTGTACTAGAGTCGATGGCTGTGCATCGGCTTTGTTTCTTAGCTCTAAATTCGATGTCCGTGCATCGGCTGTACATCATGAGAATTTTTTTTTACTGGCCGATTTTTCTATCGGCCCCCAATATTTCACTGCACATGTATCGCACGTGTTCATCTGATTAGGTGCCCCCCGAGCCGAATCTGCCAGGTAACTGCGGATATCGGCTCTGTGGTGAGCCAAGGCACTGTATTTGAACGTCGGCTCCGTTAGGACCAATGTTGACTTCTTCCAGCTCATCAGCCGACGTAAAACCGCTGCCCATTAGATCGATGTTGAACACAGGCAGAACGTATGGTAAGGATAATTTTGGCCGATTGCTGGAATCGGCCTCCATGTTGATTGAATCGCTCAATGAAGGTTTTGCAATGTTCCTCCATAGATCCTTGGGGCCGATCCCAAGGATCGGCCTCGCCACGTTTGTCCATAAATGTTGCTCTTGTTACACGGTCAGGCCGGTGGATAAGACCAGCCTCACCCCGTCCTTCGTCACGTCGATGCGCTCGCAGTCGTCCAAATTGATGCCTGAGAGTGGCTCTTGGCCTGTTGTCTCCCAAACGTTCATGCCAGCCGTTAAAATCTCGGCTGAGTCATCTGCATGGACGACCTCTACTTCATCTCCATCCCACTGTATTAAGCATTGGTGCATCGTGGATGGAATGCAACAGTTGGTGTGGATCCAATATCTTCCTAGCAGGACAGCATAGGTGCTCTTGCTATCGACAATAAAGAACGTCGTAGGGATGGTTTTCCTTCCTACGGTCAGATCCACGTTCAGAACACCTTGTGCGTCAGATGCTTGGCCGTTGAAATCGCTCAGTGTCACGTTGGTCTTGATCAGATCCGAGCTAGAGCGTCCCAACCGACGTAGCATTGAGTATGGCATAATGTTGACTGCCGCTCCGGTGTCCACCAGCATCTTGTTGACAGGCTGCCCATTGATATAGCCTCGCAAGTACAGGGCCTTCAGGTGTCTGTAGCTTCTCTCTCGTGGCTTCTCAAAGATAACCGCCCGTGGGCCGCAGTCAAGTTGTGCCACAGGTGGTTCGTCTAATCCTGGAGCACTAAACTCCGTCGGAAGGATGAACACCATGTTTGTGCCAGCCGAAGTTTCATCATCGGCTTTCTTTTGTCTGGGGCGCCACTCTTTCCTTTGTGGCCGACCTTCTTCGTCCAGGGTTCGCTGAATTTTAGCGACCAGATCAGGCCGCGCCTTCCTCAACGTGTGCAGGTATAACCTTTCGGCTTCCTCCAAACCACGTAGTCGCTAAACCCTACGCTTTTGGGAACGGCTGAGTCCATCAGGGCACCACCTTGTCCGGTGGTACTTATCTTCTTCTTCATCATCGTCTTCTAGTTCCTCGAGATCTTCTACCCGAGAGGACTCAGTGTGCTTGTTCCGAGGCGGGAGAGGCCCTAGACGTTTGAACACGGACACGTTAGCTGCATCCTTCTTCTTCTGTCTACACTGCGGCGGTTGCCGATTGTAGGCAATCGGCTCATTCCTGAATCCCAGCAGTGTCTAAAGAAGGGACAGTCCAGTGCCTATCCACGTCGTCTTGCTCTCTCGACTTTTCCTTGGCGTGGTGCTCATATCTCTCCTCGTCGCGATCATGCCGACGATGTCTCCTGGCGTCCCTAGCCAGACGATCCCTTTCGTCCTCGCTGTTATACCGTCGGCGTTGGTCATATTGACTCACATACTTGTCGAGGAGGTGATCAGAGAGAGGTCGCTGATATCTTACATTCCTCACTTCTCCCTCTGTGATGTAGCGCTTGCCATCGTGACGGAGCCGATCGCGTGGAACGGCTTCCTCTGTGTCCTTGCTATGAGAGCAGCTACCCTCGTCTCCGTCCTTACCAGAGTGGTGCCCAGGTCCTACCATGTTGATGTTGAACGAGAGTCCTGGCTGGCACCCTCCAGGGTAAGTGCACTCCACCATGTTAACGGCGGGGAAGGGGTGTGTGTCGACCTTCATGGCGTACTGGCTGAAAATTAGACGCCCTTGTTCTATCGCCATTTGGACCTGCCGACGCCACACCCTGCGGTCGTTGGTGGCATGGGTGAACGTGTTATGCCACTTGCGGTATGGCTTTCCGTTCAGCTCCCGAGCCGTGGGGATCTTGTGGCCTTCGGGTACCTTTAGCCGCTTCTCCTTAAGTAAGAGGTCGAAAATTTGCTCAGCCTTGGTGACATCAAAGTCAAACCCTCTTGGAGGACCTTGTGGCTTAACCCACTTACAGGACACGGGGCTTGCCCCCGAGTCCATTCAGCCACTGCTACCTCTTGATCTCCCGCAGAACCTTCATCTTCATCTGCTTCAACCAGGACCACTGCACGCTTGAATTTATCCTGGTATACATCTGGGTGGCACTGTTCATATACCGACGGCCTTCGCACCATGTGCGCCGGTGAAGGCTAGTCCGCTTGGGAGGCCACGTCCTTGATCGGTGATGCGAGACCCACCACCGCCAACTCGACCGCTTCTTTTTCGGTCACACGAGCCGAATAGCATCGGTTCCTAACGGTCCCGAAGCGCTGGACGTATTCCGACACCGTTTCTCCGCGCTTCGTCGTACTTGTGCTAGATCGGCAATGCCGGCCTCGGAAGCCTCCGAGTGATACCGCATGTGGAACTGCTCTTCCAACTGCTTCCAAGTCCGGATTGAGTCTGGTGGCAGCGATGTGTACCACCCGAAAGCCGATCCTGTGAGGGACTGCGCGAAGAACCTCACACGCAGCTCATCTGATGCTGAGATCGTGCCCAGCTGTGCCAAATATCGGCTCACATGCTCGATGGAGCTGGAACCATTTGATCCATTAAACTTGGAGAAATCAGGGAGCCGATATTTGGGTGGTAGCGGGATCAACTCGTACTCGTTGGGGTACGGCTTGGAATAGCCGATTGTCCTCCTTTTCGGCACCATGCCGAACTGGTCTTTTAAGATGGTACTAATCTGATCCGCGGTGCTGGCTGTAGGCGTCGAACTCTGAAGATTCGCCGGGGTGGCATACTTAGCCAGCCATGCTTGCCTTTCCAGCTCTGAGCCAACTGCAAGAGCTGAGCTCTGGAGGTTTGTCGGAGTGGCATACTTAGCTAGCCACGTCTGCTTCTCAAGATCTGTTTCCGAAGTTCCTCCTGCTGTTCCAGAAATCCCTGCTGTTGCAGTCTGGTTTGTGAGTGCCCGAGCTATCGCGGTCCGGCACATATGTGCACGTGTATCCGTGAGGGATCTCCTTGGGCGCCTCATGCAAGAACTCGGTAGTCACTAGGGTCACCACCGATCTTGTAGACGACGTATGCCGGTGAATTCGGCACTTCGGTGCTGCCAACGCGAATGGCAGCGGTGGTCGGGACCGGAGTGGCATCTCTCCTTGGTGAGTCCCCAGAGCTGGTCCTGACGGAGAGTACTGATGTCTCATGATTTCCTGGATCACCCGAAGAGCGACACGCTCCAAAGTGTTCACCAGGCTCTCAGAATGGCGGTGTAGCGAATGAGCTACCATGAAGTTAATCTCCTGACGCAAGACCTGGTGCGTTCTTCTGACGGGGCGGACAGGTCCACTCCATCGAGCGCGCCTTCAGTGAGAACCCTTTCCACCTGATGCCATGTGAGCGGGTTCTGTGAAAAGAGCCGATGAGGTCGGCTTCGAGGATTGCTTTGACCTCGTCATACTTCTTCTTGAGCTCCTCGATCAGATCCTCGTACGTGACTGGAGTGCCTTCCGCCATCTCAGATGTAGATGGCGAAACGGTTGATGTCGAAGATGGTCCCACCGGGCGTGCCAGAATGTGTTGCGGTCAGAAACCCACCGGCGGGCAGCGACGGGCAACACGGTAGAGCCGGGAGGCTCCCAGGACTGCGGCTGGTCCTGGTCCCTCCGAGCGACGGCCCGCAAAGACTCGGCACGCACGTCCGATGCTGGTGCAAGGGCGTGCCACCTGACCTATACCTGGTCAGAAGGTGTTGGATGTGCCTCGCTTAGTTTCCCGCATGGCATACACGTAAACATTAAATACGAGCCTCGATCGGCTCTCGAGTTGTCCCGTGAATCGGCTCAAGGAGCCGATCCACCCATGATCCGTACGAGGTGTACGATCGGATGGTGGTCCCGCTTGATCAAAATAAAGCTAAAACGACCTACTACGATTTAGGGTTTTCACCACATAATCGGAACATCCTACTCGTGATTGAGCCTGGCGGCCACGCACGGTGATCGTAAACTGACCCTAGACAAGGCCTAAAAACCAACACGAAGTTGATCCCCGGAACATCCTGTCTAGGGCTAGCAAACTACACCCTACGCGCCGCTGGATCCTTCAACCCGTTTGTAAGGCCTAACTATGCAGATATTAAACTAATCCTTGAAGAACAAGGAGCAACCATAACGGATCGGATCTACTAAATAATGATCAAGCAGGGTGCCGCCCTTACACCTAAGATAGGTGTAAGGGCGGCTAGACGTCTAAGGGTTGCACGACGACAGCATATGATACGATGAACAATGCTAACCCTAACACATCTATGATAACCACGTTGCTCGCCATCAACAAGGCTTGAGTACGAGCAACGCATGAACAGCGAATAAACGTGTACTGCCTAGATACGATCTAGGCAGCATGATGCTTACCCGGAAGAAACCCTCGAGACAAGGGAGTTGGCGATGCGCCTAGATTGGTTTGTGGTGAACGTGATTGTTGTTTATTTCATAAACCCTAGATACATATTTATAGTCCGTAGACTTTCTAACGTGGGAATAATCCCAACCGTGCACGAGCCAAACTCTATCTAACCGACACGTATCCTACTATGTTACAGATACACGGGCAAACTAGCCCAAACTTTGTATACAAGGCCGATTCATGTATTTCTTCCATGTATATTCTTCAAGCCCATCTTTAATCACGGCCCATCTCTGATTCGGTCAAATTCTGGTGATAACAGTTACACATGCGAAGGTCTGCTCTTTGTATGGGACGTTGCACATGTGTTATTTGTGAACTGAGGAGCCTCCAGAGGGCATAGCTTCCAATGCAGGATAGCTACAGTAGAACCATTGCATCATGAAGGCAGAAGCTATTTTTTCCCCTTTTGTAACAGGAATGCAATTGCAGCATAAAGCTTCAGAAGGTGGTAGTAGGCTTCTGTCGTTGATGACTTGATATTATACGGGTAGGGGTCCATTTGTGTGTCTGAAATCTGAACGACTGAGATGTCAATCTTTGTGTTACCTTGTTCTTACTTGCACCGAAACAATCTTGGGAGTTGATTAATTGGTGATGACTTGTTAACTACTACAGTAGCTTACTAGTAACTTCGATCTGTATGACATCCAAATTCAAGTGCTGAATGCGCTCAAGCTTGTCAAAATTCAAGTACTCTCGGTACCTTCTCTTCCACACATGGAAACTAAAATTAGTTTCTTCTTTAAAAAAAAAAGACCACTCCTGGCCCAGCTCATATTGAAAGCTCACACACGATACATAGTTTTACACGAACATAAACAGGTTTACTAGATTACAAACCCAGACGCTGCATTGAAACAAGATAGGAACTGGGAGACCAGCTGACAAACAAGATCACGTGAGAACATAACTCACAGTGAAACATAACGAAAAGGAAGAAAACAAATAAAACTAGAACCAACAACATCAACCAGCACCAGTCCGGTTTCCAGCCGATCTTGGAGATGATTTCTTCCGTAGGTCACACCGTTTAGCAGCAATTAGCAGCCTCCACTGCAACATCAATTAAACACTAAACAGCTCTGTAAACCGGATGGAGGGGATTAAACAACACTTTATGCTGAAACTTCTATTATTTCTTGTCATCCGACACCACAACAGAAAACCAAAACCAGGTTACTTTATTGCAGTCAGCCTCCCTTGCCAAGAAAAAGTTCAGTAAACTCTCCTCTATCTCTTGGAATCGCCACTGAATCAAAATAGTCACGCAGAACACACCACATGAATTTTTCTACAGGGTTGTTGAAAAGGATATGATCCACACTCTGAACCATGCCACAAGTAACAAAAATTTCTGACCCAGGCAAATGCCTAGCCATTAGCTGCACAGCGGGCTGGATCTGATCTCTAAAACAACGACAAACAAAAAAACATGCTTGAGAGGACAATTAATAGACCACATGTCCATCATCCTAGAATCTCTAACCCAAGGATTTTGTATAAATCTATACGTCGATTTAGTGGAAAACTTTCCATCTCTCTCAAACTCCCATCGTACCACATTCTCATTTTCACTCAGATTCACACCCCACACTGCAAATCTTCCCATTCTTCCCTTTCAATAGGCCCAACAGACCCGCCACCGTCTCTGATTGTTGTTCAGAGCAAGGAAAAATGTCTGGGAATAACAACTTTAAGGGGTATCTCCCTAACCAAACATCAAGCTAGAAAAAATTTGTGAATTGTTGAGAAATTGTTGAAGCGAGCTGGGTTATGAAGCAACAACCAACAAATTGTTGAGATATGTAGCAACAGAAGCTGTTATGAAGCAACAACAAATAAATTGTTGAGAAATATGTAGCAACAGAAGCTGCAATGCAGAAATCACAAACCTCTTACTAAGTGCAACTAGCTCTATTCATATTCAGATCATCTGATGGCTGATGCTAATTAAATTTGCATAAGAACGGTCCAGAGGCAAATAAAATGAACATAGAACATGCTAGGAAGCATCCTCACTATGTTCGGAAGAAGTAGCATACTCGTCTTTTACAGTAGCATTAGACGTAGGGGGATTAGATAACATGGCAAATAACATCCTGAAATGAAGCATAGTACAAAAAAATCTGCTTAAGAGGACAATTCATAGACCACATGTCCAACATCCTAGAATCCCTAAACCCCAGGATTTTGTATAAATCTATACATCGATTTAGTGGAAAACTTTCCATCTCTCCAAAAACTCCTATCGTACTTCACGCCCCACGGATTATACAGCAAATATTCCCATTCTTCCCTTTCAATAAGCCTAAAAGACCTGGAGAAAGTAAGATGACCACAGCCCCGGCCACCGTCTCTGATTGTTGTTCAGAGGAAGGAAAAATGCCTGGGAATAACAGCTTCAAGGGGCATCTCCATAACCAAACATCTAGGTAGGAAAAGTTAATTTTCCCATTTCCAACAACATCACTGGAACCCATCTTAAACCAGTGTTTAATCTTGTGCCCCCCCCCCCCCCCGCATCACAGATTGATCGGAAAAAAGAAACCCCACTCCTCATGTATGTATTCCGCAAGATCAGACAACTGAGATCCTGCGTCCCACTTTCCAATTTGAATATCCATTTGCTCATTAAACAAATGTTTCTTATTCTAGTATCAGAAAAACTTAGTCCTCCAAATTCCTCATGTTTACACAAGTTTTCCCATTTCACCATATGGTACTTTTGAATTAATTAAATGTAGATCGTTTTCCTCACGGAGGGAAAAGAAAATGAAGTGTTACATTTTGTCTGAAAAGAGGTTATATGCAGGTTAACAAAAGGTACGTGAGCAACAAGGAAGCTTTTTTCAAAGTGGTCCTGAATCGTCAGGCCTAGGCTGACTGAAAGAATGTAAAGTATATGATAGATCCAAGGTCAAAGCAGGCTGGGTTATGAAGGCAACAACAACTAATAAATTGTTGAGAAATATGTAGCAACAGAAGCTGCAATGCAGAAATCACAAACTTCTTACTAGATGCAACTAGCTCTGTTCATATTCAGATATCTGATGATAATAAAATTGACATAAGAACCATCTCGAGGCAAATAAAATGAACATAAAACATGGTAGGAAGCATCCTCACTATGTTCAGAAGAAGTAGCATACTGGTCTTTTACATTAGGATTAGACGTAGGGGGATTAGATAACATGGCAAATAACATCCTGAAATGAAGCATAGTACAACTAGCTTCAACACTCCAAGATACCCATGCTCTAGTTGAAGTCTTCTACATTAGAAGTTCCGATCAAACATAAGGGGCATTAGAGAACATGGTAAATAACAGTACATTCTGAATGAAGCACGGTACAGCTAGCTTCAACGCTTCGAGATACTGATTCTCCCAAAAAAAAGGCTCTGGATCATGCAAATATATAGCCAGCCCCTCGAGTTCACCAGTGAAAAGGGTCATCGACAGTAAGATCAGATGCTTTCTGGATGATCAAATCATTCTGATATGATTCTCCTAGCACCATCATCTTACACTCACACTTCCATGGTACACGTGAGAGAGCGACCAATTTGTTTGTCATCTCCGTCGCCTTGGCCACCGAAGTAAGACTCTCTCTGTTTAGCAGAACATGCAGAGTCTGTAGCTCCTGCGCACTCCTGGAAATGAACTTGATGAATTCAAGCTCACATTGCTCCCCTCTATATTCATGGATAACCATCTTCTTGACGTGCGACTCGATGCATTCAACAGTAGACACCTCACACCAGAACTTAGCACGGTTCCTTCCAGTCGGTTCAGTTAAAGACTGAAACATCACATCAGTAGACGGTTCGTTAGAGGATGGATCATACCAGCAGAAGCAATGATCTGCCATTGCTGTTAAATAGAGTACCAGAAAAAAAACTGGCTGGATAATTGCATGGGATACTAGGATTTCACCTCGATGTGCAGTGTCTCAATGTTGGGAAAGCATCTGAGGAGGGTCACCAGCATCTTGATCTCCTTCAAGACACCAAAATTAACCTTGAAGGCCAATATCTTCACACCTGGAAGCACTGTGCTTGGGCTTGGCATTGTGGCAGGCTGCAACGGAAAAGCAGATATGTCATTTGTACAAATCACTGGCAATCCAACGTAGTATTATGTACACCTGGGAAGGTAATACCTTGATGACATTGCGGCCGATCTGCAGCTGGTGAAACCTTGGCTCCAAGTAGCCGAGCGCCCGCAGGTTAGGTGCAGAAGCAATCTTGATGGTCACAATACTCTCGTCACCTAAGCGAGGCGCTTCCAGCAAGAAGAGGCGCTCCAGGAGCGGGGCGTCCACCACGGCGACCTCTTCCACGGCGGACATCCAGAGAAGCACGCACCGGAGGCTCCTGCTGCGGATGCGGACGGGATCGGGCATAGAGTTGAGTACGAAGACGAGCTTCTCCAGAACCGGGCAGCAAGAGAGCACGTAGTCGAGGTCCCAGGTGCTGATGCCGGTCGTGAACATGCCGAGCTCCTGAAGGTTGGGCAGGACGTAGGCTCCCTGGGAGAGACCACCGGTGTCCGGAAAGGAATCGCTGGAAGCCTCTTCATGGGTAGTGCACTCCCGTCGTACTAGTGCTATTGTGTCCGGAAACGAGAAGAATGCCAGGAAGAGGCGCTGGAGCGAGGCACAGCGGAGGATGTCCGTGGGGAGGCGTACGGTGTCGTTGTTGAGCTGGAGGTCGCCGACGTCGACGTCGTTGAGGAGGACGAGGTCCTCGACGCCCTTGGAGGCGAGGAGGCGCAGCCACTCTGCGAGCTCACGCTTGTGGGATGCGAAGCTGCAGCGGGCGATGTCGATGACGCGGAAGGGCCCCGGGTGGTCTGCCAGGATGCGGCCGACCGCAGAGGGGAGTAGGTCGGCGTCGCGGAGGGCGAGCGGGGTGGAGCGCCAGAGGTGGCGCCAGCGGGAGGCGACGGCGGCGGTTCGGGCGGCGTCCTTGACCGGGAGGCGTGAGACGATGCAGTGGAGGAGTTCGTCGGGGAGGGAGCTGATGCGGTCCTCGCCGTCGTAGTCAACAGCAGCGGAGAGGGAGGCGGCGCCTGGGACAGCATGTCTACCGCCGGGGAACCAGCCCATGAATTTCTCGACGAGCTCGCCCATGGCCGGAACGAAGTGGCCTGCAGAGTGCAGACGCGGCGGCGAGTGGAGTGGAGTGGAGTGAAGTGGACTACCCCGCGGCTGCTCTAAAGTAGGGTTTTAACTGGGCCTGGGCCAGCTGGGCCAGATAAATTTCGAAAGTGGCTCTCCAGCCCATCATTTACTTTTTGTTTTGGCAATTTTCCCTGTATTAAGTCAAGCAAGATTTATTTTACCTTAGCAGTACGTGTACTATTCAATGCTATAGAAATTTTGGTATTGGGTCTCTGAATTTTCTGGATCCGGAATAAAAAAATTGTTTGCAACCGATTAACTAATGTTTCTTGATTCGATGTCTCTTGCTTGTATTTACGGCTAGGTAGTAATTAGAGTTTCAACAATTAGCAAAGAGAAGAGAAGCTGGCCTCTAGTAGAAGGGATTTCCATCTTTGTGCTCAACTCATCTAGTGGCGATGGACTAACTCTTTGGCTTGACATGTGGCATCACCAAGCTAGCACGGGAGCTCGGTGATGGCTGGCACGGCAGAATTCTTTGTTTTTTAGCAATGTGAATGCCAAAAATACAGTCAAGGATTTTTCATCTCTTCTAATTTTCATCTGCAAAATATGGAAAAACATAAAACTTTGAATTTTCATCTCAAGGTGGAGACTTAAACAAACACCTTCAAGGATCACCACACACATACATCGATGCTACCTGATCTAGCAAGGACATGAGACCTTGGGATGTTTACGATGACTTGACAATGATAGGATGTTGATGTTGATCTCGGGGTCTTCACCCAAATATTGTGCATATTTGTTTATGAATGTTCCATTGCCACAATCCACCCTCTCTAGTGGCTTGTGCTTTTGCTCAGGCTAGTTGGCTCCTTACATGAAGATATTACTTTGCATATTTGCACTAAAGAAGAAAACGTTGGAAGTAATGTTGACCACACCACGTTAGGTCGATGCCTCACCAATGTTGTTTCTTATTTTGGCCAACCGAGATATTGAGGCAATAGGACCACTATACCATGCGACTAGGAAGGCAGGAAGTGGGAACATCCATCTGAGGACCCATGTTCTTTACCTAGTGTGCTCGGATATAGGAGAACCCGGTCCGTAGAAAGATCTATGTGGAGGAGAAACACCAAATTTCACCAAGATCTAAATCTAGTGGATTCCCCTTACAAAGAGAGTGATTTGATTAGTGAAGATGTGGATCTAGATCTCCTCTATCTTTCTCTCAAATAGATGCAAGATTCATGGGAGGGAGAGGGAGATAGCTAGCTCAAAGAAAGTCAACAATGGGGGCAAAAACAAGCTCCAACGGATAAGAAACTTTGGGGAAGAATACCCCCTTAAATAGGGCAAGAGAAATCTGCCCGTTATGCACAAAACTCGTCAAAACCGGAACTTCCGGTCATTTGGGGCGGAACTTCCGCCCCCCAGAAGTACCAGCCAACTTCCGGGTGAAGTAGGGTGATACGTCTCCAACGTATCTATAATTTCTGATGTTTCATGCTTGTTTTATGTATAATTGTCACATGTTTTATATGCATTATATATCATTATTATACATTTTCTGGGACTAACCTATTAACAAGATGCCACAGTGCCAGTTCCTGTTTTCTGCTGTTTTTGGTTCCAGGAAAGCTGTTCGGGCAATATTCTCGGAATTCGATGAAACAAAAGCCAAACCTCCTATTTTTCCGAGGGACACACGGAGCCAGAAGGGCAAGCCCGGGGGAGGCCCACGGCCTCCTCCCCATGCAGTCGCGCAGCCGGGCCCACAGGCGCGCCGGCGTGTGGGGAGCCCACCTCGGGACTCCACCGACATCGCCCCTTTGCCTATTTATTCCCCCACAACGCGAAAACCCGAGAGATATCGATCATACTCCAGAAAGAATCCCGGAGCATCGCCGCCATCGCGAAACCTAGTTTCGGGGGTCAGAAGTTCTTGTTTCGGCACCCTGCCGAGACAGGGATCGACCCCCGGAGCCTTCTCCATCGACGTCACCGCCTCCATCATGCTCCGTGAGTAGTTCCCCCATGGACTACGGGTTCTAGCAGTAGCTAGTTGGTACTCTCTCTCCCATGTACTTCAATACAATGATCTCATGAGCTGCCTTACATGATTGAGATCCATCTGATGTAATCGGTGTTGTGTTTGTTGGGATCCGATGAATTGTTACATTATGACCAGTCTATCTATAAAGTTTGTGAAGTTATTGTTGCTGCAATCTTGTTGTATTTAATGCTTGTCACTAGTGCACGAGTGGCATGATCTTAGATTTAAGCTCTATAATTATTGCTTAGATTGTATCTACAAGTTGTTTGCACATGTCTATGTCCGGAACCCGAGGCCCCGAGTGACGAAGAATCGGGATAACTGGAGGGGGTGGCTTAGATATGAGGATCACATGTTTTCACCAAGTGTTAATGCTTTGCTCCGGTGCTCTATTAAAATGAGTACCTTAATTACCAGCAGATTCCCTTGAGCCCCGGCTGCCACCGGCTGGTAGGACAAAATATGTTATGCAAGTTTCTCATTGCGAGCACGTATGACTATATATGAAAAACATGCCTACATGATTAATAAACTGGATGTTCTGTCTTAATGCTATAATAATTATGTCAATTGCCCAATTGTAATTTGTTCACCCAACACTTGTTATTGGAGAGTTACCACTAGTGTAGATAGCTGGGAACCCCGGTCCATCTTTCATCATCAAATACTCACTCGGTCCTATATGCCATTAGAAGTAGTATCAGCTATTTTCTCGGTGCCATTGCCTCCGTGTTACTCGCTATCTGCTGTTGTGTTACTGTTACTATTGCTCTCATATTACTGCTGCTTTCACATCACCCCTGTTACTAGTGCTTTTCCAGGTGCAGCCGAATTGAAAACTCAGTTGTTAAGGCTTATAAGTATTCTTTGTCTCCCTTGTGTCGAATCAATAAATTTGGGTTTTACTTCCCTCGAACACTGTTGCGATCCCCTATACTTGTGGGTTATCAAGACTATTTTCTGGCGCCGTTACCGGGGAGCATAGCTCTACTCATAAGTTCACCTAGGGAGTACACTCTACCTCTCTCTCTGTTTTCATTTTATTTTGTTTCGCTTAGTTTACTTTTGTCTAGTTTATTCGTGCTTAGTTTATTTCTGTCTAGTATTATTTTGCTTAGTTTACTTCTGTCTAGTTTGTTTTTGTCTTGTTTTATTTTTCTTATATACCCGAAAATCCATAAAAATTTGAAAAACCGAAAAATTAAAAACTGTTGTTATGGAAGAACCCACAACCTGTATGGAGCTTATAGAATTATATATGAATTATAGAGAATTAAGAAAGGGTAAAGTCATGAGTGCCGTGTTAGAAAAATTGAATACAATTGCTAAAATCTTGCTTAAACGCCATGATATAAACTGTTGCTCTAAACAGGATACTAAACATCTTAAATTTCAATGTGGCTTTAGTGAAGAAGTTTTAATTGTGAACTATCATTGGAATAACTATATTCATCTTGGGTTCGAAGAAGTAGAACAATTTGTTTTATTTATGGCTAAAAATTATGAAACTTGTATTGTTTGTAAGGACCTTAAAGATTATGTCTCTTCTATCCTTGATTGTTGCATAGAACATTACCGCAATAATCCTTATATCATTGATTATAAAGAGAGACTTATTCATGCACAAGAATGCACTCACAATTTGCAGGAACTCCGTGAAAGAAGAAATTGATGAACCCGAAAGCTCATTAGATGAAAAAGAGGAGGAGAGTGATGAACAAAAGGAGGAAGAATGGATTAGCTACCCATGCCAACCTTCTAATGAGAGTAACTCTTTATCTCTTACACTATTTGATTGTCCTCCATGCTTACCAAAGGAGGATGAATGTTATGTTCCTGTGGATTCTCTTGAAATATTCTCTATGAGTAAAACTTGTGAGAATAATTATGCTACTATTATCTATGATAATCCATGCTATTTTTATAAATCTTATTATAATGCTTTGTTTGTGCCTGATATCGAAATGCATGGTACTAAAGAATTTTGCTTAGCAAATTTTTATGATAAAGCTCTAGATGATGGTCCTATGTTAGTTGATAATATTAATTGTACTACTAATGAAAAAGGGATTGGAGAGGTCTTGACTTTATCTAGGAGTCCCATATCTCTTGAGAATGATCAATCATCTTGTTATAGATTTTTAAAAAGTGGGTTTGAAAGTTTTGATCCCACTATTTTTGAGCTTGATAAAAATTATGTGTTTGTAGATCATGAAAAGCATGCTGTATGTGATAGTTATATTGTTGAGTTTGTTCATGATGCTACTGGAAATTATTATGAGAGAGGAAAATATGGTTGTAGAAATTTTCATGGTACTAAAACACCTCTCTACATGCTGAAAATTTTGAAGTTACTCATGTTTTATCTTCCTATGCTTGTCACTTTGTTCTTCATGAATTTATTTGTGTACAAGATTCCTATGCATAGGAAGCGGGTTAGACTTAAATGTGTTTCGAATTTTCTTCTTGATGCTTCATTTTCTTCATTTTCTATTTTCATGTGAGCATCATTAAAATCTTCTGCGCCTAGCTGAAAGGCGTTAAAGAAAAGTGCTTATGGGAGACAACCCATTGTTTTCTTTCTGTAATTTTTATTTTATTTGAGTCAAGGAGCTTGCTTACTTCTGTAACTACTCCTTTGTATCTTTATTTTATCGCATTGTTGTGCCAAGTAAAGTCTTTGATAGAAAAGTTGATACTAGATTTGGATTTCTGCGCAGAAACAGATTTTTAGCTGTCACGAATTTGAGTTTTTCTCTCTGTAGAAAAATCTAAAAATCTTGAAAAACTTCATGAGTAATCCTCAGATATGTACGCAACTTTCATTCAACTGGAGCTTTTCCATCTGAGCATGTTAAGTGCCTCGAAAAAATTCGTCCTTACGGATTGTTCTGTTTTGACAGATTCTGCCTTTTATTTCACATTGCCTCTTTTACTGTGTTTGAGTGGGTTTCTTTGCTCCATTAAATTTCAGTAACCTTGGGTAATGTCCAGAAGTGTTGGGAATGATTGTGTCCTTGCTGAACACGTGAATTTTTGATTATGCACTAACCCTCTAATTAGATTGCTTTGAGTTTGGTGTGAAGGAAGTTTTCAAGGATCAAGAGAGGAGGATGATATAATATGATCAAGAAGAGTGAAAAGTCTAAGCTTGGGGATGCCCCCGTGGTTCATCCCTGCATATTTCGAGAAGACTCAAGCGTCTAAGAGCATCCCCACTCGTTTGGGCTCCCCACGCCCAAATCCGGCGAAATTTAGCGCCGGATGGATGTAGTTTTTGGCCTGGGGAGGCCCATTTTTCCAGCCGCGAGCCCATGGACGCGCACCCACCGCGTGCATAGCGACGGCGCAGTCACCGGGAAGGGCAATCGTCGGAGTTCCCTCGACGCATTGAACCGTCGCGAAGTGGACTGGAGAGCCGAAACGACTCGTCGGGAACGGTCGAAGTGGCCTCGATGCGAGAACCGCCGTAATGGAGCACGAACTCCGCGGAAGAGCAACCGCCGCTCTCTTTCGTCAAGAGACCTACATATACGGTTTTCGACGGCGACGCCATTCATCTGTTCTCTCGTCACCATCCTCCGTCAAACATGAGCGATATCTCTTGGCCATCGGACACCGACAGCGAGGGGAAGCCGCCTGGATGGCGCCATTGGTGGGATCCAGCTGCATCGTCCGAGCAGGCGACGATTCCCCCCCGCCGGCCAGCGAGGACGAGTGGGACGACGAGGAGGAGGACGAAGAGGCCGTGGAGCAGGCCGAGGAAGAGGCCGAGGAAGAGGAGGAGGAGCAGGAGCAGGAGGAGCAGCAGGAGGAGGAGGACGAAGAGGCTGATGAGGACGACGACGAGGAGGACTCAACTTCCTCCGACTCGGAGGACTCAACTTCCTCCGACGAGGAGGTGACGAGCCGGAAGCGTCGCCGCGACGACGATGAGGCGGGGCCTTCTAAGAAGAAGAAGTAGTTTAGTTTTAAAGTTTTTATATGTAATTTTTATGTTTATTCGAATTATATTCGAAATATATATATAATCTATCTATGTTGCACCACTTGAGAGTTCAAAGCTTTCGTTCGACGAGGGTATTGCCGTAGATCGGGAAGACGAGGGTTTTGCCGTAGATCGGGAAGACGAGGGTTTTGCCGTAGATCGGAGGCCATTGTCGCCGACAAGTTGGGGCCACGCGCGCTTTCGTTTCGTCCGGAGTCCCCGAGCGCTCCCCGTGGGGCCGGGGATGGCGTGGGATCGCCGGATGGATTTAGGCCCAAATCCGGACGAAAACGAGGAACCGGGGGCGCGACTGGGCCGAATTACGCCGTCCGGATGGAAAAAACGCTCGCCGGGGGCCTCGTCGGGGGGACGAGTGGAGATGCTCTAAGCTTGGGGATGCCCAAGGCATCCCTTCTTCATCAATAACTTATCAGGTCACCTCTAGTGAAACTATATTTTAATTCCGTCACATTTTATGTGCTTTATTTGGAGCGTCTCTGTGCTTTTATTTTTGTTTTGTTATTTTTATTCTCTGAATGAATAAATCGGATCCTAACATGCTTGTGTGGGAGAGAGACACGCTCCGATTTTTCATTTGAACACTGGTGTTCTTCGTTTTATTTTTCCATGTTCATGGCAAAAGCTGAAAGCCGGCACTTATTGCTATTTGGTTGGAAACAGAAAATGCTGCATGTGGTAGTTGGTATATTGTCTTGAATAATTTGATACTTGGCAATTGTTTTGAGCTCTCAAGTAGATCATGTTTAAGCTCTTGCATCATGTAGTTTAAACCTATTAGTGCAGAACTACCGTAGAGCTTGTTGAAATTTGGTTTGCATGATTTGTCTCTCTAAGGTCTAGATATTTTATGGTAAAAGTGTTTGAGCAACAAGGAAGACAGTGTAGAGTCTTATAATGCTTGCAATATGTTCTTGTGTAAGTTTTGCTGTACCGGTTTATACTTGTGTTTGCTTCAAACAACCTTGCTAGCCAAAGCTTTGTACTTAGAGGGAATGCTTCTCGTGCATCCAAAACCTTGAGCCAAAACTTATGCCATTTGTGTCCACCATAACTACCTACTATGTGGTATTTTTCTGCCATTCCAAGTAAATACTTCATGTGCTACCTTTAAACAATTCAAAACTTTATTACTCCTTATTTGTGTCAATGTTTTATAGCTCATGAGGAAGTATGTGGTGTTTTATCTTTCAATCTTGTTGGGCGGACTTTCACCAATGGACTAGTGGCATATACATCCGCTTATCCAATAATTTTGCAAAAAGAGCCGGCAACGGGGTGCCCAGCCCCAATTAATTAACTTTCATTAATAATTCTCTTCACATGTTTTGCCCCGATTTATCGGTAAGCAACTTAATTTTGCAATAGACACTCCTCCATGGTATGTGAAATGTTGGAAGGCACCCGAGGATTCGGTTAGCCATGGCTTGTGAAAGCAAAAGGTTGGGAGGAGTGTCATCTATAAATAAAACTAAAATACATGTGTAAACAAAAGAGAAGAGGGATGATCTACCTTGTTGGTAGAGATAACGTCCTTCATGGGAGCCGCTCTTTGAAAGTCTGTTTGACAAGGGGGTTAGAGTGCCCAGTACCATTCGTTGACAACAACAAACACCTCTCAAAACTTTATTTTTATGCTCTCTATATGATTTCAAAACTTGAAAAGCTCTAGCACATGATTTAATCCTTGCTTCCCTCTGCGAAGGGCCTTTCTTTTACTTTATGTTGAGTCAGTTTACCTACTTCTTTCTATCTTAGAAGCAAACACTTGTGAAAACTGTGTGCATTGATTCTTACATGCTTACTTATTGCACTTATTATATTACTTTGTGTTGATAATTATCCATGAGATATACATGTTGAAAGTTGAAGGCAATTGCTGAAACTTAAATCTTCCTTTGTGTTGCTTCAAAACCTTTTATTAAGAATCTATTGCTTTATGAGTTAACTCTTATGCAAGACTTTTTTATGCTTGTCTTGAAAGTACTATTCATGAAAAGTTTCTGCTATATGATTCAGTTGTTTAGTCATTATCTTTTTGTTAGCAAACTATAGACCATTGCTTTGAGTCATTTCATTCATCTCATATGCTTTACAATAGTGTTGATCAAGATTATGTTGGTAGCATGTCACTTCAGAAATTATTCTCTATATTGTTTACCCACTCGAGGGTGAGTAGGAACTAAGCTTGGGGATGCTTGATACGTCTCCAACGTATCTATAATTTCTGATGTTTCATGCTTGTTTTATGTATCATTGTCACATGTTTTATATGTATTATATATCATTATTATACATTTTCTGGGACTAACCTATTAACAAGATGCCATAGTGTCAGTTCCCGTTTTCTGCTGTTTTTAGTTCCAGGAAAGCTGTTAGGGCAATATTCTCGGAATTCGACGGAACAAAAGCCAAACCTCCTATTTTTCCGAGGGACACACGGAGCCAGAAGAGCAAGCACGGGGGAGGCCCACGGCCTCCTCCCCATGCAGCCGCGTGGCCGGGCCCACAGGCGCGCCGGCGTGTGGGGAGCCCACCTCGGGACTCCACCGACATCGCCCCTTTGCCTATTTATTCCCCCACGACGCGAAAACCCGAGAGATATCGATCATACTCCAGAAAGACTCCCGGAGCGCCGCCGCCATCGCGAAACCTAGTTTCGGGGGTCAGAAGTTCCTGTTTCGGCACCCTGCCGGGACGGGGATCGACCCCCGGAGCCTTCTCCATCGACGCCGCCGCCTCCATCATGCTCCGTGAGTAGTTCCCCCATGGACTATGGGTTCTAGCAGTAGCTAGTTGGTACTCTCTCTCCCATGTATTTCAATACAATGATCTCATGAGCTGCCTTAAATTATTGAGATCCATCTGATGTAATCGGTGTTGTGTTTGTTGGGATCCGATGAATTGTTACATTATGATCAGTCTATCTATAAAGTTTGTGAAGTTATTGTTGCTGCAATCTTGTTGTGTTTAATGCTTGTCACTACTGCACGAGTGGCATGATTTTAGATTTAAGCTCTATAATTATTGCTTAGATTGTATCTACAAGTTGTTTGCACATGTCTATGTCCGGAACCCGAGGCCCCAGAGTGACAGTAACTGGGATAACTGGAGGGGATGGCTTAGATATGAGGATCACATGTTTTCACCAAGTGTTAATGCTTTGCTTCGGTGCTTTATTAAAAGGAGTACCTTAATTACCAGTAGATTCCCTTGAGGCCCGGCTGCCACCGGCTGGTAGGACAAAACATGTTATGCAAGTTTCTCATTGCGAGCACGTATGACTATATATGGAAAACATGCCTGTCGGGGGGAAGACCCCGGGTAGGGCAATGGACGCGGAGCAGCCGGCTGACCACTGGCCGGCACGCGGCAAAGGCCGGCTGAGGAGCAGCCGGCTGGCGCCGTGGCCGGCTGGTCCGGAAGCCGGCTGGCTCTAGGTCCTAGTCGGCCTGGCTACGGCCGCCAATGCTGTAGCTGGGCCGGCTTCTACAAGCCATATCCGACCGGGGGTCCGTACCTCGGACCGACTCGAGGCTGGCGAGTCTTGCACTCGGAAGGAACCGGGTTGGTGATCCGGGTTCCCAAAGTCCACGCTGACTTCATCTCCCGTAAAGCGCGGGGCACTGTGGAGCAATAGTGCCCCGCGCCGGACAGGCCATCATGGCTAACGACGATCCGTACTGACTACAGTGGCTGGCGGCGATAGGGACACCTCCTCTCCATACCGCTGACCTGGGCAGCCGGATGGGACAGGCCACTACGCCTCAACGGCTCCTGACGTCACTGCCTCGGGAAGGAGCGGAAGCCGGAGCTGGCCAAGCCGGCCGATAAACTATAGGGTCTTATATGTAAAGTGCCGGTGCCTATATAAGCCGCACTACCCCCTCTCGTGTAGGGGATCGATCATTCTCACTTCATTCCACCCCTAGCGCTGCCCCGTGAGAGAGACCATCGTCTCCCTTAGTCTCCCGAGAGCAGCCGGACACAGCTCTAGGAGCACCATTGTACTCGTGTGATATCTTATACACTCTAGCAGGAGTAGAGGTTTTACCTCCATCGGAGGGCCTCGAACCCGGGTACGTCGCCGTGTCGCTCGTGCCCATACCCGCTTCCGGATACCGCCGTGAGATCTCTCGGGAGCCCCTTCGATTAGCCACCCTATGGCATATGCCGTGACGATACCACGACATTTGGCGCCCACCGTGGGGCCTTCGAGCATCCTCGGCCGGTGTCTTCATCCGGACGGGCCTCACCATCACCACCGGCGAGCGAGTCGCTTCGGGCTTGATCCGGAGATTCGGCTCCCTCGACTGCGTCGGCCGACAACGCTGGCTGCTTCGCCGACCGGCCCTTCCCAGCCGGCGGCAGCGTCATCTCCTTTGGCGGCCACGACGTCTACGTCGCCACCGTCGCACCGCCGCGCTACCCGCGGCAGGTGCTGCGCTGCGCCAGCCCTCCTCCGCGAGCCGGCAGCAGCGCTCCCGCCAGCCCCGCCGTCGTGCAAGTCATGATGGCTGGCGAGGAGTTCCCCTCCAAGTCCACGCGCGTCCGCGGCCCCGACCTGGAGCGCGACGTCGGCGGGCACGCATCCGCATCAGGCGCAAAGGCGCCACCACCACCATCCCGGCTGGAGCAAGTCCGGGCAAAGCTGAGCACTCCACTCACCACCGGCAGCGGCGCCGACGCCGCCGCCGTCGAGGCAGACCTGGAGGCGCACCGCGTGCTCCTCCTCAAGCAGACTGAGGAGCTGGCTGCTGCTAAGCGCCAGTGGGACATCACCCAGCGCGAGTACAACCGCGCCCACGGCCTCACCCCAGGCGGCGACAACCCCAGCCGAGCCGGCCAGATCCGCCGCAGAGGTCGCGACCTAGGCGCCGAGATCGACCGCGACGGAGCGGACGAGCCGGCTCCATCCATGGAGCTGCCCATCTACAACACCCCCGACAAGAACATGCTCGCGGCCGAAGCCGCCGCAGAAGAGCTGCACCGCCTCGAAGGCGAAGAGTTACGCCGCCAGACTAGGCGGGTGGCTGAGTTGGTGAAGGCTGCCAACAAGCAGTCGAAGGACCCCAGGTATGCCCGAGACCCTAGAGCTCCTCACGCTCGTGGTGCCGCAGGCAATGCCAGGGACACGGCCGAATCCGCCTCCCCAGCACCAAGCCGGCGCAACGACTCCCGCGCCACGCACGCAACCTCAAGCCGGCCGAGCCACCAGCCAGGCGGCGGTAGCAGCCGCAGCCGGGCTCCCCCAAGCCGGAACCAGGAGCAAGACTCCGAGCCTCGACGCCCTCACCGGCCGGCTCCAGAAGCCAGCGGCGCTCGCCAGCCGGCCCACTCCCGGCTGGGCCCGCGCATCGAGCCAACAGACGCCCGGGACCGCCTCGACCGGCTGGTTCAATCCCACATCGCGGAAGAAGAAGGGCCAGCCGGCCCAAAGTGCTTCGGGCCGCGGATCCTCAACGAGCCCATGGTCGACGGCTTCCAGCTCCCGCGCGACACCCCCAAGTACGATGGCACCGCCAAGCCGGAAGACTGGCTGCTGGACTACTCCACGGCAGTCGGCATCGCCAAGGGCAACAAGCGCTGGGCTGTGCGCTACTCCCCCCTCATGCTACTTGGCTCCGCCCGCACGTGGCTCAACAACCTGCCAGCCGGCAGCATAAACGGCTGGCTGGACTTCGAGGCCGCCTTCATCAGCAACTTCACCGGCACCTATCGCCGGCCAGGTCGCCCTCAACAGCTTGAGATGTGCAAGCAGGGCCCGGACGAGACGGATCGCGCGTACCTAACGCGCTGGTGCGAGATGCGCAACTCCTGTGAGGGCGTACACGAGATGCAAGCCATCAGCTTCTTCATGGGAGGCTGCCGGCCCAACACCATGCTGTGGCACAAGCTGCGCCGCAGCGAGCCCAAGACGATGGCCGCCTTGATGGTCATCGCAGACAAGTACGCGCTGGCGGAGGAAGCCGGCAAGGCGCCGGCTGACATTTCACCGGCCACAGCAAGACGGGACAACAACAAGCCGGCTGAGCACAAGCCGGCCGAAGGCGGCTCGCATGGCAGCCGGTGGGACAACTACCGCGGCAAGCGTCACAGTGACCAGCCGGATCGCCGGTACGGTTCCGCCCATGTGGCAGCCGTGTCGGACAACGCGGCAGGCGGCAGCCGCCGCCAGAAGCAAACAGACCGGCAATGGAAGCCGAAGTACACCTTCGAGCAGATGCTCGACTCGCCGTGCAAGTACCACAGCGGCAAGAACCCCTCCAACCACACCACCCGCGACTGCCACTTCATGAAGCGGGCGACAAGCGGCGAACCCCTCCCGCCCCCACCCCCGCCTCCTCCGGCCGGCGGGCCGGGTGGCCAAGGCGGCGCGAGAACGCTAACCTCGAGCACCACGAGGCTAACCAAGTGCACCATGGCCGATATCTGGCCGAAGATGCTACCTACATCATCTTCACCTCCGAGCCCGAGGACAAGACGAGCCGGCGAGCCGTTCCCTCGAGGTCAACGCGGTCATACCGCCGGTCCCCCAGTACCTAAACTGGTCAGAGCAGGCCATCACCTTTGATCGCCGCGACACACCGGCTGTCCTGCCGAAGCCGGGCAGCTACGCCATGGTCCTCGACCCCACCATCGGCACGACTCGGTGCAGCGTGCGATTTTCGCGCGTCCTCATCGACGGCGGCAGCAGCATCAACATCCTCTACCGCGACACCGCCCGCAAGCTGGGCATCCAGGAGGCCGAGTTGCGCTCCACCCCCACCGTCTTCCACGGCATCGTGCCAGGCCACTGCTGCCAGCCGATCGGCCGGATCACGCTGGAGGTGATGTTCGGGAAGCTGGATCACTTCCGCACCGAGAGAATCGAGTTCGAGGTGGTGGACCTCGTGAGTCCCTACCACGTGCTCCTGGGCAGGCCGGCCCTGACCAAGTTCATGGCGGTGCCCCACTATGGGTACCTGAAGATGAAGCTGCCCGGCCCAAAGGGGGTCATCACCATAGCCGGCGACTATCGCCGCTCCATGGACTGCGCCACGCAGAGCTCCAAGATGGCCCAGACGCTGGTCATCGCCACCGAGAAGCAGCTCATCCACGACGCCGTTGCCCTCGCCAAGGCCGCGCGGACGGACATGCCGGCTGCAGGCAACCCGAGCTGGGACGACTCACTTCCAGCCGGCCGACAACACCAAGAAGATCTCGCTGGACCCGGCGCAGCCGGACAAGTACGTCACCATCGGTGCCGGCTTGAGCAAGAAATAGGAAAGAGAGCTCACCAGCTTCCTCCGTGAGAATCGGGACATCTTCGCATGGACTCCAAGAGACATGCCGGGTGTGCCGAGGAGTTGGCTGAGCACCACCTCCACGTCCGGCCTGACGCCAAGCCGGTGAAGCAGCCTCTCAGGCGCTTCGCCGAAGAACGAAGGAAGGCCATCGGTGAAGAAATCGCCCGGCTGCTGGCAGCCGGCTTCATCATGGAAGTACTGCACCCGGACTGGTTGGCAAACCCGGTCCTGGTTTTGAAGAAGAACGGCTCCTGGCGCATGTGTATCGACTACACCAGCCTCAACAAGGCGTGCCCGAAGGACACCTTCCCCCTGCCGCGCATAGATCAAGTCATAGACTCGACTGCCGGCTGTGAATTGTTGTCTTTTCTAGATGCCTATTCAGGCTACCACCAGATTCCTTTGAATCCGGATGATCAAATAAAGACTTCGTTCATTACCCCGTACGGGGCTTACTGCTACACGACTATGCCATTCGGCTTGAAAAATGCAGGCGCCACCTACCAAAGGTGCATGCAAAAGTGTTTGCAGGATCAAATCGGCAGGAACGTTCACGCATATGTGGATGATGTCGTTGTAAAAACCAAGGAGATGCCTACCCTCCTTGATGACCTGAGAGAAACCTTCACCAATCTGCGAAGATTCCGGATGAAGCTCAACCCGGCCAAGTGCACATTCGGCGTGCCAGCCGGCCAACTCTGGGCTACCTCGTCTCTCGGCGAGGAATCGAAGCCAACCCGGAGAAGATCGGTGACATTGAGAAGATGGAGCTGCCGCAAGTGCCTCAAGGACGTCCGAAGTTCACTGGCTGCTCGGCTTCCTTGAGCCGCTTCGTCGGCCGGGCTGGGGAGAAGGCACTGCCCCTTTACCAATTGATGAAGAAGGCGGACAAGTTCGTCTGGTCACCACAGGCGGATGAAGCCTTCCGTGACTTAAAGCGTGTGCTCTCAACCGCGCCAATCCTTGCAACGCCGGGTTCAATGGAGCCGATGCTGTTGTACATCGCAGCCACCAACCGAGTGGTTAGCGTTGTCCTGGTGGTGGAGCGCAAAGAAGCCGAAAACAGAGAGCAGCTGGTCCAACGCCCAGTCTATTACCTCAGCGAAGTGCTCTCCCAGTCGAAGCAAAACTACCCCCACTACCAGAAGGTCACCTACGGCGTTTACATGGCGGCCAAGAAGCTCAAGCACTACTTCCAAGAGCATCCCATCAGGGTGGTTGCCACAGCGCCTCTAGCGGAAATCATCGGCAGCAAGGATGCCAACGGCCGGGTTGCCAAGTGGGCCCTGGAGCTAGCTGCCCACACCATCCTCTACGAGCCACGCACAGCCATCAAGTCGCGGATCCTCGCGGACTTCTTCGTCGACTGGGCTGAGATGCAATATCTGCCGCCTGTGCCGGATTCCACACATTGGAAGATGCACTTCGACGGCTCGAAGATGCGCAACGGCTTGGGAGCCGGCATCGTCATCACCTCTCCAAAAGGAGACCGGCTGGACTACGTCCTGCAGATCCACTTCGCCGCATCCAATAACGTGGCGGAGTACGAAGCGCTCATTCATGGGCTGAAGCTGGCCAAGGAAATTGGCGTGCGTCGCATACTATGCTTCGGCGACTCCGACTTGGTCATACAACAAGCATCTGGCGACTGGGATGCGAAGGACGCCAACATGGCCTCATACCGCTTCCATGTCCAGCAGCTATCCGGCTTCTTCGACGGCTGCGAATTCCACCATGTGCCACGAGCAAACAACGAGGCGGCCGACGCCTTGTCCAAGATTGGCTCAACCCGGCAAGCCATTCCGCCGGGCATCGCCTTGGCGGTTATCAAGAAGCCGTCCATCATACCGTCACCGGATTCGGATTCAATATTCGTGCCGGCTGACCCGGGGACTTCTCAGCCGAACCCGGGGGCTTCATCGCCCAAGTCGGGGGCTAGCAAGCCGAACCCGCCGGCTACCACGCCGAACCCGGGGACTTCCCAGTCCAACCCGGGGGCTTCATCGCCACACTCGGGGGCTAGCAAGCCGAACCCGCCGGCTAGCAAGCCGAACCCGGCGACCATGCAGTCGAAGCCGGAAGCTCCCACGCGGGAGACCCTGTTGGTCAGCGTATTCGAGATAAGATGCGTACCTTCATGGGCACAAGAATTCCTCTCCTACCTCACCGACGGTGTGCTGCCTGATGACAGAATCCAGGCCAGGTAGATTGAGAGAAGGGCCAAGGCCTATACAATCATCAACCACGAGATGTACAAACGCAACGTAAGTGGGGTGCTCCAGCGGTGTGTCGAGCCGGCTGAAGGGATTGAACTCCTAAGGGAAATCCATCAGGGTGAGTGCGGCCACCACGCCTCCTCCCGAGCCATAGTGGCCAAAGCCTTCCGGCACGGTTTTTACTGGCCGACTGCGCTCAGAGACGCAGAAGAACTGGTGAAGAAGTGCAACGGCTGCCAACGCTTCGCCAAGCAAAGGCAGACGCCGGCTTCCGCCTTGAAGACCATCCCCATTACTTGGCCATTTGCTGTATGGGGCTTGGATATGGTGGGCCCATTCAAAACAGCCCGAGGCGGCATGACTCATCTCTTGGTGATGATTGACAAGTTCACTAAGTGGATCGAAGCCAAGCCAATCAAGAAGCTGGACGGCTCCACAGCCGTCACATTCCTCAAGGAAATAATCGTGAGATATGGCTACCCGCATAGCATCATCACCGACAATGGCAGCAACTTCGCCGAAGGCATCTTCAAACGCTATTGCGGAGAGATGGGGATCCGGATGGACCTATCGTCCGTAGCGCACCCGGAGACCAACGGCCAAGTGGAGAAGGCTAACGGCTTGATCCTAGCCGGCATCCGGCCCCGGCTGGTGGAGCCGCTTGAGCGCTCAGCCGGCTGCTGGATTGAAGAGCTACCCAGCGTGCTGTGGAGCCTGCGCACAACGCCAAACCGCTCAGTCGGCTTCACACCCTTCTTCCTCGTATACGGGGCCGAAGCCGTCCTGCCGACTGATATCGAGCACGACGCGCCAAGGATCAAGCTCTACACAGAAGCTGAAGCCAAAGAGGCTCGCGAAGATGGAGTCGACCTGGTTGAAGAGGTCCGGCTGATGGCCGAGTCCAGGTCAACCGTATACCAGCAAAGCCTCCGTCGCTACCACAGCCGGAAGGTCAAGACCTTAGCATTCCGAGAAGGAGACCTAGTGCTCCGGCTGATCCAACGGACAGCCGGACAGCATAAGCTAGCATCCCCATGGGAGGGTCCCTTCATCGTGAGCAAGGCAGTAGGCAATGACTCCTACTACCTCATAGATGCCCAAGAGGCCAAAAAGAACAAGGCAAGCAAAACTGACGAAGAGACTAAACGTCCCTGGAATGTCAGGTTGCTTCGACCATTTTACACATGAGAGGAGGAATGTATGTATCCCTTGTATCCCTTTTGCAAGCTATGAAAAGCATGCGCCAAGAGCGCCGTTTCCGACAAGTGTTTCGCATACTCTACTTCGTTTCGCCAATTGGCTTGAACCCTTTCACGCGGCCGGCTCAATAACGTGATCCGGTTTCCGACAGCCGGCTTCCGATCCAGCTACAGACCGCAACCCGGCTGTCCGGCTGGCGGGAGTAAGGCCTAGGGAGCCGGCACGCGAAAAACGACTAAGGGAAAGAGTAAAAGCGAGTTGACTTGCAACTTTTCATAAAAAGTGCCGGATTGCCGAATTCAGCTCGTTCGACTGAAGTACTGTCGGCCTCCCTCAGCGGCCCGCTCTTGATCCGGCGACGGATCGCAAGTCGGACGTACGACCGGCAAGAGCACAGCCAAAGAGTGGGGTGGATAGGAAAAAGCGAACAAGTCGAAAGAAAGCAACTCGGCACACAAATGATTAACAAACACATTAAAGCGTGCCTTAATAAAAGGATAGCAATATTATCTTACATATGCACCCGGCATCCCGGGGATTTAACGAATTGTCTTGGCAAAAGCAACAATTGAAAAACAGGTAAATTAAGCGCCAGCTGGAGGAGCATCAGAGCGGCCGGCTGCCGGATCGTCTTCGGGCACATCCTCCGCCTCCTCATCCTCCATCTCGTACTCCTCATCAGACTGAGGATTCGGGTCCGCGACGAAGAGGCTCTTGTCGACGAAGTCGGCGATGGCGCTGGCTCGGGCAAGCCGGGCGGTCTTGAGTTCGGCCGGGAGCTTGTCCTCCACGCCGGCTCGACGATACTCGAGCTGCCCCAGGTCCACCTCATTGTACCAGGAGAGGACAAAGGACAGCGCCATGTCGGCGCTAGCACGCGTGGCAGACTCCTTCCAGTCGAGGAAGCGATCCGGCGCCCGCTCCATCAGGGAGGTGAGGCTGGAGATATCTTGCGGCACCGCCTCCGCGGGCCACAGCATCGGGACCAGCTCCTCAACCGCCTTCCGGAGCTCCCAGCCGAGCTTGGTGATGGGCTCGACACGGGCAGACATGGACGCCATATAGTCTTCCATGCTGAAGTACTCCGAGCTGCCCTCACCAGTCGCCCGCCTCCTGGACTCGCGCGCAACGCCAACGGCTGCCAAGGCCGCATCCTGTGTTTCCGGGAAGGCCGCTGCAAGAAAAAGCATGTCAGAAACCACCAAAAGCCGAAATAAGCTGAAAAATGCAAATTTTCGAAGTCCTAAAGTAAGACTGGCGGCAGCCGGCACGAGCCGACTGCCCCCAGCCCGAAGATGGAGATTCCGAAGCTCTAAAGTAAGACTGGCGGCAGCCGGCACGAACCGACTGCCCCCAGCCCGAAGATGGAGATTTCGAAGGAGCAAAGCAAAAGCCTGGCGGCAGCCGGCACGAGCCGACCGCCCCCAGCCCGAAGATGGAGATTCCGAAGCTCTAAAGTAAGACTGGCGGCAGCCGGCATGAACCGACTGCCCCCAGCCCGAAGATGGAGATTTCGAAGGAGCAAAGCAAAAGCCTGGCGGCAGCCGGCACGAGCCGACTGCCCCCAGCCCGAAGATGGAGATTTCGAAGGAGCAAAGCAAAAGCCTGGCGGCGGCCGGCACGAGCCGACTGCCCCCAGCCCGAAGATGGAGACAGCGAAAAAGACAAATTTCTGCTGCCGGCTACCAACCTAAGTCGGCAGCCGACAGCCGAAAGCCGGCAAAGGGAAGGAAACATAGAGGCACTCACCCGACAAGCCGCGATCAAGCGCGCCAATCCCCTCCGTCCAGCGTTTGGCGGTAGCCGTCAGCTCCGTGGACTTGGTGGTGACCTCCTCCTGAAGCGCAAGCCGCTGCCTCTCCACCTCGTCCAGCCGCCTGCTCAGCTCCGCCAGCTTCTCCTCCCCGTCCTTCTTGAGGGCGGCAAGCTCCTTGAGGTGGTTAGCCTCAAGCTGGCGCAGCCGCTTTAGCTCCCCGTCAGCCACCTTCAGCTTGGCGGCTGCAGCCCGATTCGCCTCCTCGCTCGTGACGCATTGGGCGCGGGCAACTCGGAGGTCCGATTCCAGCTGCGGGATCCGGGCGGCCTCAACTGCAGGCCGGCAAAAAACAAGCCGTCAGTACAAAAGAAACGACAGACATCGAGTCGGAAGAAGCAAGAACTTACCCTTGACGGCTTCCAGCTCGCGGGCCAAGTCGGCCCGGTCCAGCTTGGCCTTGTGGTAATGGGTCACGGCGCGGTTGTACGGAGCGGTGCGCCGATCCGCCACGGCCTAAGGAAAAAGAAAAAGTCGGTATGCCAGGCGAAACCCGGACCGGCTCCAAGCAGCCGGCCCATGCCTCGGAGGGCTACCAGGATGATAACCAAATCGAAAAACAGTTGAAGCTTACCTTGCTGGCTTCCTCCACCTTGGCGAGGTTGGCCACGGCCTCGGCAGCCCTAGCCTTAAGGTTGGCCTGCAGGCTGGAGAAGAACATCTCCACCGACGCTTGGCCGGGGTTCCCCTCCCGGCTGGTCACCTCGTGGGAGTCGGCGTGGAGCCACGCCTGCTCCATAGTACCAGCTGAGCCAAGGCTGGAGTCGGAGGCGGACGGCACATGAAGAAGCAGGGCGCCCTTGGCCACGTGCAGGCCTTGGGGCGACGCCGATGGGGTTCCCGTCCTCACCAACGCGCGCGAGTCGGCGCCCTCCGTGCGCGCCGGTTCGTCTCTTGCCGGCTCCTGCCTGGCCGGCTCCCCCATAGTCGGCTCCGGTGGTGGCGGCGCTCCAGGCGAGGCAGACGGTCCAGTCGGCGCAGCCATCTCCGGCGCCTGAGGTGCCCCCTCCGGGCTTTCGTCCAGCACCACCACGCTCGGCCTGGCTCCGGCCCCGATCGTGGGCGGCGCAGCCCTGCCGGCTCCGGTTCCGATCGTGGGCAGCGCAGAGCTGCCGGCTCCGGCTCCGGTCGACGGCGGCATGCCTAAGCCGGCCCCAGCAGATGGGCCCAGAAGACGAGTCCGGCTCGGGAACATGTCGTCCAGTGTCGCCTGGCGAGTCGGCTCAACACGCGTGCCGCGATCAGGCGCTGAGGCCAGCGGCACGACGAAGGAAGGCGCCCCTGCGGCAGGCGGAGTACTCGCAGGCGGCGGCGGCGTAGGCCCGCGCGACGAAGGCTGTGGCGTCGACTCCCTCCTTTGTCGAGGAGGCGGCGACACGACGCGCGGAGTCTGCCGGGAGCCGCCGCCCTGGGCAAACTTGATGGGAGCCCTAGCCGAACAAATAAGGAAAATATAAGCATAGAAAATAAGGAAAGAAAAGGAATCAAACAAGAGAGAAAAGAAACTCACCCGGCCTGCTCCGGAACCTTCTTCGCCTGCAGCCGGCGGAGCTTCTTCGCCTTCGCCTCCGAGGCGGCAGTGGCGCGGGGGTCGGCGACCCGTTTCTTCCCCTTGGGCGCCGAAGTCGCCGTGGTGCTCGGCGGCCTCGTGCGCAGGGGCACGGCAGGGATAGGCCCCGTGGTGGACGTAGCCGGCTCCTCGTCCTCCTGCTGCTCCGGTGAAGGGGGCGGATTGTGCTCCCCCTGGCCGCCTACGTCGGGCGCCTGCAGCAGGTCGTCATCGCCGGCCTGGTCGCCGGCTTGGTCAGCCGGATCCGCGTGATCCGGCGTCCATCTCCTCGTCGCCAGGTCGCCGTCCTCGGCGTTTTGCCGGGAGAAGAGCTAGAAAAAACAAAACATGAGCAA
Organism: Lolium rigidum; assembly: GCF_022539505.1. Taxonomy (NCBI): domain Eukaryota; kingdom Viridiplantae; phylum Streptophyta; class Magnoliopsida; order Poales; family Poaceae; genus Lolium; species Lolium rigidum. The sequence goes on from NC_061509.1 coordinate 226,095,048, forward strand.
ACAGCAAGCCGGAAGTCGGCAGAAGAAAAAGGAAGTCGGCCTCACTGCCGCAAGCCGGAAGTCGGCAGAGATACAAAGCTTACCAACTCGGGCGGGTTGTCCCTGTCGTGGGGCGCCAGCCCGTAGTTCCATTCCTCAGGCATGTTCGCCTTGGTGACGCTGTTCACCCGGCGGGCGACCTGGGCCTTGGAGGCCAGCGCTGTGGACGTCCGGTTCGGGTCGAACCGGCCGGACATGTGCCCGATTTTGTGGGTGCGCATCTGGAGCGGCAGCACCCGACGCTCGGCGATGGTGCAGAGGAGGTCCTCGGCGGTCAGCCCGTTTGCGACGGCTGCCCCCAGGAAGTCCCAGAGCTGATTCACCTCAGCATCCGGGTCCGCCGTGCGGGCGTTGTAGCTCCAGTTGATCCGGCCGACTGGAGGAACCGGGTTGAACTCCGGAAGGTTGATCCGGTCGACGAGCTCGCCCTCGTTGCGCACATAGAAGAATGACATCTGCCAGTTCTTCACCGAGTCAACGGTGGGGATTTTGGGGAAAGGCGTACCGGGCCGGGTGTAGATCGAGGCGGCGCCGCAGGCCCGCAGGCGGCCCTCAGTGGTTTGGGCCTTCAAGTAGAAGAGCCGGCTCCAGAAGTCGATGTCCGGCCACAAGCCGGCGTAAGCCTCCATGAACGCCACGTAGCAGCCGAGGAGGACGCAGGCGTTGGCCGGCAGGTGGTGCGGCTGCAAGCCGAAATTGTCGAGGAACTGCCGGAAGAAGGCGGAGGCCGGCAGGCCCAGCCCGCGATCGAGGTGCGCGCCGAAGACGACGCGCTCGCCAGGCTGCAGCACGGGCTCCATCTCCTCGCCGGGCGCCCGCGTGATCACCGACGACGGGATCCGGCGGAGGCGCACCAGCCGCGCGATATCATCATCTCGCATGTACGAGCCCCGCCACGATCCGCTGGCGGAGGCCATCGTGGAGGAAGAGGAAGAGGTTGACCAAGAAAGACGAAAGGGCGACGAGGAACCTTGCGACGGTGGCGGCGACGACGGTGGCTGAGGGCGCTCCGTTGAAACGCGGGGCCCCGTGGCGTCGGCTCGACGGAGTAGCGGCGGCGGATCGGCGGAGACTCGCTCGCCGGAGTTCGCCAGCGGGAGGAGTTCGTCGGAGCAGCGACGGGCTCGAGCGCAGGAAGAGAGCGAGGGGAGCGGGAGCGCGAGGAAGAAGTGAGCAAGTGCCGCCTCGGTACCCTCCCCCGCGGCATTTATAGCCGACCGCGGCGGGCAGTTGGCCTCCACGTGGCGATCGTGGCCACGCCGCCCGGATTCTTTGCGCATTAACGTCGCCCACGACCGCTACCGTTACCAGAAACTGCCACACCACGTCGCCCACAACCGCATTGAATCCGGAGGGAACATTGATGTGACCAGACGAACCGGCGGCAGAGCCCAGGCGTCAGACCGGTCAAGTCGGGCGCAGAACTCGAGGCGGCGAAGACTCCTGCGCGCCGCAAGCCGGAGCCGGACGACGAGCTCAACTCGGACCAAAAGTTATCAGCAAGGCGGAGACGCCATCAAAACTTGCGAGAAAGCAAAAGCAGCACAAGTGAAAATAGCAGCCGGCTAGAAGCAGCCGGCAAGAATGAGCCGGATGAGGGCGCAGCCGGCTGAATGAAAATTCTCAGTCGGCCCCTCCAAGTGCCGCCAAGTACATTCAAGGAGCTAGGAAAACCTGCCTAGGTCCTTCTAAACGCAGGACCTTGCCAGCTTCGGGGGCTAATGTCGGGGGGAAGACCCCGGGTAGGGCAATGGACGCGGAGCAGCCGGCTGACCACTGGCCGGCACGCGGCAAAGGCCGGCTGAGGAGCAGCCGGCTGGCGCCGTGGCCGGCTGGTCCGGAAGCCGGCTGGCGCTAGGTCCTAGTCGGCCTGGCTACGGCCGCCAATGCTGTAGCTGGGCCGGCTTCTACAAGCCATATCCGACTGGGGGTCCGTACCTCAGACCGACTCGAGGCTGGCGAGTCTTGCACTGGAAGGAACCGGGTTGGTGATCCCGGTTCCCAAAGTCCACGCTGACTTCATCTCCCGTAAAGCGCGGAGCACTGTGGAGCAATAGTGCCCCGCGCCGGACAGGCCATCATGGCTAACGACGATCCGTACTGACTACAGTGGCTGGCGGCGACAGGGACACCTCCTCTCCATACCGCTGACCTGGGCAGCCGGATGGGACAGGCCACTACGCCTCAACGGCTCCTGACGTCACTGCCTCGGGAAGGAGCGGAAGCCGGAGCTGGCCAAGCCGGCCAGTAAACTATAGGGTCTTATATGTAAAGTGCCGGTGCCTATATAAGCCGCACTACCCCCTCTCGTGTAGGGGATCGATCATTCTCACTTCATTCCACCCCTAGCGCTGCCCTGTGAGAGAGACCATCGTCTCCCTTAGTCTCCCAGGAGCAGCCGGACACAGCTCTAGGAGCACCATTGTACTGTGTGATATCTTATACACTCTAGCAGGAGTAGAGGTTTTACCTCCATCGGAGGGCCTCGAACCTAGGTACGTCGCCGTGTCGCTCGTGCCCATACCCGCTTCCGGATACCGCCGTGAGATCTCTCAGGAGCCCCTTCGATTAGCCACCCTATGGCATATGCCGTGACGATACCACGACAATGCCTACATGATTAATAAACTAGATGTTTTGTCTTAATACTATAATAATTATGTCAATTGCCCAACTGTAATTTGTTCACCCAACACTTGTTATTGGAGAGTTACCACTAGTGTAGATAGCTGGGAACCCCGGTCCATCTTTCATCATCAAATACTCACTCGGTCCTATATGCCATTAGAAGTAGTATCAACTATTTTCTAGTGCCATTGCCTCTGAGTTACTGCTACTGCTGCTGTGTTACTGCTACTATTGCTCTCATATTACGGCTGCTTTCACATCACCCCTATTACTAGTGCTTTTCCAGGTGCAGCTGAATTGACAACTCAGTTGTTAAGGCTTATAAGTATTCTTTGTCTCCCCTTGTGTCGAATCAATAAATTTGGGTTTTACTTCCCTCGAAGACTGTTGCGATCCTCTATACTTGTGGGTTATCATAGGGCGCCCCCGGAATGCTCCCGGTATGTTAGAATATGTAATATGATTTTATATTTCCTGTTTTCTACTCTAATACATATGTGTATTGGAGTCCCTCTCTTGTACAATACGCATCAACAGGGCCTGTCCTGACCACGGACGATGCTACCAAGAAGAAGGGGGAGAGTCACAGGACATAAGGATTCAACGACAACGAGGACAAGTGTTTGTGTGACGCGTGGCTAGCGACCAACCATGACGGTATTAATGGCGCCCAGCAAAAGGGCAAGGTGTACTAGGCCAAGGTGATGCTGGACTATAATGAGAGAAAGCTTCACGCGCCCTACGAGATGCCAAGCCCTCGCACAGAAGAGTCCATCAGAAAATGATGGAACTACATCAAACAAGAGACAAGCAAGTTCTGCTCCGCCGCCGAACATGTTGTCAACAACCCCATTAGCGGCGCTGGCGTGATTTTAGTGGTAAACAAACGATCATCATCATTCTATTCTATGTACATCATCTGCAAACCATGATCCGGGCGCTAAACTAATTGCAGGTATCCCGGGCCTTGGAGAGGTTCAAGACAGTGCATAAGAAGGGGTTCCATATGGTCCATTGCTGGGACAAGCTGAAGACCGCGCAAAAGTGGCAGACAAGCTTTGCGGCCTACAATGAAGCTGTGAAGAATGGGACAACGGTTGTCGTTGACGGCGAACACGACGATCATGGGCGTCAAGCCCTTCCACCTCTTCCCCGAGGCCATAAAGCTACCAAGGCCGATCTAGCCCGAGAGGCAGCTGCCCTTGCGTTCACCCAGAGCTTGGAGAAGTTGATGGCCGGGAATCAAGCCGCTATGGTGAAAAGGGACGAGAAGAAGCGTATGGAAAAATAGGCCGCAACTGCCATCTAACTCAACCTCACCAAAGAGGTCATTGAGGTCCAAAGGATGGACGTCGAGGCCAAAATGGCAGACGCCGAGGCCAAATTGCGTGACGTCGAGGCTAGAAGGATGGACGTCGAGGCCAAGACCCGCACAGAGGACACAAGGATCATGCTAGCCGACTTGAGCAGCGTCGACGATGACACCAGGCCCTGGTTCATGAAGAAGCGCGCCGAAATCCGCGCGCGAGACGGATGATCTGCGGCGCCAATGTCTAGCACCATGGCCTCCTTTTAGACTTCATATGATGTTCTGGCCTTGTTATGCCTCTTTTGGACTCCATTTTGCGTCGTACAACTTATTTCAGACCTCAATTTCAGGCTATAATTTCATGCAAATTTGAACCAATTTGAGGCTACAACATGTTTTCTGAATTATGATTCGGCCCGCTGGAGATATCCTGATGGAAGAATCTTGCGACAAATGAACGGTCACAATGGCCACCGATGGCTCTACTTTGATCCGCCGGACCGAAGCTGCCAACTTGTAGAACAAAAAGGCTTCTCCTCCTGTATCTATGCGGAGAATCTTGTTCCTGTTTCGGGCTTTTGTGATCGAGATTATAATTATCAACCTGCATATTCAGTTATCTCAAATAATCATATATTCTGTATCCCGAATTCTTTGTAATTATCAACCTGAATTCTTTGTTTCTAAAAACCATTTTACATATGTTCCATTTTCACCAGACTGTACCTGATGGTATTGTGAACATTGAAACATGTGGTCTTGACGAAACTTTGCAAGCCAGGCTTTCATTTCGTTTGTAGCATTTGAAAATGAATACATGTATTCATTTCATTTACATTGTAATTTCCGAAATATACACTTGTTTGGTTGCCACAGGAATTGCAAATAACAACAGAATTCAATATTGAATGTGTAGAGGCTTCCATATAGAATTGCAAATGACAGGTTTCAGCTTGGAATCATGTTTACCCATGAAGTCATTTTGCTAGAATTCCTAAATGAATTGATAGCACAATTCTGTGGCAACCAAACAGCCCACCTATGAAATTCCAAAATGAATTCCAGGATTCCAGGCCCAAATGATGGATACCATAGAGGTCGTTTGGAAGCCAGGCTTTCATTTCGTTTGTAGCATTTTGAAATGAATATATGTATTAATTTCATTTACATTGTAATTTTAGAAATGGACATTTGTTTGGTTGTCACAGGAATTTCAAATGATAGCAGAATTTAATATTGAATTTGTAAATGGCTTCCATAGAGAAACGCAAATGACAGGTTTCAGCTTGGAATTGTGTTTACCCATGGTATCATTTTGCTGGATTTCCTAAATGAAATGACAGCCCAATTCTGTGGCAACCAAACAGCCTACCTATGGAATTCCAAAATGAATTCCAGGATTCCAGGCCCAAATGATGGATACCAAACGACTTCTTATAGTATTTTGTCTCCCAAAACATTCCATGCTGTTTAGTGAACTGTACGAGTTATTCAACCGGACATCTTGTGAATTGAGCGTTTCCCAAAAGCGACATTTGTTGTCGCAACTGGAATTCTCTCCGGCAGTTAAACCTTGCAGTGTTTTCTTCTGATGAGAATGCTTGCAAGCAGTTTTACGGTACTAAAGCTGTACATGTTACAGAACAAACGAATGCAGAGGACAAGAGGGTTGTAATGTCATTGACATTGAACTGGATATCGGAATTCTACGGCGACGTACGAAATCTTTGCTCAGCGGTCGACACTGCCGGGAAGAAGCTTGCGAGTCGTCCGGGATGGAGATGACGTTGACGAAACCGTCACGAACCGATCGGCGGGCGCCGGAATCACCCGCGACGGCTTCACTACTTCGACGACGGAGAGGTTGTAGGAGTCGGTCCCGAGGCGGCTCTGCGCCCACCCTTTGCGGCCGGAGAAGCCGCCGGCCATGACCCAGCAGTTCTTGAACCCCACGCTGTTCAGCGTCTTGGCCACGATCTTGGAACTGTCGCAGTACCTGCATTTAGCCGGTGAAAGATGTTGAGAGGTAAGAGAGGCAGGTCACCGTGTTCATCGCTTCATCTTGAGAAAATCAGAAAGTAAGAGCACAGAGCATCGTGTGTGGGTGCACTGACGAGTCCATGACGACGATGTTTGAGCCCTTGCCGATCCTCTTGAGGTAGGAGATCTTGAGGGCGGCGATCTCCGCCTCGGCTCGCTTGGCGTTGCGCACCATGCCCTTAATCTTGTTCGGAAGTTCTTCCAGCCTAAAGAGAGAAAGATTGTTGTCAATGAAGGAAATCTGTTTCCATGTGAGGTTATGAGAGGATTCGGGAAAGGGAAGGATGCGTACGGCAGAGAGATGAGCTTGTTCTTGGCGTTGGAGGGGAGCTGCGGCACGCCGTCTTTGCCCTTGTCCTTCTCGCTCCGCACGTCGATGAGAATGTAATCTTGGGACGTGACCATATCCAGAGCTTGCGCTGGGCTCAGGTCGCCTTTGTAGCCGCGTAGGCCGAACGAGAGCAGTGACCATGCCGGCGGCAGGAGCAGGTACGCGAGGAAGGCGGCTCCGGCGGCCACCACGTAGTCCGCGGAGCCCAGAGACCCGATGGTCTCCACGGTCCCGGAAGCGATCGGCTTCGCGGCGCCGATGGCCGGCTGCGCCGCATCTGACAAGGTCTACTGAACAGAGCAGGGTCTGAGAGGCTGATTCAATCAAGGGGGGTCTGAGAGGCTGCGAGTGTACCTTGAAAGCGGACAGGAGGGGGGCGGGGTCAACCCCGGCGCCCTGGAGCGCCTCGGTGGCCTGCTTGGTGGCGTCGGAGACCACCGGCGAGGCGAGCTTCAAGGCCTGCTCGCCGGCGCTCTGCAGCACCGGCAGCGCCGGCTTCACGGCCTCGCCCAGCGCCCTGAGCACGGCCACGGACTGCTCGACCGCCTTTCCGCCGACGCCTATCGCCGTGTCCACCGTGTCGACCACCTGCCGACAACCAATAAACAGAGAGGTCAGCCGCAATGCCACGGGATAAAGAGTGACAATCCGCAGCTCGACGAGGAGCGAGCGACGCATCCGCTTCCGCTCCCTACCGTGGTCAGCGACCCGGCGACGTCCTCCTTGGAGAACGTGGCGCCGTGCGCGACCGGCGTCACGGCCAGCAATACGGTGGAAGCAACGGTGGCCGCGACCAGTGGCGCAGCGTTCACCGGCGCGCGGCGCGGTGTGCTCCTGGTGGCCGCCGGAGGAGGAGGAGTCGGCGGCGCTAGGGTGGCCGACACCGACGTGGGGACCATGGCGGCTCCGGCTGAGTCTTACAGTAGTCTACCCACCCGCGCGCGCTGCTCTTTCGGCCACACAAGCGCCAGCAGCCCGCAGGTACGGTGGTGACGGGTCTATGGCGCGGCGAGTTCTGGTACTACCGAGAGAATCTGTACTACCGTCTTGGATGGATTCCGGGCCGCCGGATCCAAATGGATGTCCAGGATTCATCAATACTCGACGCATAATCCACCCGAGGAGGTCCGGTAGTACAGATTCTCCATGTTGTACCACAGCCATCTCCATGCTGTCTATGGCTGCTAACTTTTCTGGATGTGTCTTTGTGTGGCAAGGAGACGATCATCTATCGGCCACAAGGGCGGAGCTGGGCCCTGGGCACGCAGGACCATGCCGACTCAGCTCCATTTGGGGGCGCCCTACTCCGTCGGCGGCCCCTCCAGTCCGGAGCGCGGACCAAATGTCGCAAGCCAGATGAGATCCTTTGGATTTTCCTTGCCACGCATCTCCAACGTCGACGTAAATGGGAAGCAGAGCGATCTTTTGCATCCGCAAGGTTAAAAAATTTATCTGCACCAATACCCAGCAGCCTGACAAAAGGTAACCGATATGTCCATCGAGACACAAACACGGCTCAAATATATGTCGAGAATGCGTCTACGCGCCACATGATCTTTTATTCCAACCGGTCCCGCACGTCAGGGACATCGAAATCGACCTCACGGATTTGCTTCCCCTTCCCTTCTTTGCATCCCTAGAACGACGCCGCCAAACCCACCCTACCGCCGGTGTACATGCTCGGTGACAGAGTAGAATCTCCAGACCTTGATGCATCTCTCGCGTCGTTGATGTCCGCACATCTGATGGGAGCACCGGCCGGCCTCACCGCACAGAGCATGTTTGGTCAATTGCGCGGTAGGGTCACGGCTTCATTTTTGGTCGCCATTTTAGGCCATTTTGTACAAAATAGAGTTGACATTGATCTGTTGTTGGTGTCCAAGCAGATGAACATGTGGCAGTGGCTCGAGAAGTTCCGTAGTGAAGTCGTTGATTCCCCGCCCGATGAGACGACACAAATCATGGTTGTTGCGGCCTCCATCATCCACGAGCACAATGCCAGCTAGATGCTGGTGTACCGAGGCTCTGTGAAGGGCCACAAAAGAAATCTAGCGCGCAACAGAGTTGGTGGGCACCTCCGGCTCTACGAAGACTACTTCGACCGCACCAATCCGGTGTTTCCGGAAAAATTATTCCAATGCTGCTACCGGATATCAAGGGACCTGTTCTTGGTGATTCTAACGGGCGTCAGAGACTACGACCCATACTTTCAATGCAGACCAGATGCCACAGGTGCGCTAGGGTTCACCTCATACCAAAAATGTCCCATAGCTACTCGCGTGCTATCTTATGGAATGCCTTATGATATCTTCGATTAGTACTTGCCAATGCGTGAGAGCACATGCCTTAACTCCATATAACGGTTTTGTCGAGCCGTGATTGTCTTGTTCGTTGAATATTACTTGAGGGAGCCAACTGTTGAGGACACAAGACGAATGTTATCTATCAACGAGTCTAGAGGGTCCCCGGGCATGATCAGTAGCATAGCTTGCATGCACTGAGAGTGGAAGAGTTGTCCATTTGGATGGCAGAGTCAGTTTAGAGCCATTGTAAGGGACACACCACCATTCTTGAGGCAGTGATATCGCAAGATTTGTGGATTTGTCACTCATTCTTTGGCATTGATGGTTCCAACAATAACATCAATGTATTGCACCGCTGTCCATTTTTCAACCGGTTTATGGAAGGCAGAGATCCTCAAGTGAGCTACAAGATTAATGGAAATGCATATGATAGGCCATATTATGTTGATGATGTCATCTATCGTGCCTGGGCTACACTTTTGTCTGGGTATTATCTAGCTAATGATATATATCCTGCATGGTCCACACTTGTGAAGACAATCTGCTTGCCTGCAAACAAGGCCGAGGCAACGTTTGCTGAAGAGAAAGAGGCTTGTAGGAAGGATGTGGAGCGGGTATTTGATGTGCTGCAATCACGTAGGTTAACACTGCTTGCATGATCATGCATAACATAATAGTTGAGGATAAACATGATGGCAGCTTGTTCAACCTGGCCTGAGAATTCCAAGGTGAGAATGTTACGCCCCCGCCCAGACCACCAGCTGACTTGGTAGATTTCCTGGCTGTGCAACATGAGATTCGTGATAAGACAACTCACATCCGCCTCTAAAAAGATTTGGTCCAGCATACATGGATTCATCTTGAAAACAGCTAATTCTCTAGTATTTATTTGATTTTTATTATAGTGATTATCATTTGTGTAGAACTACTAGGTCAGTTAGGGATTAGAAGACCAATGCGTATACCTAAGTCGTAAATTTGACCAGCGCATTAGAAGATATATATTAAAAAAATATCGTTAAAGTTAAAATGTTCTAATTTTTATACCATACGATTCCTGTTATGTTAGTCAAATTATACAATTCATGTTATGTTAGTCGAATTAATGATCTAGCAATCCACGCTTAGCTTATAATCCCTGACAGATAGTAGTATATCGTACGATTTGTATTTATTTTATGAACTTAAATGCTAGAATTGTGTAATAAACTATGTCCTTTTACCATATGTGGAGCCAAGCGAGATTGCATGGTATCGTGGGCTTTGAGGTTTAGTAGTTTCCATCGAGAGAAAACAAACGAAGAACACGCCCAGCCAAGCGAGATTCCCTCGGGCTGTCGCGGATATCTACGAATAGTCCCACCTCACTAAGACAGTAACGGTTAGAGCAGGTTAAATAAGCAGCTCGCGACTCCAGCATCGGCTGAGCGTGGTGGCGCACGCTTGTAGCTCCAGCTAGGAGGGCCAGAGAGTTGGTTTGGTGCGGTTGTGTGAGCTTGAAGCCCCATGTCAAGAGCCAGATGAAAAGGCCTCTTAGCGTCGTCATGTTTCTCTCCAAGAGTTGGACGAGAAAATTTGATAAGCAAAAGGGGAGATCTGGCCGGGCCTCAGGCTGCCAGCTTCGTCTGGCGGGTTTACTGAAACCCAGAGCCCAGATACGAGCCCTGCGGGCTTACACGTACACGGCCTAGAAAGCCACCGTGGCATGGCGCACACAAAGTTTGTGCGCTGTGGGGATGTCCTCATCCGGGTTTGCGTCTCCGGCGGAGCCCCACTACGTGTAGCATGGGTTCGCTCATTTAAACAACCTAAGAGCATCTCCAGTCGCGTCCCCCAAACCGTCCCCCAAAGCGCGCCGGATCGAGCGTTTGGGGGACGTGTTTCGTTCGTGCCGCGTTTGGGGGACATCGCTCCCCAGCCGCGTCCCCTAAACGCCGCCCCCAAACATTTAAAATAATTTTTTTAACACATAAACCATTTATATCAAATGTAGCATATGAAAAAAATGTTTTCGAGGATTGTTTTCAAATTAAATTACAATAAACAATAAAACAAGTAATCAAATATAATAAAAAGGGCTAGATCATACATCAAGGTGCCACGGTATTTCCTTTGATCCTCCACAAATGCTCAACGAGATCAGCTTGAAGTTGCTCATGCACATTGTCGTCACGGATCTCTGCGTGCATGGCGAGAAAATCAGCAAAATCTGCGAGCAACTCATGATCAACCTCTGCGAGAGGGCCTTGACACTCATAGGGACCAACATGTGACCTAACATGATTCTTGCGGTCATCCTCGATGATCATGTTGTGCATGATCACACAAGCCTGCATCACCTCCCACATTTGGTCGTGAGACCAGCTTAGAGCGAGGTACCGGACAATGGCAAATTGTGCTTGAAGCACACCAAATGCCCGCTCGACATCCTTCCCGCAAGCCTCCTGTCGTGTAGCAAAGTGAGAATTCTTCGGACTCGATGGATTCGAGATTGTTTTGACAAAAGTGGCCCATTTTGGATATATACCATCGGCTAGATAATAGCCTTTGGTATATTGGTGGCCATTGATCTCATAGTTGCATGGTGGAGCATGCCCTTCCACTAGTCTGCTCGAACACCGGAGACCGCCGCAACACGTTGATGTCATTGTGTGATCCCGCCATGCCAAAGAAAGAATGCCAAATCCACAGGTCATAATCTGCCACGCCTTCAAGCACCACACTCGCAATATCCATGACGCCCTTTGTATATACCTTGCCAAGCAAACGGGCAGTTCTTCCATGCCCGGTGCATGCAATCGATGCTTCCAAGCATTCCAGGAAATCCTCCGGCAGCATTTTGTGCCATGATCCTTGCAGTCTCTTCCTCGGTTGGCCCTCTCAAGTAGTATTTGCCAAACTTTCCCACCACGGCTCGGCAAAACTTGTACATGCACTCAATGGCAGTAGACTCACTCATGCGAAGGTAGTCGTCCCGTGTATCGGCAGGTGCTCCGTATGCAAGCATCCTCATGGCGGCGGTGCACTTCCGAATGGATGAGAACCCGAGAATGCCTACGGCGTCGAGCTTGAGCTTGAAGTAGGGGTCGAACTCTCGAACGCCGTGGAGGATATTCATGAACAGGCCCTTGCTCATCCTCGTACCGGCGCCGAAAATTGTCGGCATGTGTTGCCTCGTCGGCGAAGTAGTCGTTGTGCGGCATGGCATGCCCCTCCATCCTCTCGCCGGGGCTTCGACTTCCTTCTTCCCGGCCTTGATCCTCCGCGGCGCGGCCTCTTCCTCTTCTCCGCCTCGGCGTCAAGCATGTCCGGAGGGACGCGATGATCGGCAAATGCTCCCGCAGGTCGTCGTCGAACGCTTGCTCGTCCTCCGAGCAGCAGGGCAACCATCTCATCGTCGCTGTCCATGGCTAAAGCAAAATCAATGGTTAAAATTGCGCCGAGGCGGACGACGCAACAAACGGCGACCAATCGCGCCTACCCGGCAAGTCGTCGAGCACCTTCCGTGCGCGGAGGTGGGGCGGATTTGACGGCGCGTTCGGGAGGCGCCGGCGACGCGGCGGCGGCGGCACGACCGGCGGGAGCCCCGGCCGCGACAACGGTGCCGACTCGCAGCACGGATCGGACGCCCAAACGGCCGGGAAATCCAGCGGCGGCGGTGGGGTGGGAGGCGCGGGAAGGAAGGAGCGACGAGAAAAGAGGCGCGAACCAACGGTTTATGCAAATAGTCGCCGACATGTGGGAGCCCGCCTCGCTTTTCGTTGTGTCCGGCGTCCCCGGAGCGTCCCCCGTGGGACGGGGACGGGCTCGGGCGCCGGACACCGTATCGGGGCGCGCCGGACAAAAAAGGGCTTTGGGGGACGCGGCTGGAACGCTTTTTTTGTCCGGCGCGCCCCAAATCGCTTTGGGGGACGGTTTGGGGGACGCGACTGGAGATGCTCTAACCAACTCTTTTTAATTTTTTCTCAATTTTTTTTAAAAAATTCAGTTTGCCAAATAATTGGCCCTTGTGGCCTTTTTTTGTGCGGGTTTGGTTGGTGGTGAGATGTGTCTTAGATGCAAGGTAGGATGCATGCTGCATTCCTTTTCCTTTTCCTTTACGCTGCATTAACATGGTGGGGCAAGTGGGTGGACTTGCCTGACCGATTCCCCTTCCTATCTCTCCCTCCCGTGAACCTATCCCTTTCTCCTCTCCCTCGCCATGGTTGCCGTCGCCTCCTCTCATCTCCTTGGCGCCGCACCTCCACCTTTCCTCCACCCCGACGGCTCTCCGCCACCACGCCTTGCTTCGCTTCAGTCCTCTCAGGCGGCACCAAGGACGGCGTCGGAGCTGGGTCAAAGTCCCCAGCAGCGGGGCAATGCCTCCACCACTGAGGCACACGAGGTGTCTGAGAGAGGTGGCGACGAGGAGACGATGAAGGAGGAGGAGGCGCGATGGAGGCCATGCCCTTTCTGGTTGAGAGGAGAGGATGCAGGAGGAGGAGGGCGAGAAGGGGCGAGAGTGTCCCGTACCCACTACCCAACGACGCCATCAAAATCCATCGGCCACAAGGGCGGAGTTGGGACCTAGCCATCAAATTCTGACGTCGTCCTAATTATTTCTACATATGTTGTATTTGGCGGCAACCATTAGCACGCACACGTACAGCATTTAATGTAAACCTATAAAATCATATTGGTTGCATGAACCTTCTTGGTTTGCTCGATGAATAAAAAAACATTTTGTTGTAAACATATGTATTGAGTGTCGGCATCGAAATCATTAATTTGAAAAGATGAATATGACATAATCAAAATAATAAATGAAGATGAAATCATCTGTGTAACTCAAATAGTCTTTTTTCTACCTTGTGAGTTAAGCCACGGGGACCGATGTATAGGGAGATTGTTTATAAGAGAATAATTCAAGAATTGGCTCTAAGTCAAGATCGTGATTGTGAGAACCTCGGACTAACCGTTTGAAACATCCTTTGATGGATACCACATCAACCCCATGATTGGTTTGTCACTTCACATAACTTGAACTAATATCAAAATTTACATCCATACATTACCGACATAGTCTTACACAAATATGACCAACAAGAGTAAATCTTACACCAAGATCTTAGAGGGTGAACTCTTCAAGTAAACTGCAGCGGACTCTCCAAACGAACACGTTGGGCCCCATATGATCATGCCATAAGCCTACACACAATCTGATTGGAAAAACATCCTAGTTTCATAGGCATCGTCGAACACTTATTCCATCTCATGCCACACCATGTGTGACAGACTAAATGAGCCAGGTAAAATAAAATTCATGTGAGTGCACCAAAATGTAGTTGCAAGCCACCCATAAAAGTGGTATAGGAGGTTATAAATACAAGGCTAATTCCACGGGGAAAAGGATGTGATTATAAATTTCTTGGCAAAAAGCTAGTGTATCTTGTAGATATGTCATAAGCCAGTTTTAAAAAACCATATTTAAATTATGTTTTTAGAACATTTTTCCTAGAGGCAAGTAGGTAACATAACTCATGGTTTGGTAATCCTTGAGAAAAATTTCTCCAACATCCGTTCCAATCGCATCCTCGTATCACTCTCATGAATAGGTAACACACATCCATTTCAAATCAAATTCATTCAAAGCCTTGTGTTTCCTCATTAGCCTTTCTTAGGCGTGGAAATGGCTATACAAATAGTTTGGCACTCTAGAGAGGTTCTACACAAGATTCAGGAACCTCATTGTATCGTCGTGGCGAATCAACAAATGCCATGGGATGGCTTAAGTTGGGGGCAATGTGCACCAAGGACACCGGAGGAGGGGAGGATGGAGATCATACTCACTCAAACACACACGCAAGCACGCCCGATATACCCAGGTTCAAGGACCTCGTGAGTAGCTAACACCCCAACTCCTACATGCCTCTACTATCAGGTCTCAACAAAGAGCTACAGTGATATTTTTCCTTATCCCTTGGCCAATGGTGGAAGATGAACTAGAAGGAGAAACCCTAGAGAGGTGAAGCTCTGAACTCTTGAACCCTCCAATTGCTCTTATTATATAGGGGAGAGGAGGCTTACAAAGGAAGTAACTTGGTGGGAATCTATGCGTACCTAAGCTACCTTTGTAAAGTTGTTTTGGCTCAGGCCATGACGTTCTCGTCTGCGCCCCTTGTATGGTGACCCTCCTTGGTCGGCCTACAGCTGCTTCTTCGTCAGCAACTTGCTTTGGCTTCAGGGCTTCGTATAAAGCTGATCTCGCATACATCACCTGTGTCCTGTAGCAAGCGACTGGATCTTTGACCAATAACAGACCGTTGGTCTTATGCCGGATCACCATACCGGCATGCCCCAGGTATTTCGGTCTAGACTGACCCGTATGTTGGACCCATAAACCGGATTACCTTCCGGTTTCCACTATGCCGGAAACTTCTATCTCGGATTGGTACCTCCGATGGATGAGCTTCGGGTTACCCGATGCCCCTGAGATCATCATGCTATAATCCGGCATAACTTAAACCATCCGACATAACCATTTTATGCTGGCCAAATCAACCTCAGGTTAGCCTATCGGGGGTTATCCCCCCGACATTAGTCCCTGAAGCTGGTGTGGTCCAGCGGTATCAGCGGATGGGCAGGTTCTCCGCCCGACATTGACCATCTTGCCGGATTAACCATTCCAGTTTTCTTTTAAATTTGAACGCTTCATTCAACGGCATAGATTTGATCCAGGTCAACCGACCAGTACCTAGCAAATATCACCGACAGCCTCCGACATTGTTCCCACTTGCCTGCGCCACTAATAGAGAATATATGGGAACTCACATAATTGTCAGTGACATCGGTCACTGTTACTGGCAGACAGGCCCTGTGAGGTCAAATCATAATTGCGGCAATAATCATGATGTTTTTACTGATAAACATATGCAATTTAATGCGGCGCACGCCATCCCTGTGGCCTTTGGTGTGGCCGTGTAGGATCTCCCAACGCGCATGATTATCACGGTTACAAATTGTGCGGCCGCACTGGATCCGTGACCCACGATCTCCCCGGGGAGTATAAATACCCCTGCCGGTCCTTTTCTTTAGTTTGACCTCACCTCCCCTTCTTCTTCCTTCATCTTTCTCTGACGGTTCATCTCCGTCGCCGATGAGGAGTTTGCGGAGAAGCACCATTGCGGGGCTCTCCCACTCTCATTTGCATCGCAGCGCCGGTGCTGTTAGTCCCACCTTCAGCGACCAAGGTTGAGCACGGTAAGATCAATCTGGCCTTTTTCCCCGCTCTTTGGACGAACTCCTTTCGCCATTGCTCTGCCTTTGTGTTTTTGACCTAATGGACTGTAATATCCCAGGTTTAGAGACGATCGAGGGGTAGAATCTAGAAAGGGATGTGCATTGCATCGTAAAATCTGGGGAAATTTCGCGCTTTTAAAAGAAAACTGCATTGAAGGGGGACAAGTTTCTCTCTCGACATCTTACAGGGTTAGGGTTTCGAGAGTGCGATAGACTTGGACCTCAATGAACTAAACTAAGGTTTTCGAGAAGAGAGGGGAACTTTGCATCTCAATTTAAGTTGCATGATAGGTACGCTTCAGATACTCACTCATCCTGACAAAGTACTTTTTGATACTGGTGCAACTACATCATTCATTTCTCAGCAATTCATCATCAAACATGGGATTAGTTGCACTAAGTTAGATACACCTATCACCATACTATCTGCAGGGGGAACGATAGTAGTAACCCATATTAAACAAGGACATGTCATTATGATCAATAAGTGTGCGTTTGACGCAGACCTATTCGTATTACCTATGAAGGACATAGATGTCATTCTCGGTATGAACTGGTTAGAGGCAAATGGAGCCTTGATAGACTGTGCCAACAAGACAGTGTCTTTGAAAAGCCCCGATGGAGGCCGGATGATTTATCAAGGAGATAAGCATACCCAGATTGAGGTAGAGTTACAGTTAAATAGCATGAAAGAAGTAAAACTTGAGGACATACCCGTAGTTAATGAGTTCCAGGATGTCTTTCCAAAGGAATTACCTGGAATGCCACCAGATAGGGAGATAGAGTTTACTATCGACCTAATTCCGAGAACAGCTCCAATTGCTAAGGCACCATACAAGACGAGACCTAAGGAGTTGAAAGAACTCAAGGAACAATTGGATGACCTAGAACAGAAAGGATTCATTTAGGAGAGTATTTCACCATGGGGATCACCTGTGATATTTGTGGATAAAAGGGATGGAGGTCGAAGGATGTGCGGAGACTACAGGAACCTGAACAATGTTACTATCAAGAACAAGTATCCACTTCCTAGAATACAAGGTCCGTTTGATCAAGTAAGAGGAGCAGGAGTCTTTTCCAAGATTGATCTGAGATTAGGATACCATCTGTGGTGACCCAGCATACCACTGCATGGTGTAGTATGCAAGTCTGATATAACACCAATGAAACACCGTTCCACTAGTATTATATCGCTCAGAGTGGTACAACAGAAACATATGCGGGTCCAAGGCATGTCTATAGAATTACAACACCGACTTCGTTACATAAGATCATCATAGCCTCCTACTTTACAATGAGGTAAAACCGCAAATAAACTCCGAAGATCGACTCGTAGTCTAATCCTAACACGAACTCTGTTTGAAGAGTATTTAACTAGATACAGAGGCTATGAATAGATTCTAGCTAAATAGGAGCTAGGTTTAGGAAGCTAGTTCCCTTCTACTACTTAATCTAGGTTTTCTCCATGGTAGTTGTGGTGTTTGACTCTTTCGGCAGGTTCCTGTTCCCTTGAAGTATTTGTAGACTCCTCGGTCTTCGAGTTGCACGGTAGATCCTCCTTCGATGCCTCCATATCTAAGCAGGGGATTTAAGAGTGGGATGAGTACGAGCGTACTCAACAAGTTCATTATAGGAAAGAGGTGTTTAATGCACTAGCTACGGCATTAGACCAGAGAGTCTAATACCAATGCAGGTTTTCATAACCATTTCTTCAAAGGTTGCTTTTATTCAGAAGAACTATGTCCGTCAGCCTTCACCGGTTTACTAGAACTTCATGGAGTTCCTTTCCGGCAGCGTTCGCAGTTCCATATCCCGGACGAGGAGTGACAGGTCACGATTCATTACACTCTGCAGAGGTGTGTTGCTTTACCCATAAGAGATCTTAACCTTGGTGCCAACCGAGTCATTTTCTCGTCCACACTTCCTTTGGTGTGAGGCCCGGTATAAGGTCTAGCCAATCATGTTCCTCCGCTACCTCGAACACCCACCCTTTGTTGCATGCCCCGACCCTGGGTCCACGCCGGTCCCATTATTCCCGTAGATTTCAGGGTGGACCCCGACCACGACGTCAATGCGGGGCTCTACCATACATTCCTACGCCGGTAGCTGCAACCCATCATAGACCACAATACCGTGGGGACTTAAGGCTTCCCCGACCTACCGCTTGTTCTTCGGGCGACAAGTGTCTACGGACAATGCCGTGGGGACTTAAGGCTTCCCCAGCCTACCGCTCGCCCTGACAGATACAAGTGTCTACGGTAAAGCGCATCCGTTGATGAACGAGAGGTGGAAACACTTTTGACTACTCCGTCCCACTCCGGATCTTATGGTTAACACGGGTATTACGGCACAAGAATCATCGGACGACATTTGTTGTTTAATCCTAGATGGATATAAACCCGTGCAATGGAACCTCCACCATATCAACACAATCCATGGTTCCATTGCCCACCACATAGTCATATTCATAGTTATGAAAATAGTGGTTTTGCTTTTCATGCGATAGTGATAAACATAGTACTTTGCAAGTAATTTGGTAAAAATACTCAATTGACATGAGCAAGTGATGAACTTGCCTTTCTTGGCTGCAAGATTATGCAGACAAGGTCTTCGATACGCAATAACTCCAAATTCTGAAATAGCATCATCGTCCGGTAAGGACGATGTTTAAAAGATTGGCAAGGATGCAATAATGCATAAGTATGAGATGCAATCGCTCTAAGCGTGATCTAACCCCGATGATTTAGGATCAGTGAGTTGTAATAATTGGTTCAGAGTGTGTTGCACTTTTAGAGTGATTCACAAACAAGGTTCTTATTAAGGATTGGTTGCTTGATATCATAAACAGGTGTTGTAATATATCATAATAATAATACTAATAGCATACAACAATAACATTTGGTATAACACTAACATGTAATGAATAGTGGTTGGTTTTAGCTCTACATGGCATGGTTAATGATTAATTATCATATACTTCTAAAGAATAACTTTTCAAGAACATGTTCTTTTAATAAAGAACAAGTATGATAATTAGGGTGGTGGGTTTCTATGGTTGACTATGGTTTTATTTAGTTTCTGGAGTAAGTATAAGATGTATCCCAACAATGTTGGATTCATCAACACCTAGGGTTGGTAAGGTTGAGTTAAACCTAGGCATCCTAAGCAATTATTCATACAAAGTTGCCATCGGGACTGTTTCATCTTATTGGTGATAGCTAGCTAGGGTTTATATGTCCTATAAGGCAGGGTTGATGATGATTCCTTATTTTCTTCAAAAGAATAACTTTTGAAGAACATACTTCTTAATTAATATGAAGTATTACAATTAAGGTTGAGGTTGTCTAGTTTTTGTTATTGGATTCACTAAGTAAGGAATGGTGGTTTCCTAAATAGGATGTTTAATAATTATCTCACACTAATAGGGTTTAGTGGAACAGGGTTATGTAAGGTAAAATAGTAGGTATGGTTGCTGTTAGGGTTCATCACAATGGTGTGATGCTAAATAGGAATGTATAAGGATGATGGCTTTGGTAATAGGATCTAGGGTTTACACTTGGTTAACTCTACTTAATTATCTAGGTCTGATGAAGATGAACACATGGAGTACCCATCTTATTAGTGATAGGTCTTCTACAATTTATGTGGTAATGTCTAGTATCTAGGTCCTATATGGTTCTATTATTACTATTGAAGTAACCTGATCTCATGCTAACTTGGGGTTTATGTTTGGAAATAATTTGGAGTTCATATGAAGTAGTGGAGCTAGGGTTCCTACTTGGATTAGGGTTTTAGGAACCACATGAAATGATAAGGTTGTAATGCCATTCACTATGGAATTAGGGTTTGCTATTTACCATATAGTCTTATGGTTAATAACTTCAATTTAAAGTTGAAGTTATTAGTAACTTGTAAATACAGTATTATTGAATTTATCATTTTATTAATAATTAGGGTAATTATTAATCAGGATTTAATTCTCTCTAATAATGATTTAACAAATTAACAAATAAATAAAATTAGTTTTAATGTTTTCTTTATTTAGTTACTGGTTTTTATTTAATTTGGAAAGTTTTCCTAATTATTGAATTTTAATTGAATTTAGAATTAATAAATAGGGCTTAAATAACAAGTATTAAATAATTGATTTTTTATAAAAAAATAAAAATTTCATATTATATTTTTATTAGATAGAGTTTTTTTCTAAGAATTTTAATATCTTATTTTAATTTTTTCTGAGTTAATATGAATTTTCTAAATTTCATGTAAGGTTGCAGCAATTTAATGGATTTAAATTTGAAACCAGAAATGCTAACTACACCCGAATTGAACCTAGTTATAGACGCAAACAAGTGGGACCAGTGGCCACGCCAGCAGCCACGTGGGGTTGACCGAGTCAAAATCGAGGATGTGGCGTTGGAGCTCACTGCCGGCGGGGAAATTGGCGACGGCGCCGCCGTTCCCGAGCTCCCACGGATGGATGACTCGCACCACTCGAACCAGCATGTTATGGTGAAGCTAACGGTGCTAGCGCCGCCTCCAGATGGTCGCCGGAGAAGGCTCGACGGCGAGGCCGAGCGGCGGCGCTCGCAGTCGGCTTGTGCGGCGAAGCTACGGGACGGTATCGATCTAGGCGAGCACGCTACGAGGCTTAGGAGCTCACCAGGGTTACGCCGGGCTTGACGGGGAGGTTGGAGTTGGCTTGAGTCGCCGGAATTGATGGCTCCGGCCGTCGGAAAGGGCAAGCTCGGTGAGGATGTTGCAGGATACTTCGGCTCAATTCCTTCGGTGGGTTGAGTAAGAAGAGCACGGTGGTCACGACGGTGGCCATGGCATGCCTTGGGGAGGCTCCGAACGGCAGTGATGATCGGAGTCCGGGGCAACTAGGGTTTGGTTTCTTTCGGAATTGAAGCGGAGCAAAAGGAAACGGGGCTAGGTTTCTACGCGGTATTTATACTACTCTGGCGGTCGTCGATGGCCGCAGAGTCCACATCGGCGGCCGGGACGTGGAGCTCGCCGGCGTCGTGCCGTCGAGCATGCCCGTGTCGAAGAAGACGGAGACGAAGATCTCTTCGTCCACTTCGCGTGGATAAGAGGCGAAGAGGTAAGTTGGCCAGGCCGCTTCTGGGCTGCGGCTTGGGCTGCCTTCGTGGGCCGCTTGCTGGGCTGCCGTGGTGGGCTGTGGCGGCCAGGTGAGCCAGGTAAGATTTTCTCCATTCTTTTCTTTTTCCTCTTATTTCTTGTTTTTTGAATTCTGTTTTTAATTCAGTTTTGAATGCTTTTCTATTTTGCAGATATTTCCTATTGGAATTAATACAAGGATTAGTGCAATGGTTATTACACCACTTGCTTATTGGAAGAAGTATTTTATAGTTGATTAAATTTCACATATGTGGCTTATTCAATATAGCAATTTAACATGAGTTTGTATTCTTATTTTAATTTATTTTTCTATATGAATCAAATCTATTTGGAATTAATAGAATTGATATTCTTAACTCGAAGTATTTCAGAGTTAGTTATTAGGAGTTGGTTTTTATTTGAGAAGTTGGTTGTTCACATATAATTTTATGTGAGCATTAATTCTATTAGGTTTTTTATGATTTCCATTACAACCCCCTTGTAAAGTTAGCACCATTATTATCTTTGAAGGTACCTAAGGTGGGTATTGTCCCATCATGGTTGTTCTTGATTCCCAAGATAATTAGTTGATCACTACACATATGGTTTTAACCATATAATGTAGCACAAGGTTTTTCTTGTGTTGAAGAATTGAAGCATAAGATTTTAATTAGTGAGCAATTCTAGGGTTAGAAGCATATTCACCTAATGGCACATGGTTTGGAATTTAATTGTGGCTTAGTTTATATTATGATCACCATAGTGATACATAAACTAAGGTTGAGGTTTAATTCTAGGTTATCGAGATGAAATGGCACCATATTGCATGTGCTAAGGTTAATCTCCCCTAACCATGGCATTATGGTTACTTGCTTAATATTTCATGTGCTTCTCTAATTACTAAGGATTTGAGAATTGGTTTTATCTTCTACCAATTAACTTCTATTATTATCCCCAACTTATCATTAAAGTAACTATATTGATTGTAGTTCTTTTTATAGTTAACTTTGGTCATATGAATAGATGGTTTCTCACCATATTAAGTATGGAGTTTTACTCTAAGGTTTTCTTATGTTTATTAGGTGAAGCATAAGTGGAATGTATATGTGGTAGAATTCCGCTTATGATCACCAAGTGGTTCACAAGTTAAAAGATAAGATACAAGCCTAGGGTGGCTTACTAGTTATCTTCCTATAATTTCATTTGGGAATGAAATCTACTTATCCTATTAGGGTTAAACTTATCCTCACATACTTCAAGAGCATGATCATGGTTAGACATGATCCGCTTGTTCATGATATCCTTACCTCAAGTTCTTAGGGTTTATGATTATCACTCAATTTATAATGATCAATGTTTGGCTTCCTAAATTCTTTCTAATGGAATGGGTTCTCACTTCCATGATCAAGCATTGTCTTGATCAACTAGGATATATCACTTTTATTTTACTTTCTAGGATGATCATGGTCATGGTTGTCTCAATAGTTTTATATCCCAGGAAAATGCCTGAGATATTTACTTAAAGTTCTCTCAAGAACCGATGATTTAACCATTTGGATATTTGAATAGATAGAGCTAGGATCAGTATGGATGGTCTCTCTCATTTGGGAAGGACTTCAATGCTAACCTAATATTAGGCTCCATAGAGGTTGATGTGATCATCAAGATCTAGGTTTAATATAATTGGGTTCTCTCCCTAGGAATGGTCTGGAATAATATCCTAGGGTTTCTCTTCAAAGTGATGGTTGGAATACATGGATGTATATCCAAGGTTTTAGCTTAAGGTTTTCAATTTCTTCACTAATAAATACTATAGAACTCTCACCTCTCTAGGTTTGATGTGTAATAAATTGGAATAGGGAAGAATATATATTTCTTAAGTTGAATCTCCTTGTCTTGTTTCCAAGGTTAAAGTGGAATGGATATCATAGGGTTTATGATAAGTGCATGGATTAGTTTAAGACATGGAGAAGATAAGTGAAGAATAGTTTCTCCAATTATTGTTACTTGATTTCCAATTAACTGGATGTTCATTTGTTGTGGCAAGGAATATCATGTTGTGATCTTCAATAAGATCAAGTAGTTGCTTCTTGATTAATCAGTTCTTGTGTTGATTTTAATTCCATTTGATCTAATCCCGTAGATCAAATTATCTCTACCCAAAACAAGGTTTTATCAAAGTCACATTGAGGTTTATAGCGCTTGACTTGATGAGCTACTTCAATTCCACCAAGATCAAGTGAAACTTCGAGTCATCGTGGATCTGTTTTACTTTAAAGCGCGAAAATTCCCCAGATTTTCTATGCATGAATGCAATGCACACATCTGTTTCCTCAATTTTTGTAACCCCATTACCTGGGATATTACAGTCTCTACCCCTTAAACTAAACTTCGTCCTCGAAGTTTGAACTCTCTTACGTTTCGGAGTGTGGATCTGACTTGCGCAGACTACTTCTTTTCTCGAACTCCGTGGTGATCTCACTGGATATAATTGAATATATCCCTTGTCCAGATTCTTCCTGGAATCCCTTAGGGTTTGTCTCTGAATATTAGTTTCTTACTCCAGTTCTACGATACCTAGCTCTGAGCCATGGCTTCTAACTTTAATTATTTGATTTCTTTCAACTCTATAAGCTTGTTTCCTTTCTCATTGAAGAATCAATGATGGGACTTCTTCTGATGCTGCTAGTCTTAACTGAAGACTAGTTTGATAACATACTCCTGATTGGTAAATAGGTCTTTGTTTTCCCTTACTACCAAAACTGCAATAATGGTACTCCCTCCGATTCATATTAATTGACTTCAATATGGATGTATCTAGAACTAAAATGTGTCTAGATACATCCATATTAGAGTCAATTAATATGAACCGGAGGGAGTACTAAGTAAGGTACTTAACATGGAAACGATCATGATGGTTTATTCCTCTAAGAATGGATTAGACTCATTTAGTCCATCCAATCATGGTTTATAGTTAATACCTATAACTATTTTAGGTTATTTAGGTTCCATGAAAGGAATCTTTTAAATAGACTTTAGTTTTGGTATGGTCAATCTACTTCGGTCTTTGGCCTTCTTGAGCTGTCATTGATCTATGATATTTTCTTCGTCCAACTTCTTTATGCTTATCTGACTTGAGCTATCGTACTTCTGAGTAAATATTACTCACTTTCTCAACTTATAGTCCACTTCTTACTTCCTTGAGGTATAAATCTCGGCTTCTGGTCTGACATCCTTCTGGAAGTAGTGTTCAATAATCTTATGAAAATAAGATTGAACTTCCTCTCAGTTCAGACCTTCTTCATCTATCTTACTCAAAGTATTGAGTTAGTGTACATCAAACTCAGTCTTTACTCTACCCCTTAGAGTTTTCTTATGGTCTTCAACTCCTTTTCTTCCAACTATTGGACTTATGGTTAGAATATTAGTCTGGTCTAACTTATGGTTTATACTTCTTCTAAGGTCTTGCGAAGAATGTTTGTGGTGTAACCACTCAATCATGGACATCCAGCATGAATCCTTTGACTAAATGTTTATAGGTCTAAATTATTTGACTGGCAAAATTTTATTTGTTCTACCAATTGTGGTTTATCTTATACCAACTGTGGTTTATTTGATACCATTGTGAGTTATTTGATACCAACTGTGGCTATTTGTTATCTAAAAGTGTACTCTATTATAGGTTTTGATCAACTGTACGAGACATCTTCTACTCTATCTCGCAGAATTGATCCTATACCAATTGTGGTCTTCTAATATCAACTATGGTCTTCTTATATCTGCTATGGTTTCATATATCATCTTCCTTCATTTAGGGTTTATTTTGCAAGAAAACCACTAGCTGACACTATGATTATAGTATCCTAAGTGATTTCCCATGCATTCCCTCTTTTATATTGACTATGGATCCGCTTCAGCTTCACCATAATCATCATATTTTTCACCTTCCTCGCCTCTTATGTACTAAAGTACTCCTCTCGTTGAGGCTAAGCATGAGTCTTGATTGATACTACCTTCTGAGTATTGTGGTTACTTCCCACAACTTTGCTTCCTTCTTCTGACGAATCTCCATCTTGTCTTCATAATCTTCAGAAATTGTCACTTCCTCACACGTTTTCCATTACCCTCTAGATCTATAGCATCAAGTAAGAACTTGATATTGCAACATGCATTTGCATATCGAAGTCAAACTTCATGCATGGATCTAGTCAAACAATGAAAATCCAATAAAATCCAAGAAGATTCAGCTTTGTGCATATAATACACACCATCATAAGCCTGAATATAGTAGTTGAGTAGGACATCTCTAAACATCAGGCTCTGATGTGTAGTATATAACACCACATAAGATAGGTTGATATCGTGATACTTAGCACTTATATATGGAAGTCTACTATTTGTCTCAACCTTTACCTTAATTGCACATTTGCATTGAGATAAACTTGAAACAAAGTGGTCTAGGATAGTTATTGTTAACCTAATTTTCTTTGGAATTACTAACTTTGTTTCCATTATGTTGAGGACTACTTCATATGGTATATTTAGATTCTAACATAACTAATCTAAACACCTATTTATTAGGATATCGCTCCTATACTTCCAAGTGTTTCTATCATAAGACTATGGTCATGTTGTGCTTGGCACACTTCCAATGGTTTTGGAATACAATTCTTGCACTATTAGTTTAGCACTTGGCTTCTTATTGTACTCCTCCTAAATACTTTAGAGGTTCTACTTCATCACATAATGATTCTCAAGTGAATCATATATGACTAGCAACTCTACCATGTAAGTAGACAAGTTTTATTCCTATCTCTCTTCCTTATTTCCCATGATTGACTCATCATGGTCTATACTACCTCATATGACTCATAGTTATCACTTACTATCAATTGTTTCATATGTCTAGATAAATTTTTACTTACCCATTACCTGTCTTGGTATACACCTTCTAGCAGAATATCTTCCTTATATACTTAACTTTATCACTTAATATTACTCCTATTACAGGTCTGGATAATTCTTACTTAATCATAACATATGTTGGTACACGTCTTCCAATAGGACAGCTTCCTTATGGTTGTATCCTCTCTTTGGACTACCATGTATTGTATACCAACTGTGATCTACTCATCTATTGTTTTAAGGACTTATTGATGTGCTACATGTTTTGGATTAGCTAACTAACTTCACTTAGGAAGGATAGGTAGGAAATGTTGACTCAAGTGTGTCAGGATTATTCTCAAGTGAATATCCATCTCAAGTCATAAAAAGATTTGGTTCACCTAAGACAACTTCCTATAGACACTACCAATCCTATAGGTCTCCTTTAAAGGGTTTTAATCCTAGGGTCAAAGCATTTGCTCGATACCAACTGTGGTGACCCAGACATACCACTTCATGGTGTAGTATGCAAGTCCGATATAACACCAATGAAACACCGTTCCACTAGTATTATATCGCTCGAGTGGTACAACGAAACATATGCGGGTCCAAGGCATGTCTATAGAATTACAAAACTGACTTCGTTACATAAGATCATCATAGCCTCCTACTTTACAATGAGGTAAAACCGCAAATAAACTCCGGAAGATCGACTCGTAGTCTAATCCTAACACGAACTCGTTTGAAGAGTATTTAACTAGCTACAGAGGCTATGAATAGATTCTAGCTAAATAGGAGCTAGGTTTAGGAAGCTAGTTCCCTTCTACTACTTAATCTAGGTTTTCTCCATGGTAGTTGTGGTGTTTGACTCTTTCGGTAGGTTCCTGTTACCTTGAAGTATTTGTAGACTCCTCGGTCTTCGAGTTGCACGGTAGATCCTCCTTCGATGCCTCCATATCTAAGCAGGGGATTTAAGAGTGGGATGAGTACGAGCGTACTCAACAAGTTCATTATAGGAAAGAGGTGTTTAATGCACTAGCTAAGGCATTAGACCAGAAAGTCTAATACCAATGCAGGTTTTCATAACCATTTTTTCAAAGGTTGCTTTTATTCAGAAGAACTATGTCCGTCAGCCTTCACCGGTTTACTAGAACTTCATGGAGTTCCTTTCCGGCAGCGTTCGCGGTTCCATATCCCGGAACAGGGAGTCACAGGTCACGATTCATTACACTCTGCAGAGGTGTGTTGCTTTACCCATAAGAGATCTTAACCTTGGTGCCAACCGAGTCATGTTCTCGTCCACACTTCCTTTGGTGTGAGGCCCGGTATAAGGTCTAGCCAATCATGTTCCTCCGCTACCTCGAACACCCACCCTTTGTTGCATGCCCCGACCCTGGGTCCACGCCGGTCCCATTATTCCCGTAGATTTCAGGGTGGACCCCGACCACGACGTCAATGCAGGGCTCTACCATACATTCCTACGCCGGTAGCCGCAACCCATCATAGACCACAATACCGTGGGGACTTAAGGCTTCCCCAGCCTACCGCTTGTTCTTCGGGCGACAAGTGTCTACGGACAATGCCGTGGGGACTTAAGGCTTCCCCAGCCTACCGCTCGCCCCCGACAGATACAAGTGTCTACGGTAAAGCGCATCCGTTGATGAACGAGAGGTGGAAACACTTTTGACTACTCCGTCCCACTCCGGATCTTATGGTTAACACGGGTATTACGGCACAAGAATCACTTGACGACATTTCTTGTTTAATCCTAGATGGATATAAACCCGTGCAATGGAACCTCCACCATATCAACACAATCCATGGTTCCATTGCCCACCACATAGTCATATTCATAGTTATGAAAATAGTGGTTTTCCTTTTCATGCGATAGTGATAAACATAGTACTTTGCAAGTAATTTGGTAAAAATACTCAATTGACATGAGAAAGTGATGAACTTGCCTTTCTTGGCTGCAAGATTATGCAGACAAGGTCTTCGATACGCAATAACTCCAAATTCTGAAATAGCATCATCGTCCGGTAAGGACGATGTTTAAAAGATTGGCAAGGATGCAATAATGCATAAGTATGAGATGCAATCGCTCTAAGCGTGATCTAACCCCGATGATTTAGGATCAGTGAGTTGTAATAATTGGTTCAGGGTGTGTTGCACTTTTAGAGTGATTCACAAACAAGGTTCTTATTAAGGATTGGTTGCTTGATATCATAAACAGGTGTTGTAATATATCATAATAATAATACTAATAGCATACAACAATAACATTTGGTATAACACTAACATGTAATGAATAGTGGTTGGTTTTAGCTCTACATGGCATGGTTAATGATTAATTATCATATACTTCTAAAGAATAACTTTTGAAGAACATGTTCTTTTAATAAAGAACAAGTATGATAATTAGGGTGGTGGGTTTCCATGGTTGACTATGGTTTTATTTAGTTTCTGGAGTAAGTATAAGATGTATCCCAACAATGTTGGATTCATCAACACCTAGGGTTGGTAAGGTTGAGTTAAACCTAGGCATCCTAAGCAATTATTCATACAAAGTTGCCATCGGGGCTGTTTCATCTTATTGGTGATAGCTAGCTAGGGTTTATATGTCCTATAAGGCAGGGTTGATGATGATTCCTTATTTTCTTCAAAAGAATAACTTTTGAAGAACATACTTCTTAATTAATAAGAAGTATTACAATTAAGGTTGAGGTTGTCTAGTTTTTGTTATTGGATTCACTAAGTAAGGAATGGTGGTTTCCTAAATAGGATGTTTAATAATTATCTCACACTAATAGGGTTTAGTGGAACAAGGTTATGTAAGGTAAAATAGTAGGTATGGTTGCTGTTAGGGTTCATCACAATGGTGTGATGCTAAATAGGAATGTATAAGGATGATGGCTTTGGTAATAGGATCTAGGGTTTACACTTGGTTAACCCTACTTAATTATCTAGGTCTGATGAAGATGAACACATGGAGTACCCATCTTATTAGTGATAGGTCTTCTACAATTTATGTGGTAATGTCTAGTATCTAGGTCCTATATGGTTCTATTATTACTATTGAAGTAACCTGATCTCATGCTAACTTGGGGTTTATGTTTGGAAATACTTTGGAGTTCATATGAAGTAGTGGAGCTAGGGTTCCTACTTGGATTAGGGTTTTAGGAACCACATGAAATGATAAGGTTGTAATGCCATTCACTATGGAATTAGGGTTTGCTATTTACCATATAGTCTTATGGTTAATAACTTCAATTTAAAGTTGAAGTTATTAGTAACTTGTAAATACAGTATTATTGAATTTAGCATTTTATTAATAATTAGGGTAATTATTAATTAGGGTTTAATTCTCTCTAATAATGATTTAACAAATTAACAAATAAAGAAAATTAGTTTTAATGTTTTCTTTATTTAGTTACTGGTTTTTATTTAATTTGGAAATTTTTCCTAATTATTGAATTTTAATTGAATTTAGAATTAATAAATAGGGCTTAAATAACAAGTATTAAATAATTGATTTTTTTATTAAAAATAAAAATTTCATATTATATTTTTATTAGATAGACTTTTTTTTCTAAGAATTTTAATATCTTATTTTAATTTTTTTTGAGTTAATATGAATTTTCTAAATTTCATGTAAGGTTGCAGCAATTTAATGGATTTAAATTTGAAACCAGAAATGCTAACTACACCCGGATTGAACCTAGTTATAGACGCAGACAAGTGGGACCAGTGGCCACGCCAGCAGCCACGTGGGGTTGACCGGGTCAAAATCGAGGATGTGGCGTTGGAGCTCACTGCCGGCGGGGAAATTGGCGACGGCGCCGCCGTTCCCGAGCTCCCACGGATGGATGACTCGCACCACTCGAACCAGCATGTTATGGTGAAGCTAACGGTGCTAGCGCCGCCTCCAGATGGTCGCCGGAGAAGGCTCGACGGCGAGGCCGAGCGGTGGCGCTCACAGTCGGCTTGTGCGGCGAAGCTACGGGACGGTATCGATCTAGGCGAGCACGCTACGAGGCTTAGGATCTCACCAGGGTTACGCCGGGCTTGACGGCGAGGTTGGAGTTGGCTTGAGTCGCCGGAATTGATGGCTCCGGCCGTCGGAAAGGGCGAGCTCGGTGAGGATGCTGCAGGATACTTCGGCTCAATTCCTTCGGTGGGTTGAGTAAGAAGAGCACGGTGGTCACGACGGTGGCCATGGCTTGGCTTGGAGAGGCTCCGAACGGCGGGGATGATCGGAGTCCGGGGCAACAAGGGTTTGGTTTCTTTCGGAATTGAAGCGGAGCAAAAGGAAACGGGGCTAGGTTTCTACGCGGTATTTATACTACTCTGGCGGTCGTTGATGGCCGCAGAGTCCACATCGGCGGCCGGGACGTGGAGCTCTGCCGGCGTCGTGCTGTCGAGCATGCCCGTGTCGAAGAAGACGGAGACGAAGATCTCTTCGTCCACTTCGCGTGGATAAGAGGCGAAGAGGTAAGTTGGCCAGGCTGCTTCTGGGCTGCGGCTTGGGCTGCCTTCGTGGGCCGCTTGCTGGGCTGTGGCGGCCAGGTGAGCCAGGTAAGGTTTTCTCCATTCTTTTCTTTTTCTTCTTATTTCCTGTTTTTTGAATTCTGTTTTTAATTCAGTTTTGAATGCTTTTCTATTTTGCAGATATTTCCTATTGGAATTAATACAAGGATTAGTGCAATGGTTATTACACCACTTGCTTATTGGAAGAAGTATTTTATAGTTGATTAAATTTCACATATGTGGCTTATTCAATATAGCAATTTAACATGAGTTTGTATTCTTATTTTAATTTCTTTTTCTATATGAATCAAATCTATTTGGAATTAATAGAATTGATATTCTTAACTCAAAGTATTTCAGAGTTAGTTATTAGGAGTTGGTTTTTATTTGAGAAGTTGGTTGTTCACATATAATTTTATGTGAGCATTAATTCTATTAGGTTTTTTATGATTTCCATTACAACCCCCTTGTAAAGTTAACACCATTATTATCTTTGAAGGTACCTAAGGTGGGTATTGTCCCATCATGGTTGTTCTTGATTCCCAAGATAATTAGTTGATCACTACACATATGGTTTTAACCATATAATGTAGCACAAGGTTTTTCTTGTGTTGAAGAATTGAAGCATAAGATTTTAATTAGTGAGCAATTCTAGGGTTAGAAGCATATTCACCTAATGGCACATGGTTTGGAATTTAATTGTGGCTTAGTTTATATTATGATCACCATAGTGATACATAAACTAAGGTTGAGGTTTTATTCTAGGTTATCGAGATGAAATGGCACCATATTGCATGTGCTAAGGTTAATCTCCCCTAACCATGGCATTATGGTTACTTGCTTAATATTTCATGTGCTTCTCTAATTACTAAGGATTTGAGAATTGGTTTTATCTTCTACCAATTAACTTCTATTATTATCCCCAACTTATCATTAAAGTAACTATATTGATTGTATTTCTTTTTATAGTTAACTTTGGTCATATGAATAGATGGTTTCTCACCATATTAAGTATGGAGTTTTACTCTAAGGTTTTCTTATGTTTATTAGGTGAAGCATAAGTGGAATGTATATGTGGTAGAATTCTGCTTATGATCACCAAGTGGTTCACAAGTTAAAAGATAAGATACAAGCCTAGGGTGGCTTACTAGTTATCTTCCTATAATTTCATTTGGGAATGAAATCTACTTATCCTATTAGGGTTAAACTTATCCTCACATACTTCAAGAGCATGATCATGGTTAGACATGATCCGCTTGTTCATGATATCCTTACCTCAAGTTCTTAGGGTTTATGATTATCACTCAATTTATAATGATCAAGGTTTGGCTTCCTAAATTCTTTCTAATGGAATGGGTTCTCACTTCCATGATCAAGCATTGTCTTGATCAACTAGGATATATCACTTTTATTTTACTTTCTAGGATGATCATGGTCATGGTTGTCTCAATAGTTTTATATCCCAGGAAAATGCCTGAGATATTTACTTAAAGTTCTCTCAAGAACTGATGATTTAACCATTTGGATATTTGAATAGATAGAGCTAGGATCAGTATGGATGGTCTCTCTCATTTGGGAAGGACTTCAATGCTAACCTAATATTAGGCTCCATAGAGGTTGATGTGATCATCAAGATCTAGGTTTAATATAATTGGGTTCTCTCCCTAGGAATGGTCTGGAATAATATCCTAGGGTTTCTCTTCAAAGTGATGGTTGGAATACATGGATGTATATCCAAGGTTTTAGCTTAAGGTTTTCAATTGCTTCACTAATAAATACTATAGAACTCTCACCTCTCTAGGTTTGATGTGTAATAACTTGGAATAGAGAAGAATATATATTTCTTAAGTTGAATCTCCTTGTCTTGTTTCCAAGGTTAAAGTGGAATGGATATCATAGGGTTTATGATAAGTGCATGGATTAGTTTAAGACATGGAGAAGATAAGTGAAGAATAGTTTCTCCAATTATTGTTACTTGATTTCCAATTAACTGGATGTTCATTTGTTGTGGCAAGGAATATCATGTTGTGATCTTCAATAAGATCAAGTAGTTGCTTCTTGATTAATCAGTTCTTGTGTTGATTTTAATTCCATTTGATCTAATCCCGTAGATCAAATTATCTCTACCCAAAACAAGGTTTTATCAAAGTCACATTGAGGTTTATAGCGCTTGACTTGATGAGCTACTTCAATTCCACCAAGATCAAGTGAAACTTCGATTCATCGTGACTGTTTTACTTTAAAGCGCGAAAATTCCCCAGATTTTCTATGCATGAATGCAATGCACACATCTGTTTCCTCTATTTTTGTAACCCCATTACCTGGGATATTACACCATCAGATAAAGATCAAGAAGGAAGATGTTCTGAAAACTGCCTTTGTCTCAAGGTACAGACATCATGAGTACCTAGTAGTACCTTTTGGATTAACAAATGCCCCAGCACTATTCATGAATCTTATGAATAAGATCTTCATGCCTTGTCTGGACAAGTTTGTCATCGTATTCATCGATGATATCTTGATATACTCCAAGGATAAAGCTGAACATGCCGAACATCTTAGGATAGTGTTGCAAACACTAAGAGAACATCAACTCTATGCCAAATTCAGCAAGTGTGAGTTCTGGCTAGATCAAGTAGAATTTCTGGGTCATGTTATCAGTAAGGATGGGATAGCAGTAAACCCAAGCAAGGTAGCAGCATTTTTAGAATGGGAAGCACCTAAGAATGCCAAGGAAATCCGAGGATTCTTAGGAATGGTAGGATACTATCGGAGATTCATCGAAGGATTCTCCAAGATAGCAGGACCAATGACTAAGCTGTCAAGGAAGAACACACCGTTCGTGTGGTCTGATGAGTGTGAGAAGAGTTTTCAGACTCTGAAGGAGAAACTCACCACAGCACCGGTGTTAGCAGTTCCGGAAGTTGGCAAGGATTACACCGTGTATTGTGACGCATCCAAACATGGATTGGGTTGCGTACTCATGCAAGATCGGAAAGTCATATCATATGGATCAAGGAAACTAAGACCTCATGAAGTAAACTATCCAACACATGACCTAGAGCTAGCAACGGTCGTATTTGCACTAAAAACTTGGAGACATTTTCTTTATGGAGCCAAGTGTGAGCTCTACACAGATCATAAAAGTCTCAAGTACTTATTCACTCAGAAGGAACTAAACATGAGACAAAAAAGATGGCTTGAATTGATCAAGGACTATGATTTGACCATCAACTACACTCCAGGAAAGGCTAATGTTGTAGCAGATGTCTTGAGTAGGAAAAGCACTGGAGGAGTTGATCAAGAAATAACACCGGAGTTGAAGAAGGAAATAAGCCAAGCCCAGATACAACTTTGGGAGAAAGAAGCTCATGAGGGGCTATCAGCTGTACAGGGTAGCTGATGAACTAAGTGTAAATCTAAAGAATGAGATTATCATGGGTCAATTGGACGATCCATTCATCGTAGAGGAGATGAGAAGGATTGATGAGGGAAGACCATCAGAATTCCACAGAGGAGAGTCAGGGTCACTATGGTTTCAGAAAAGGATATGTGTTCCAGATAATGATGAAATCAAGGAAGTTATACTCAGGGAAGCACATCAAACACCGTACTCAATACATCCAGGAAGTACAAAGATGTACATGGATCTTAAAGAATTGTTCTGGTGGAATAACATGAAAAGAGAGATTGCACAATACGTGGCAGAATGCCATACATGTCAAAGGGTGAAGGCTGAACACCAAAGTACGGCAGGACAATTGCAACCTTTACCAATCCCAGAATGGAAGTGGGAAGAGATAGGAATGGATTTCATCACCGGACTACCCATGACCAATAAAAAGAAGGACATGATATGGGTAATCGTGGACCAGTTGACGAAGAGTGCACATTTCTTAGCAGTAAACCAGCAGGACAAATGAGAGAAACTCATCGATCTTTATATCAAAGAGATTGTGAGTAAACACGGAGTACCCAAAAAGATAGTGTCAGACCGAGGATCTGTGTTCACATCAGCATTCTGGAAACAACTACATGAAGCTTTAGGATCCAAGTTAGACTATAGCACCGCTTATCATCCTCAGACGGGAGGACAAAAAGAAAGGACAAATGAGATACTGGAAGATATGCTCAGGACTTGTGCCCTAGATTTCGGAGGATCATGGGAGGAACACTTACCACTAGCAGAGTTTTCGTACAACAATAGCTATCAAAGCAGCATCAAGATGGCACCGTTTGAAGCTCTGTATGGAAGAAAGTGTAGATCACCTATTTGTTGGTACGAGGCAGGTTCAAGCAAGGAGTTTGATCTAGATTATGTTAAGGAAAAGCAGCAGATCATCGACGTCATAAGGGATAGACTCAAAATATCCCAAAGCCGACAGAAGAGTTATGCAGACCAAAAGAGAAGGACATGGGAGCCAAAAGTTGGAGACATGGTATACCTTAAAGTAAGTCCGACGAAAGGTCTCCAGAGATTCAGAGTGAAGGGGAAGCTTAGCCCTAGATACATCGGACCTTTTAAGATACTGAGCCAGAACCGAGGGCTAGCTTTTGAATTGGATCTACCAGGAAGATTAGCCCAAGTACACAATGTATTCCATGTGTCACAACTCAGAAAATGTTTAAAGACCCCAGATGAGCCAGTATCTCATGATGAGCTAGAACTACAACCAGATTTGACCTATATCGAGAAGCCAGCCAAGATTCTCGAGGAAAATTGGAAACAACTCAGGAATAGAGCTATTAAGTACTGCAAGATTCAATGGAAGCATCATCCTGAGAGAGAAGCCACCTGGGAGAAAGAAGAAGATCTGAGAAAGTCATACGCAGAACTGTTCAGGTATTACAACCACAACTTCGGGACGAAGTTTTATTTAAGGGGGAAAGGCTGTAATATCCTAGGTTTAGAGACGATCGAGGGGTAGAATCTAGAAAGGGATGTGCATTGCATCGTAAAATCTGGGGAAATTTCGCGCTTTTAAAAGAAAACTTCATTGAAGGGGGACAAGTTTATCTCTCAACATCTTACATGGTTAGGGTTTCGAGAGTACGATAGACTTGGACCTCAATGAACTAAACTAGGGTTTTCGAGAAGAGAGGGGAACTTTGCATCTCAATTTAAGTTGCATGATTTAATTCAAATAAGTTAGGTTTGAATTTCAAATTCAAACTTCAATTTGATTTAACTTAAATCAAATAATGATTGATCCAATAAACTAATATAGAAATTGGAAAATGATGAATATAAAAGAATAGAAACATAAATGAAAAGCTCTTTAGAGAAATTTGAGCTTTATTGATTAGAACACAATTTACATTGTCAATTACAATATTCCAAATTGAATTATAAATATTACAACAATTTACAGAAATTAAAAGAAATGAAAAGGAAAATAGAAAATTACAAAGATGATCACATAACTAAACTATAAGCT
This sequence comes from Lolium rigidum, assembly GCF_022539505.1. NCBI lineage: Eukaryota > Viridiplantae > Streptophyta > Magnoliopsida > Poales > Poaceae > Lolium > Lolium rigidum. The sequence continues at coordinate 226,130,946 of NC_061509.1, forward strand.
AGAATCCTTCATGAATTTTTGATCATCATTGTCATCATCTTCTTTGATCCCTGCAATCAAAGACAACAAAAAGAAATAAAGGTTAGGCCAAGTGGCAAAGCCACTTGGCATGTTAGCAAAACAAGTGAAATTGAGAGGATAATCTCAACACTGCCGGGAGAGCCAAGCCAGGGACCAAGTCCCAACCTGTGAAACACACAGGCAACACACAAGGAGAGCTGCATGCCCTTGATACGTCTCCGACGTATCGATAATTTCTTATGTTCCATGCCACATTATTGATGATATCTACATGTTTTATGCACATTATATGTCATATTTATGCGTTTTCCGGAACTTACCTATTGACGAGATGCCGAAGGGCCGGTTCTCGTTTTCTGCTGTTTTTGGTTCCGGAAATCCTAGTAAGGAAATATTCTCGGAATCGGACGAAATCAAGACCCAGCATCCTATTTTGCCCGGAAGCATCCAGAACACCCGAGAACCGCCAGAGAGGGGGCACAGGCCCACGAGACCATAGGCCGGCGCGGCCTGGGGGTGGCCCGCGCCCCCCTATGGTGTCGCCGCCTCGTCGCCCCTCCGACTCCGCCTCTTCGCCTATTTAAAGGTCCCAGACCTGAAACCTCGATACGGAAAAGCCACGGTACGAGAAACCTTCCAGAGCCGCCGCCATCGCGAAGCCAAGATCTGGGGGACAGGAGTCTCTGTTCCGGCACGCTGCCGGGGCGGGGAAGTGCCCCGGAAGGCTCCTCCATCGACACCACCGCCATCTTCATCAACGCTGCTGTCTCCCATGAGGAGGGAGTAGTTCTCCATCGAGGCTCGGGGCTGTACCGGTAGCTATGTGGTTCATCTCTCTCCTATGTGCTTCAATACAATAATCTCATGAGCTGCCTTACATGATTGAGATTCATATGATGATGCTTGTAATCTAGATGTCATTATGCTAGTCAAGTGGGTTTTACTTATGTGATCTCCGGAGACTCCTTGTCCCACGTGTGTAAAGGTGACGAGTGTGTGCACCGTGTGGGTCTCTTAGGCTATATTTCACATAATACTTATTCACTGTTATGAATGGCATAGTGAAGTGCTTATTTATATCTCTTTATGATTGCAATGTGTTTTGTATCACAATTTATCTATGTGCTACTCTAGTGATGTTATTAAAGTAGTTTTATTCCTCCCGCACGGTGTAATGGTGACAAGTGTGTGCATCCGTGTTAGTACTTGGCGTAGGCTATGATTGTGATCTCTTGTAGATTATGAAGTTAACTATTGCTATGATGGTATTGATGTGATCTATTCCTCCTACATAGTGTGAAGGTGACAGTGTGCATGCTGTGTTAGTACTTGGTTTAGTCGTGTTGATCCGTCTTACACTCTAAGGTTATTTAAATATGAACATTGAATTGTGGAGCTTGTTAACTCCGGCATTGAGGGTTCGTGTAATCCTACGCAATGTGTTCATCATCCAACAAGAGAGTGTAGAGTATGCATTTATCTATTCTGTTATGTGATCAATGTTGAGAGTGTCCACTAGTGAAAGTCTATTCCCTAGGCCTTGTTCCTAAATACTGCTATCACTGCTTGTTTACTGTTTTATTGCGTTACTACTGCTACCATATTACCACCATCAACTACACGCCAGCAAGCTATTTTCTGGCACCGTTGCTACTGCTCATAATTATTTATACCACCTGTATTTCACTATCTCTTCACCGAACTAGTGCACCTATTAGGTGTGTTGGGGACACAAAAGACTTCTTGCTTTGTGGTTGCAGGGTTGCATGAGAGGGATATCTTTGACCTCTTCCTCCCTGAGTTCGATAAACCTTGGGTGATCCACTTAAGGGAAAACTGCTGCTGTTCTACAAACCTCTGCTCTTGGAGGCCCAACACTGTCTACAAGAATAGAAGCTCCCGTAGACATCAAGCACATTTTCTGGCGCCGTTGCCGGGGAGGAAAGGTAAAAGGTACTCACACTCCGGATCTCGGCTACTAAGCTATTTTCGCCGTTGTAAGTACTCGAAGCTATTTCCTTTAGATCCTGCAATTGCATCTTTTTGTTTCTTGTTTACACTAGTTTGGCATAATGGACAAGAATGAGCTTCTTATTCTATTTCCTGATTTAAAACATGGATTGTTTGATGCGAAAATTAAAAAACCTATGAAATCTTATTTGCATGCTGGTAGTAATATTAGTATGAACGCTTTGAACACCATTGTTGATAATGATATAGAAAGTTCTAAGCTTGGGGAAGCTGGTTTTCATGATCTTTTTAGTCCCCCAAGCATTGAGGAGAAAATTTTCTTTGATGATACTTTGCCTCCTATTTATGATGATTATAATGATAGTGGTCTTTTGGTGCCACCTACTATGAAGAGTAAATTTTGTTGTGATTATACTATGCCTCCTACACTTGATGAGAATAATAATGATAGCTACTTTGTTTCATTTGCTCCCACTATTACCAATAAAATTGATTATGCTTATGTGGAGGGTAATAATTTTATGCATGAGACTCATGATAAGAATGCTTTATGTGATAGTTATATTGTTGAGTTTGCTCATGATGCTACTGAAAGTTATTATGAGAGAGGAAAATATGGTTGTAGAAATTTTCATGTTACTAAAATGCCTCTCTATGTGCTGAAAATTTTGAAGCTACACTTGTTTTATCTTCCTATGCTTGTTACTTTGCTCTTCATGAACTTGTTTATTTACAAGATTCCTATGCATAGGAAGCGTGTTAGACTTAAATGTGTTTTGAATTTGCCTCTTGATGCTCTCTTTTACTTCAACTACTATTTCTTGCGAGTGCATCATTAAAACTGCTGAGCCCATCTTAATGGCTATAAAGAAAGAACTTCTTGGGAGATAACCCATGTGTTTATTTTGCTACAGTACCTCTATTTTATATTTGTGTCTTGGAAGTTTTTACTACTGTAGCAACCTCTCCATATCTTAGTTTTGTTGCATTGTTGTGCCAAGTAAAGTCTTTGATAGTAAAGTGAATACTAGATTTGGATTACTGCGCAGAAACAGATTTTTTTGCTGTCACTAATCTGGGCCTAATTCTCTGTAGGTAACTCAGAAAATTATGCCAATTTACGTGAGTGATCCTCAGATATGTACGCAGCTTTCATTAAATTTGAGAATTTTCATTTGAGCAAGTCTGGTGCCCTTTTAAAATTCGTCTTTACGGACTGTTCTGTTTTGACAGATTCTGCCTTTTATTTCGCATTGCTTCTTTTGCTATGTGGGATGGATTTCTTTGTTCCATTGACTTCCAGTAGCTTTGGGCAATGTCCAGAAGTGTTAATAATGATTGTGTCACCTCTCGAACATGTGAGTTTTTGATTATGCACTAACCCTCTAATGAGTTTGTTTCGAGTTTGGTGTGGAGGAAGTTTTCAAGGGTCAAGAGAGGAGGATGATATACTATGATCAAGAAGAGTGAAGAGTCTAAGCTTGGGGATGCCCCCATGGTTCATCCCTGCATATTTCAAGAAGACTCAAGCATCTAAGCTTGCGGATTCCCAAGGCATCCCCTTCTTCATCGACAAATTACCAGGTTCCTTCTCTTGAAACTATATTTTTATTCGGCCATATCTTATGTACTTTACTTGGAGCGTCTGTTTGTTTTTGTTTTTGTTTTTGTTTGAATAAATGCTTGTGTGGGAGAGAGACACGCTCCGCTGTAGCATATGGACAAGTATGTCCTTAGGCTCTACTCATAGTATTCATGGCGAAGTTTCTTCTTCGTTAAATTGTTATATGGTTGGAATTGGAAAATGCTACATGTAGTAACTCTAAAATGTCTTGAATAATTTGATACTTGGCAATTGGTGTGATCATGTTTAAGCTCTTGCATCATATACTTTGCACCCATTAATGAAGAAATACATAGAGCATGCTAAAATTTGGTTTGCATATTTGGTCTCTCTAAAGTCTAGATAATTTCTAGTATTGAGTTTTGAACAACAAGGAAGACGGTGTAGAGTCTTATAATGTTTACAATATGTCTTTTATGTGAGTTTTGCTGCACCGGTTCATCCTTGTGTTTGTTTCAAATAACTTTGCTAGCCTAAACCTTGTATCGAGAGGGAATACTTCTCATGCATCCAAAATCCTTGAGCCAACCACTATGCCATTTGTGTCCACCATACCTACCTACTACATGGTATTTCTCCGCCATTCCAAAGTAAATTGCTTGAGTGCTACCTTTAAATAATTCAAAATTTATCACCTCTGATTTGTGTCAATGTTTTATAGCTCATGAGGAAGTATGTGGTGTTTTATCTTTCGATCTTGTCATTTACTTCGACGAGACTTTCATAATGGACTAGTGGCTTCATCCGCTTATCCAATAATTTTGCAAAAAGAGCTGGCAATGGGGTTCCCAGCCCCAATTAATTAACTTTCATTAATAATTCACTTCACATGTTTTGCTCTGATTCATCAGTAAGCAACTTAATTTTGCAAATAGACACTCCTCCATGGTATGTGATGCGTGTAATTGACACGTCCGTTGGGAACCCCAAGAGGAAGGTGTGATGCGCACAGCGGCAAGTTTCCCTCAGTAAGAAACCAAGGTTTAATCGAACCAGTAGGAGTCAAGAAGCACGTTGAAGGTTGATGGCGGCGGGATGTAGTGCGGCGCAACACCGGAGATTCCGGCGCCAACGTGGAACCCGCACAACACAACCAAAGTACTTTGCCCCAACGAAACAGATGAGGTTGTCAATCTCACCGGCTTGCTGTAACAAAGGATTAACCGTATTGTGTGGAAGATGATTGTTTGCAAGAAAACAAGTAAAAACAATTATTGCGAGCAGATTTGTATTTCGAGTATAAAAGAATGGACCGGGGTCCACAGTTCACTAGAGGTGTCTCTCCCATAAGATAAAAGCATGTTGGGTGAACAAATTACGATCGGGCAATTGACAAATAGAGAGGGCATAACAATGCACATACATGTCATGATAAGTATAGTGAGATTTAATTGGGCATTACGACAAACTACATAGACCGCCATCCAACTGCATCTATGCCTAAAAAGTCCACCTTCAGGTTATCATCCGAACCCCTTCCAGTATTAAGTTGCAAAGCAACAGACAATTGCATTAAGTATGGTGTGTAATGTAATCCTTAGACATAGCATCAATGTTTTATCCCTAGTGGCAACAGCACAACACAACCTTAGAACTTTCTGTCACTGTCCCAGGTATCAATGTAGGCATGAACCCACTATCGAGCATAAATACTCCCTCTTGGAGTTAAGAGCAAAAACTTGGCAGAGCCTCTACTAATAACAGAGAGCATGCAAGATCATAAACAACACATAGGTAATAACTTGATAATTAACATAACATGGTATTCTCTATCCATCGGATCCCGACAAACACAACATATAGTATTACAGATAGATGATCTTGATCATGTTAGGCAGCTCACAAGATCCAACAATGAAGCACAATGAGGAGAAGACAACCATCTAGCTACTGCTATGGACCCATAGTCCAGGGGTGAACTACTCACTCATCACTCCGGAGGCGACCATGGCGGTGTATAGTCCTCCGGGAGATGAATCCCCTCTCCGGCAGGGTGCCGGAGGAGATCTCCAGAATCCCCCGAGATGGGATTGGCGGCGGCGGCGTCTCTGGAAGGTTTTCCGTATCGTGGCTCTCGGTCTTGGGGTTTTCGCGACGGAGGCTATAAGTAGGCGGAAGGGTAGAGTCGGAGGGCTGACGAGGGGCCCACACCATAGGGCGGCGCGGGCCCCCCTCTGGCCGCGCGGCCCTATGGTGGCGGCGCCTCGTCGCCCCACTTCGTATCCCTTTCGGTCTTTTGGAAGCTTCGTGGCAAAATAGGACACTGGGCGTTGATTTCGTCCAATTCCGAGAATATTTCGTTACTAGGATTTCTGAAACCAAAAACAGCAGAAAACAGCAACTGGCTCTTCGGCATCTTGTTAATAGGTTAGTTCCGGAAAATGCACGAATATGACATAAAGTGTGCATAAAACATGTAGGTATCATCAATAATATGGCATGGAACATAAGAAATTATCGATACGTCGGAGACGTATCAGCATCCCCAAGCTTAGTTCCGCTCGTCCCGAGCAGGTAAAACGATAACAAAGATAATTTCGAAGTGACATGCCATCATAACCTTGATCATACTATTTGTAAACATATGTAATGAATGCAGCGATCAAAACAATGGTAATGTCATGAGTAAACAAGTGAATCATAAAGCAAAGACTTTTCATGAATAGTACTTCAAGACAAGCATAAATAAGTCTTACATAAGAGTTAACTCATAAAGCAATAAATCAAAGTAAAGGTATTGAAGCAACACAAAGGAAGATTAAGTTTCAGCGGTTGCTTTCAACTTATAACATGTATATCTCATGGATAATTGTCAACATAGAGTAATATAACAAGTGCAATATGCAAGTATGTAGGAATCAATGCACAGTTCACACAAGTGTTTGCTTCTTGAGATGGAGAGAAATAGGTGAACTGACTCAACATAAAAGTAAAAAGAATGGTCCTTCAAAGAGGAAAGCATCGATTGCTATATTTGTGCTAGATATTTTATTTTGAAAACATGAAACAATTTTGTCAACGGTAGTAATAAAGCATATGAGTTATGAAAATTATATCTTACAAGTTGCAAGTCTCATGCATAGTATACTAATAGTGCCCGCACCTTGTCCTAATTAGCTTGGACTACCGGATCATCGGAATGCACATGTTTTAACCAAGTGTCACAATGGGGTACCTCCATGCCGCCTGTACAAAGGTCTAAGGAGAAAGCTCGCATTTTGGATTTCTCGCTTTTGATTATTCTCAACTTAGACATCCATACCGGGACAACATGGACAACGAGATAATGGACTCCTCTTTAATGCATAAGCATGTGGCAACAATTATTATTCTCATATGAGATTGAGGATATATGTCCAAAACTGAAACTTCCACCATGATTCATGGCTTTAGTTAGCGGCCCAATGTTCTTCTCTAACAATATGCATGCTCCAACCATTAAGGTGGTAGATCTCTCTTACTTCGGACAAGACGGACATGCATAGCAACTCACATGATATTCAACAAAGAATAGTTGATGGCGTCCCCGTAAACATGGTTATCGCACAACAAGCAACTTAATAAGAGATAAAGTGCATAAGTACATATTCAATACCACAATAGTTTTTAAGCTATTTGTCCCATGAGCTATATATTGCAAAGGTGAATGATGGAATTTTAAAGGTAGCACTCAAGAAATTTACTTTGGAATGGCGGAGAAATACCATGTAGTAGGTAGGTATGGTGGACACAAATGGCATAGTGGTTGGCTCAAGGATTTTGGATGCATGAGAAGTATTCCCTCTCGATACAAGGTTTAGGCTAGCAAGGTTATTTGAAACAAACACAAGGATGAACGGTACAGCAAAACTCACATAAAAGACATATTGTAAACATTATAAGACTCTACACCGTCTTCCTTGTTGTTCAAAACTCAATACTAGATATTATCTAGACTCTAGAGAAACCAAATATGCAAACCAAATTAGTAAGCTCTAAGTGTTTCTTCATTAATGGGTGCAAAGTATATGATGCAAGAGCTTAAACATGAGCACAAAAATTGCCAAGTATCACATTATTCAAGACATTTTAGAGTTACTACATGTAGTATTTTCCAATTCCAACCATATAACAATTTAACGAAGAAGAAACTTCGCCATGAATATTATGAGTAGAGCCTAAGGACATACTTGTCCATATGCTACAGTGGAGCGTGTCTCTCTCCCACAAAGTGAATGCTAGGATCCATTTTATTCAAACAAAACAAAAACAAAAACAAACCGACGCTCCAAGCAAAGTGCATAAGATGTGGCCGAATAAAAATATAGTTTCAGGGGAGGAACCCGATAATGTTGTCGATGAAGAAGGGGATGCCTTGGGCATCCCCAAGCTTAGACGCTTGAGTCTTCTTAGAATATGCAGGGGTGAACCACCGGGGCATCCCCAAGCTTAGAGCTTTCACTCTCCTTGATCATATTGTATCATACTCCTCTCTTGATCCTTGAAAACTTCCTCCACACCAAACTCGAAACAACTCATTAGAGGGTTAGTGCACCATAAAAATTAACATGTTCAGAGGTGACACAATCATTCTTAACACTTATGGACATTGCATAAAGCTACTGGACATTAATGGATCAAAGAAATTCATCCAACATAGCAAAAGAGGCAATGCGAAATAAAAGGCAGAATCTGTCAAAACAGAACAGTCCGTAAAGATGGATTTTATTAGGGCACCATACTTGCTCAAATGAAAATGCCCAAATTTAATGAAAGTTGCGTAAATATGTGAGGATCACTCACGTAAATTGGCTTAATTTTCTGAGTTACCTACAGAGAATTAGACCCAGATTCGTGACAGCAAAGAAATCTGTTTCTGCGCAGTAATCCAAATCTAGTATTTACTTTACTATCAAAGACTTTACTTGGCACAACAAATCATAAAACTAAGATAAGGAGAGGTTGCTACAGTAGTAAACAACTTCCAAGACTCAAATTTAAAATAAAAATACTGTAGTAAAAATATGGGTTGTCTCCCATAAGCGCTTTTCTTTAACGCCTTTCAGCTAGGCGCAGAAAGTGTATATCAAGTAACATCAAGAGACGAAGCATTGATATCATAAGCTCCCCCATCCGTATTGGTACTAAGGGCTTTGTCAATCTTAGGCCTATAATAATATTTCTTTGGTTTAGGCACTTTAGAGACATACATAAACTTTTGCTCCTTCCCCACATAAGCTTTCTCTCTAAACTGTAAAGATGAAAAGGTTGAACCCAAGGTTCCCATAGCTTTTTCAAGTTCGCCAATCCTATTAATTTGATTATCATGGTCAACACAAGTTCCTAGGACACTAATTCTTTCATCAATTCCTCCTAAGGATTTATCAAGTTCATCGGTTTTATCAAGTAACATCTCCAACTTAGTTTCAACACTCGGAAAATTTTTCTCTATGGTTTCCAATTTTTTCATAACATCCTCAAGAGAGGTTTCAATTTTAGTTTCATTAACAGGTGGTGTTCCAAATAAACTCTCAATAATGCAACTAGCTTCTAAAGCGGGAGCGCCTAGGAAGTTACCTCCCGCGAGACAATCAAGAACATATCTATTCCAGCTAGAGATACCAACATAAAAATTCCCGAGTAGGATAGTGGTGGAGTGTTTCTTAGTGCACCTATTATGGGCATCACTAATTCTATACCAAGCATCTTTTAAACATTCTCCCCCTTGTTGCTTAAATGAACGAACTTCAACTTCGGGATTACTCATTTTAGCAGTAGTAAATAAAGCAAACTAGATAAAGTAAATGCAAGTAACTAATTTTTTTGTGTTTTTGATATAGCAAACAAGACAGTAAATAAAGTAAAGCTAGCAACTAATTTTTTTGTGTTTTGATATAAGTGCAGCAAACAAGGTAGTAAATAAAATAAAGCAAGACAAAAACAAAGTAAAGAGGTTGAGAAGTGGAGACTCCCCTTGCAGCGTGTCTTGATATCCCCGGCAACGGCGCCAAATTTTTTGCTTGATGCGTGTAATTGACACGTCCGTTGGGAACCCCAAGAGGAAGGTGTGATGCGCATAGCGGCAAGTTTCCCTCAGTAAGAAACCAAGGTTTAATTGAACCAGTAGGAGTCAAGAAGCACGTTGAAGGTTGATGGCGGCGGGATGTAATGCGGCGCAACACCAGAGATTCCGGCGCCAACGTGGAACCTGCACAACACAACCAAAGTACTTTGCCCCAACGAAACGAGTGAGGTTGTCAATCTCACCGGCTTGCTGTAACAAAGGATTAACCGTATTGTGTGGAAGATGATTGTTTGCAAGAAAACAGTAAAAACAAGTATTGCAGCAGATTTGTATTTCAATATAAAAGAATGGACCGGGGTCCACAGTTCACTAGAGGTGTCTCTCCCATAAGATAAAAGCATGTTGGGTGAACAAATTACGGTCGGGCAATTGACAAATAGAGAGGTCATAACAATGCACATACATGTCATGATAAGTATAGTGAGATTTAATTGGGCATTACGACAAAGTACATAGACCGCCATCCAACTGCATCTATGCCTAAAAAGTCCACCTTCAGGTTATCATCCGAACCCCTTCAAGTATTAAGTTGCAAAGCAACAGACAATTGCATTAAGTATGGTGCGTAATGTAATCAACAACTACATTCTTAGACATAGCATCAATGTTTTATCCCTAGTGGCAACAGCACAACACAACCTTAGAACTTTCTGTCACTGTCCCGGTATCAATGTAGGCATGAACCCACTATCGAGCATAAATACTCCCTCTTGGAGTTAAGAGAAAAAACTTGGCCGAGCCTCTACTAATAACGGAGAGCATGCAAGATCATAAACAACACATAGGTAATAACTTGATAATTAACATAACATGGTATTCTCTATCCATCGGATCCCGACAAACACAACATATAGTATTACAGATAGATGATCTTCATCATGTTAGGCAGCTCACAAGATCCAACAATGAAGCACAATGAGGAGAAGACAACCATCTAGCTACTGCTATGGACCCATAGTCCAGGGGTGAACTACTCACTCATCACTCCGGAGGCGACCATGGCGGTGTAGAGTCCTCCGGGAGATGAATCCCCTCTCCGGCAGGGTGCCGGAGGAGATCTACAGAATCCCCCGAGATGGGATTGGCGGCGGCGTCTCTGGAAGGTTTTCCGTATCGTGGCTCTCGGTCTTGGGGTTTTCGCGACGGAGGCTATAAGTAGGCGGAAGGGCAGAGTCGGAGGGCTGACGAGGGGTCCACACCATAGGGCGGCGCGGGCCCCCCTCTGGCCACGCGGCCCTATGGTGGCGGCGCCTCGTCGCCCCACTTCGTATCCCTTTCGGTCTTCTGGAAGCTTCGTGGCAAAATAGGACCCTGGGTGTTGATTTCGTCCAATTCCGAGAATATTTCGTTACTAGGATTTCTAAACCAAAAACAGCTAGAAACAAAGAATCGGCTCTTCGGCATCTTGTTAATAGGTTAGTTCCGAGAAAATGCACGAATATGACATAAAGTGTGCATAAAACATGTAGGTATCATCAATAATATGGCATGGAACATAAGAAATTATCGATACGTCGGAGACGTATCAGCATCCCCAAGCTTAGTTCCGCTCGTCCCGAGCAGGTAAAACGATAACAAAGATAATTTCGAAGTGACATGCCATCATAACCTTGATCATACTATTTGTAAACATATGTAATGAATGCAGCGATCAAAACAATGGTAATGTCATGAGTAAACAAGTGAATCATAAAGCAAAGACTTTTCATGAATAGTACTTCAAGACAAGCATCAATAAGTCTTACATAAGAGTTAACTCATAAAGCAATAAATCAAAGTAAAGGTATTGAAGCAACACAAAGGAAGATTAAGTTTCAGCGGTTGCTTTCAACTTATAACATGTATATCTCATGGATAATTGTCAACATAGAGTAATATAACAAGTGCAATATGCAAGTATGTAGGAATCAATGCACAGTTCACACAAGTGTTTGCTTCTTGAGATGGAGAGAAATAGGTGAACTGACTCAACATAAAAGTAAAAAGAATGGTCCTTCAAAGAGGAAAGCATCGATTGCTATATTTGTGCTAGATCTTTTATTTTGAAAACATGAAACAATTTTGTCAACGGTAGTAATAAAGCATATGAGTTATGAAAATTATATCTTACAAGTTGCAAGTCTCATGCATAGTATACTAATAGTGCCCGCACCTTGTCCTAATTAGCTTGGACTACCGGATCATCGCAATGCACATGTTTTAACCAAGTGTCACAATGGGGTACCTCCATGCCGCCTGTACAAAGGTCTAAGGAGAAAGCTCGCATTTTGGATTTCTCGCTTTTGATTATTCTCAACTTAGACATCCATACCGGGACAACATGGACAACGAGATAATGGACTCCTCTTTAATGCATAAGCATGTGGCAACAATTATTATTCTCATATGAGATTGAGGATATATGTCCAAAACTGAAACTTCCACCATGATTCATGGCTTTAGTTAGCGGCCCAATGTTCTTCTCTAACAATATGCATGCTCCAACCATTAAGGTGGTAGATCTCTCTTACTTCGGACAAGACGGACATGCATAGCAACTCACATGATATTCAACAAAGAATAGTTGATGGCGTCCCCGAAACATGGTTATCGCACAACAAGCAACTTAATAAGAGATAAAGTGCATAAGTACATATTCAATACCACAATAGTTTTTAAGCTATTTGTCCCATGAGCTATATATTGCAAAGGTGAATGATGGAATTTTAAAGGTAGCACTCAAGCAATTTACTTTGGAATGGCGGAGAAATACCATGTAGTAGGTAGGTATGGTGGACACAAATGGCATAGTGGTTGGCTCAAGGATTTTGGATGCATGAGAAGTATTCCCTCTCGATACAAGGTTTAGGCTAGCAAGGTTATTTGAAACAAACACAAGGATGAACGGTACAGCAAAACTCACATAAAAGACATATTGTAAACATTATAAGACTCTACACCGTCTTCCTTGTTGTAGCACAAATATAGCAATCAATGCTTTCCTCTTTGAAGGACCTTTCTTTTACTTTTATGTTGAGTCAGTTCACCTATCTCTCTCCACCTCAAGAAGCAAACACTTGTGTGAACTGTGCATTGATTCCTACATACTTGCATATTGCACTTGTTATATTTCTCTATGTTGACAATTATCCATGAGATATACCCTAGCAAACCCTAGCAGCTCATCGACAACAGCCCAAAAGGGTAAGAACACTAGAACAGGAAGAACATCACACCACCAGAAACTATCCAGAAACAGTTTCACCAAGAACTGTTGGCTGTTGAGCAAGCACAAGATGGAGTAGATCATCACAAGCCACCAGGAGGAGCAGGGCAAGCACAAACCACAATTCAGAAGCAAAACCTCTACACCAACAACCTTTCTAGGAGCTGGAGTGAGGTATACCAAGATAAACATGAGCAAGCAACTGTTTTGCTCATAAATAAGCATATGCATCAATCACAGAAGCAAGAATGGGTAGAAACCCTGTTGCATCATCATCTGGCTACTAGCCATTTGGTGCAAGCAAATATGGGAGAAGCCAATAGGAAATCACCCAAGGGAACACTGGTTATGCCAAATCAGTGGCATAACCAAGGAAATCTAGCAAGGATATGATCCTATCTAGCCAGCCAAAGTCACCTAGCACCTATAACTAGTACACCATCAGACAGATAGACAATATAGTGTCTATTCATGTTTGTCGACATCAAAAGCCACTGTAAATCCAATCAAGGATCAAATAGATAGCATGTGAGAGCCACAACAATGCCACAGAGGGGGAGCCACCCTTGGACAGCACCAAAGAGCTATCAGGGCCACCTCAAAACCACATACCAACACACTAAGTCACTACATCATCACCCAATAGGGTTCAGAAGTGAGATAGGGTTCCCAACCAGTGGTTGGCATCCATCTAGCTTCAATTATTCAGTTAATAGGATCATCACTGCCAAGCAGTTCACCTCATTTATCTATTCAATCAAGCTAGACTACACAGATAAACGAGATGCATAATTAAACAGTGCACCAGACCCTGGCAAATGAACCAGATGATCACTGCAAGCAACAACAGGTGCTGGAATCGGCATAAGCATACACCAGCATATGCCTGTGTGTCACACTGACACAAGGGAGAGCATCAGTGAGATACCAGCATGGTACAACAGCCATTTATCAAGCAATTGATGATCATATGATCATCAGGGCTTGACAGAGCATGCTAGAGCTAAGCCTAGCAATAACGATAGCGAGGAGAATTGAACTCATGCATATACCAGAACCAACAGGAGGTCCTGGTGATCAATTGATCATCCAGAGCCACAATTAATCAACTCATATATCACAGATAAATAAATATATGCATGTGAATTGTATCCAGAAGCACATCATAAAGAGAGGGAGCTGTCTAGCCAACCATCCTGCTCAGTTGAGCATTTCCATGAATTATAACACAATGAACAAACCACCAGAGGCACTGGCACTTGCTATAAGCAAGAACTACTTACAGTAGTGAGCCAGGGGGGCCAGAACATTAGCATAGCACAAGTAATTAAGCAACATCAATGGCTTGGGTTGCTCAGATGAGCATCCAAATAGATAGTAGCATGCACAACCACATGAATGAACAGAGACAGTAAGCAAGGACATGGAATAAGTATCAGCAAAGCATAGAGTAGAGCTAGTAGAGCAGTAGCAGCTAGCAACCATGACACATAGAGCAGCAGCAGCTAGCAACCATGGCACATAGAGAAGCAACAACTAGCATACCATGGCAGCACAAGCAGTAGCATGGCGCAGAGCACACACACGCAGGAGCAGCAGCAACACCACCATCTGGACGCCAAGGCATCCAGTGGAGGAGGAGGAAGATCAGGTGAGAGAGAGAGGAGGGGAACACTTATAGGCGAAGCGGAAATGAGCACGGCCATGGCGGCACGGCGGCACACGCCGAGCGAACGGCGGCGCCAGGCCAAGCCAAGCCAGGCCACAGCCGCGCCGCGGCGCCAGCATCATCACGGCGTCACCATCGCGCCAGGAACGCCGGCGGGCGACGGAGCACCACAGATCCGTGCGGCCGTGCGTGCAGATGCGTTGGGGGCGAGCAGAGGAGGCGACGAGGGCCAGATCGACGTGGACCATCGGGTTCGCCGTCAAGAGGCGGTCCTTCTGCGACCAACCGCATCGCCGGAGCTGGCCGGAGACGGCCAGAATAAATCGGCGACGGTGGAGGCGACATGAGTCGCCAGAGCGAGCGAGGGGGTTAGGGTTCTACGCGAGAGAGAGAGAGAGAGAGAGAGAGAGGAAGGGGCGAGTGGGCCGACCGAGCCGGACGAGCGGCTCGGGTTCGACCTAACCGCTGGGCTCCACTGGCAGGTGGGCCTAGGGGCAAAAGAGTCTTTTCACAATTTTGATAAAACTAATAACTTTAAAAAATGAAAAGAAAATGTTTAAGAACCCTAAAAAAATAAAGAAAAATATGAAAACCACTAAGTATAAAATTCTCTCTCATAATAAAATATGAAAGGGAATTTTTGGAGACAAATAAGATTAAGTCCTAATTTGATGAATATTATAATCATTTAAATAACACTTTATATTTTCAGTAATGAAAATAAGTCCATAAATTCATTTGGACCTTAAAAACACCTTGACAACATTTCAAGGTAGTATTTTACCCTAAACAGAGTATCCCTAAATCATTCTTAGTAATTACCTCTTACATGAAATAACAAAGCATCGGGAAGGGGGGAACCAACCCTAAAAGCTGAATCATGCATAACTGCTTCTTTAACCATTGCCCTTATCGGACAATGATGCTATTTTTCAGCAACAGAGGACAAGGGTCAGTCCACACCTTCGAACTGCAACACTTTGCAGTCTTCAGGCAAGTTCATCGCTTGCTCATGTCATTTGAGTATTTTTACCAAATTACTTGCAAAGTACTATACTTATCACTCTTGCATAAAAAGCAAAACCACTATTTTCATAACTATGAATATGACTATGTGGTTGGCAATGGAACCATGGAATGTGTTGACATGGTGGAGGTTCCATTGCAATGGGTTTATATCCATCTAGGATTAAACAACAAATGTCGTCCAGTGATTCTTGTGCCGTACAACTCGTGTTAACCATAAGATCTGGAATGGGACGGACTAGTCAATTGTATTTCCACCTCTCGTACATCAACGGATGCGCTTACCGTAGCAGTTGTATCTTGCGAGAACAACCGGAGGGTGGGGATCCCACTCTAATTCCCCACGGTAATGCGGTCTATGATGGGTTGCATCTACCGGCGAAGGAGTATATGGTTAGATCCCAGAACTGTTGTCGTGGTCGGGGGCCATCCTTAATTGGTATAAGTACACCGGCGAGGACCCAGGGTCGGGGATTGCAACAAAGGGTGGGTGTGCGAGGTAGCGGAGGAATATGATTGGCTATGACCTTATACCGGGCCTCACACCAAAGGAAGTGTGGACGGGAAAGCTGCCCGGTTGGCACCAAGGTTAAGGTCTCTTATGGGTAAAGCAACACCCCTCTGCAGAGTGTAATGAATCGTGACCTGTCACTCGCTGTTCCGGGATTTGGAACTGCGAACGCTGCCGGAAAGGAACTCCATGAAGTTCTAGTAAACCGGTGAAGGCTGACGGACATAGTTTTTCTATATAAAAGCAACCTCTTGAAGAAATGATTATCAAAACCTGCATTGGTATTAGACTTTCTGGTCTGATATCATAGCTAGTGCATTAAACACCTCTTTTCTATAATGAACTTGTTGAGTACGCTCGTACCCATACCACTCTTAAATCCCCTGCTTAGATTGTCTGAATCGACTTGAGGAGGACAACGACAACCAAGAAGGAGCAGAAGACATCTGCTATGAAGAACCAGACCTCTCCGGAGGTGTAGAAGGAGTGGATTACCTCATCGTCTACGGAACCGGGGAGGGTTCCGGAGGATAACAAGCGTAGATGTATCTGATCGTAGTAGTAGCCGAGCAGTACAAACACTTAGTACTTAACTGCTCGATGAGAATAAATGTATAACTTATTAAGACTTCTATATTGTAAGTTGAGTCGGGTTCACCTCGAACCTAGGAGTATTCCTCTTAGGACCCAAGAGGAACTCCGAGATGATATGTATATATGGCTTGTAATAATAAATGAATGAGTTATGGACCAGCTATGTTCTGTTGTACTACTCTGAGGGATGTAATATTTGCGGATTGATACTTCGTGAATGTTATATCAACGACTGGCATACTACAACATGCAGTGGTATGCAGGGTCACCACATGGACTGATTCTCTATCTCAAATTCTCACAGTTTTCCTTCGATTTCTCTTCGTTTTACAGATCTTTCCTACTCACAAGTGTAGCATAGGTCTTGTTTCTTCTTCGCCCCTTACTGAGTTCATCGATGAGATGTCCTTAGAGGAAGCCATTCTCACGGCCATCCCGTTAACCGAGGAGGGCAAGGGGGCCGAGGAGCCCGGCGCACGCGTGAGACACGTGGGCTGGGAGGGTTCGAACGTGCGTTCGATAGAAATAGATTGGTTATATTAGATCAAACACATTCCTTCCCAAGTTTCCTCTAGGCTCCCCAAGGGCGAGTTAGAGCCTATCCCGGAGAATGGTGAGGTCGTCGTATTTGTCGCGCACTTTACGCGCGGCTTCTTCCGCGCTTTCTTAGAAAAATACCGATTTCATCCCCATCACCTTCCGGCTAACGCCTATACCATGTTCTCCTCTTTCGTAGCTTTCACCGAGGGTTATCTCGGTCTCTGGCCCAATATAGAGCTATGGGCCCGGCTTCACTGCCTTCGGACCCAATTTGTGCATGATCCCTCTGTAGCTCTTCTGAAC
Source organism: Lolium rigidum (assembly GCF_022539505.1). Classification (NCBI taxonomy): domain Eukaryota; kingdom Viridiplantae; phylum Streptophyta; class Magnoliopsida; order Poales; family Poaceae; genus Lolium; species Lolium rigidum. The sequence goes on from NC_061509.1 coordinate 226,148,474, forward strand.
AAACCCATGGTACTTGCGGCTCGGCGATGGTCATGCCGCGCTGGAGTACCAAGTTTATCCAGGTGAATGGTCTCGATTCGTGCCGCAAATGGCAAAAAACTTTCTTCTATGTCAAGAACACCGGCACAGAGGATTTTATTAATCCCCCCTTTGTCAAAGGCACTCCAGATGAGAAACACAACTGGACCTACAACTCGGACACCACCCATGCCGAAACCAACCAAATTTACACCTTGATCTGCGAGATGCACGAGGTGTAAAACTCGGTATCTCAAAACAAAGATAACCAGTGAATATAAGCTCAATCCACAAAAATGGAAGGCACTTACCATCAACTTATTATATAAAATGATAAAATCTTTCCTCCTCTTCCATCTATAATAATAACTTACTATGTGTATGATTGCACATATCACAGCAGTAATGAACCTCTACTTTCATAGTACTATAAGCTACAAAACCTAATAGTCCGCACCACGAAAAGCCGACCGCCAGGCCAAACCCTTAGTCAGCTCTATGAGCCGCTTATGCGTGATCAGTATGTTTTACCCTCTCCAATCTCCACAGTCACATACTCACATCCACCGCGTAAGTGCAAACCAAAACACCAAAGAGAAATTAGTCCACGCAAGAACCGACATGTAGAGTATCAACCATCGAAAAGGCTCACGCATGAGGCCTGTACAAGACGAGTAGCCCGTTGAGGTGCCTCTAGAGCTCATCATCGTACACCGGGGGCTGCTCCTCGGGGACGTCATCGTCGTACATTGATTGACGTGATTAGTAACTTAGGAAAACCTTCCTTGACTAGTTGAAAAAAATAAGAAATTATTTTGAAAGGAAATAATTGTTGATTGCAAGATTTGATAGCTTTTCTTAATCATTGACGTGGGAGCCATGTCAAACAAGTTTGATTGCACTTTTTATTTTCTCTGAACAGCGTGTGATGATCTATTTCCTTGATTGTGACGACTGACTTTATATGCAATAAATAAGTTTCTATTTTTGCTAAGGGGCATGGGATGATTTCTTCTGAGCAATCTATGGTTGTGATTTCTCCAATGTTTACACCATCCACAACTTCAATATAATAGTCCCTCCGTTACTAAATATAAGTCATATAGTTTCTGACATGAAAATTAATGAACACATATTTTGAAAAAATTACACCATATTTGGCTGGGATTAACCGTAGGCAATTGAGGTGAGCTAATAGAGGGCTTTGCATAAGATAAGAAAACCTAGTTAAATCCCTAAAAATATTATCTATACAGTGGAACAACGTAGTAAACCTTATATTCTGAATTTTTTCTAAAAAATATATGGCTTAAATTTAGGAAAGAAGGAAGTAGTAAAGATTAACGCATACTAATGGCGGGAGATGTCCACGTGCCTAGCAGTGTGGCGCGTCGATTAAATCGGATAGAAGGGGTAGACATTAACTCATACGAGTATATGGGAAAATTTGAGCGGCGGCTATCATATTTATGGTAACATTTGATAGCTAGCTCTATTTTGGCACAACTTTTTCATGTCAACCATTCAAGAAAAGAAACTCACAGAACATACCGGGTACGGCCGGACCCGCCGGAAACGACCTAACCCGAACCCAATCGATCGATCGCAATCGGAAGGAATGCCGGCGCCGGCGCAGGCTCCGTCGGGCGGCGGCGCCGGCGCGGCGTGGCGCCACCTGCTTCTGCTCCTCACGGCCCTCCCGCTCGCGCTCGCCCTCCTCGCATTCGCGCTCCAGTGGCGCGGCGGCGGCGTCGACGACCCCGCCACGCGCTGGCCTCCTCACACGGCCGAGCCCACCACGTCATCCTGGCTGTCCCGCCGCTCTTCCTCCGCCTGCGCCGACATCCTCGCCGCCTCCTCCACCCCCACCTTCCCCTACCTCCGCGGCTGGTCCTTCCCCTTCGACGCGCCGCACCACCCCAAGGTACCTCCCCTCTCCCGTCGCACGCCAAACCCTCTTCGCGCCGGCCGCCTCCGCCACCTGGTACTGATTCTCTTGCCTTTTGTATCTCAGGTGTGCGTGCAGACGAGCACCTCCGCTGGGCTGGACCAGATCCTGCCGTGGCTCTTCTACCACAAGGTCGTGGGCGTCGCCCACTTCTTGCTCTTCGTCGAGGGGAAGGCCGCCAAGCCCGGCGTCGCGGGCGTCCTCGAGTCCATCCCCGTGCGTTCCTCGCCTCAGATTTCGAACATCACAACGCCAATTTCTACTTGTTTTGAGTCTGTGCGTTCTCTTTGCTGCAGGGTGTGAAGGTGGTGTACAGGACCAAGGAGCTCGAGGAGCAGCAGGCCCGGAGGTCTGAATTTTTTTCCTCGTTATGCATTACGACTCATTTCATTGTCCATTCTGACATATATATTTCGTTTTCGTCTTCATCTGACCTGCAGCCGTATCTGGAACGAAACCTGGCTCGCGGGTTTCTTCTACAAGCCTTGCAACTACGAGCTGTTTGTGAAGCAGTCACTTAACATGGAGATGGCTATTGTGATGGCCAGGGTATGTCTCGTCTTATCACATCTATGAAAAGTGCGATCGAACTTGTGTTATAGTCTTACCAGGAAAGCCTGTTAGCTATCTGAACAGTTTATTAGGTCTCTAGTAATTTTGTTGGTGTTATGCATCCACAAACAAACACATTTTTTTCCCTTTGTGGTAGGATGCTGGCATGGACTGGATCATGCATCTAGACACCGACGAGTTGCTCTATCCTGGTGGAGCTGCCGAGTATTCTGTCAGACGTTTGTTAGCTGACATCCCCGGCGATGTTGACATGGTTATCTTTCCGAACTATGTAAGCAAAAAAGACGTGCTCTGCTCTTAATACGACTGCCACACCCTCTTACATGTCTGCACCATGCAGGAAAGCAGTGTCGAACATGATGATATAAAAGACCCATTCAGCGAGGTAAACCCTCTCTTTCTTCAGCATAAATATGTAATTTCCCCAAGTTCCGTGTGATATAGCGTTCGCTGATGGAAACAGTGTGTTCATTATGTATTTCCATTTGTTCTGTTACATCTGAGGTCTGATACTCAGATATGATTTCCATTTGTATTGCTTCATGTTCTGCTAGCGGTAGTTCTACACAGACTAAACATCTCCCAAATGGAAGTTGGAGAGGTTAAGTCTGATAAATACATATTTTCCCCAAGTTCTATCTGATATAGCGTTCACTGGTAAAAACAGCTTATTAATTTTGTATTTCCATTTGTCCTGTTACATCTGAGGTCTGATACTCTGATATGATTTTCATTTGTCTGATAATCTGATAATGATCGATTATATTTTCTTGAAGACCTAGTTTTGAGCAGCCCTATTATCTGGAGGCTGGTCTGAGTTCCATTCATTCAGTATTAAGGAATTAAGTTTTTATGCTATTTTTGTGTGAACTGACATCGATCCAGTCAGTTTAGCACATTACTCCCAAGGAAAAGCCATGAAATTCTCGTGCTGAAAGATGGATGCATATGCTGTGTTTCATTTTGCCAAATGGGGTATCAATTAAATGTGTATCAATTCCATAACTTGGATATAGCAATAAATAAATCAGCAAAATTCTTTCAAATATTTTAGTTAGAAGAAATGTTTCTTCTCTCCAAACTAAAAAAATGTATTATTCTACCCAAATCTGATTTGCATTCAAATAAAGAAAATGAAAGAATTTTAGAGCTCTCATATGTGCAACAAGTCAGTGAGCGCAAGCACCTGCCGATCTGGCAAAAGATTAAGTGACTTTGATGAGGTTTTGGCATTTCTGATCTTTGTTGAATTAAGTTCAGAGTACCATATCCCTCCCCCAAAAAGTACCATAGCTGTACATAGCTATTTTATAAACTAATATATTGCCATCTTTAGTATGAAAAAAAATCTCATATGGAAGTAGTGATCAATCATGGTGTCGATACTTCACCAATTACCACGAGTTTGTGTGTGCTATAAACACCTAATCTCATCCTGAGCAATTTTGTGTACATTGCAATATCTTATCAGGTGTCTATGTTCAAGAAGAATTATGATCATCTTCCCAAAGATACTTACTTTGGCATGTATAAGGAAGCAACAAGGGGCAACCCTAACTATTTCATTACTTATGGGAATGGAAAATCTGCTGCGCGGATTCAAGATCATCTCCGTCCAAATGGTGCACATAGATGGCATAACTACGCAAGGAGCCCAAAGTGAGGACCTTTAGTCGTAGCATACATTTTTCCAAAATACCGTGCAAGACTCCTAGCGGACTTGATTCTTACTATATTGTTCACACGTAACTAACAGTGAGATCAAGCTGGAGGAGGCTGCAGTTCTGCACTATACATACACCAAATTTTCAGACTTAACATCTAGACGTGATCGCTGTGGATGCAAGCCTACGAAAGAAGATGTTAAAAGATGTTTCATGTTGGATTTTGACAGAGCAGTAAGCAAAGCTACTTAATTCTCTTGCAAGCTACTGTCAGGTTTATTGTCGTCGTTTCCTTTGCACTACTATTTTTTCCCCTCCAGGTTTATCTGTTTTTTTGCATCCTTATGCCAGTGGAAATGCTTCCAATTGCATGATTCAGTTTGTTATATTTTCTGCTCCGATCTGACTTCAACACTTAATATGCAGGCTTTTATAATTGCATCAACTGCTAGTGAAGAGGAAATGCTTCGCTGGTAATTTATATGGTTTCCTCAGTATCATAATTTTCTCACTTGACCTAAGTCATCAACCAGGGGAACTTTCTAGTTTCTTGCATGTGCTATGAAAAAAATACTTTTACTGCAAGTCCATTGTTTTGGACATTTACCTGATCTCCGATGTTCCATCTTTGATGCCAATGTCTACCATAGTTGCTACAAATTACAAGCTTATATTATGAAATTATATTTCCTAATGAATTTGGTGATATCATATTGCCAATTTAGTTTTTATTTATGGATGATCGAACCTAAAATTGTTCATATAGATCATGATATAACCGGCCATACATCATAAACTCAACTAAAATGATGACCTTTATGGCTATCTCATAATAAACTATGAAATCACATTTTAGCGAGTTGTTTTCCAGCACTCAGATGTATGATGACTTTCGTGTTGTAACCTGTAGCATATAAATACCACTAGCTGAACTCAATGCAGGCTGCAAAGGCCTTTTTATATAGAGATTGTATTCTATTCTCTGTAATGATTTTAGACATGGGACACCTGGTATGTCTGTCATTTGACTGCTCTTTTCTTCAGGTATAATGAACGTGTTGTGTGGAATGATAGGCAGCTCAACCTAAAGCTTCTCAGGAAAGGAGTGTTGACTCGCATATATACCCCAATGGTGTGTAACAAGAAACCTAGCCATACTACCAAATGTTTTCCATGTTTAATATTCATATACTTGTGTATCTTGTTATGTTCTTCTACCAGGCAATTGTCCAAGGTCTGCGGGAGTCTGGTGTCTTCACTTCCGTCATCGCAGCTAGCCAATCTGCTGCGAATGACAAAGTTCCATTTCAGACAAACAAAACCGATTCTGAACTTCGAAGTGTATCTGGTAGATTCATCTCATCTAATTCTAGGAAAATATTGAGCATTGTCGAGCCTCCATTCAGGGATAATGATGTGTCCGCCGTCCCCCCTTTGTCGCCCCCGGGTCTGGATGAGCAGCAAAGTTTTACCTAGTGATTCTTTCAGGATACAAGTAGTCCTAACTCATGTGTGCAACGTGCAGTATGTATGTTGCGTCCATTTGGAGATCAGAGGATGTATATTGAGAATATATTCGTGATTGATCAATATAGTGTGATTTTGGGCAGGGCATGGTTTCTGTGCCCGTTTTTGCTAGTGACGGAAGATCATGATACCTATTTATAGAAATATATGGTATACAGAGATATGTGGTGAATTTGCTCTTTTTTTCCTTGTGATGAAGTGGATTTACTTGAGTGAGTGTGGTATGCATATTAGTGTCTGATATGTAACTTTTATCAGCACATAAAATCCGCTTGTAGCAGTCTGTGCATTGTAATCACTGTCCATATGCCATAAGTTTTGCAGAATTTGCACCGTTCAGTTTATTCAGTGTAGGGTGCTAGCCAGGCGGAAAGCACAGCCCTTCTTGGCCCACCTAATATCGCATTCAGCCTCTTGAGCTGCTCCGCCAGGGCTGCAAGCGAGTCAGTTCGAGTGAGTTAGATTTGGCTCAACTCAGTTCACACTAAAATTCGAACGAGCTTAGACTGAGTCAAATTAAATCTTGAGCTACAAAATTTGGTTCACTTGCGTATAGATGGAAGAACGATCTCGTCCACATCACACAGAAGGAACAAATAAACTTTCCATATTCCTTAATTAAATTCTATCCACATTAGAAGAAATAAATCCCATCCATGACATATAAGGTAATACATTATCAAATTCGTTTTAATATAACGTAAGTATATTTTTATGTGCCAACGAGCTAAATCGAGCAAGCTATATTAGACAAATAATAGGCTCATCTAAATAGCGAGTACTCCTCGAGCTGCTCACGAGGTTTCGTGCTTTTCTGCAACCCTAGTTGCGGTGTCACGACCCATCGCTGGCTTGTGCCATTGTTTAGCATAAATATAAATTCCGACTGACCATATTATTTTATATCTTATTGACTCATTACCTTATTGACCCAAGTTGACCCGAGTTGTCTAATGACGCCTCCAATAAGATGAATTCCTCTAACCACTCTTTGGAGATCAATACTAGTTCTTGATTTCCTCTAATTCTGTTCCAATAGTAAACATGCCACACCAAAGGTGAAAGGCAAACATGTAACGGGCTCCTTTAATTTATAGGAATTGTGTAGGATTTGAATCTTATAGGAAAAATTTCTACACATGTTATCCTATAGGAACAAATCATTTAGGAATCTTGTAGTGTAAATCCTATAGGAAAGAAAAATGAGGTCATACCTCATGAAAAAAATTCCTTTACTACAATCAAATACACTTCATCTTCCCATAGGATTCAAGTAGCCATGACATTTTAATCCTATATTTTTCCTATTCCTGTGATTTTCCTGTCCTATGAATCAAAGTAGCCCGTAACGTTAACATAAGTTTTTATTTTGTCTTTCTTAATTTATCAAGTAAAGCAAAAGAAGATATAGAATTAGTTCAGACTTTTCTTTCTTCTTTGTATCATCTTATTTTATTTATTTTGTAGACTGTAATATTCTAACAAGTTTTGTAAAAATACTCAAAATTTTAGTTATTTTTACACGTTTAAATCTATTTTTTCATTTGTATTATCCAATAATTATTGAACATTACATATATAATTGGAATTTTAATTTCATAATTTATTCTCGATATAAATTTTGACGATGCCTTAGTGTTTTCTGCTCCATTTATTCATATTCAATATTATTTGAATTGTTCTCAAAAGTTAGAAATTTGGCAAAGGTCAAGTCAAAATTTATCCTACTTAAATTGAATATTTAGCCCTAACTCCTCTACTTAATAGAAAATGTGATCCCTTTGACAATTTTAAACAAAAAATATTTTCCCTGGCTTTCACATACTAGAGTCTACCCCGTTCCAATATCTGAACTATGGCATGGTTGTCATGAAACGCAATTCCACGCCGAGTCATCGATATGCTAAGAAACTCCTGGACCCTGAGTTAAAAAGAAAAACACACGAATGTACATGTGTTCAAGAAATGGGAAACCCCATATTGAACCCCCCTGTCCCCCTCCCCCATGTGAAATCTATAGTAGCTATGAGATTTCAAAAAATCCCAAATGTATGTACGTGCCGGCCTCGCAAGACGAGATCGATAGATCACACATTCCCTAGCTCCCGTTCGATTCTCGCAGCCGTCACCAGCTGAAGCTTCCGTGGAGAGGGATAGAAGAGAGACCACACTAGTGTGAGACATGCGAGAGTACGAACATTTCCCAATCTTTCACGATGCACCTTGATTATCCATAGGACTGATAGATCTTGAACCCCCTTGATAGATTCTGTCAAGGATACCCAAGCACACATGATTACTCTTGACAACTCAAGAACTCACACATCTTTATTGGATAACTAAACGAATATCCGAGACGTCGTCATGGAGCCAACCCCGCAGGGCTAGTGTTGAGCTTCAGGATTACAAGATTTAATTCAACCAAAGCTAAACCTAACCCTAGCCGCACCACCACATTATATGGGGGAGATGGTGGCCGGCCAACCCCTATTGGGCTGGGGCGCCCTATGGGCCTAACCCTAGTTTGACTTAGACAAGCCCAAGTCAAACAGACACTTTAAAAACCCTAGATGGCCCACCACATGACCTGGCTACATTATTCCCTAATAATAATACTACGATACAATATGGTACAACCTTAAACTTAATCCTCGTATCAATGGCTATCCTAGTGTACCAGGCTGCCTGGATATCCATATCAAACATGGAGGGTGAAAGATAAATAGTTGTGAGTGTTGTGGGTATACTTCATGGGTGTACCATCGACAGTGCCTAGATCCGGCAAGCCCGGGTGGCCCACAGATGGTGATGAGGCATGTGGCCCATCGGGCGGCCCAGTTGCTGTTGATCATGAAGGAAGAAGTCCAGCCCAGGATCAGTAAGCCGGATCCGTACCGACATAGGAGTAACCCGGATCCATGGAGGCCCAGGAGGGACCCGGATCCAGTACGACATATATGGAAGGCGGATCCGTGACGTGCACGGCAAGACATTGTATCGTAGTTAGGCTATCTGTAATCCGGCTAGGACTCTCCATGTAAACCCTAGATCCGTGCGCCTTTATAAGCCGGATCCCGGGAGCCCTAGAGGCACAACCACAACTCATTGTAACAACGCGAAAGCGCCCGGATAATTCCGGACAAGCAGCAGTAGGCCCCGTCATCGTGCGGGTGTTCCGAAGCTGGGTAACTCGCGTACCACCGTCCCGTGTGCACTCCGCCCTATGGCCCCTACTTCTTCTCCCCTCGTGAGGATCCCTCCTCCGAGGTACCGTCGATTAGGCAATGACAGTTGGCGCCCACCGTGGGGCCTGCGGCGTCTGGAGGCCGGAACCGGGAGGGTTCCGCCATGGGAAGCTACGACGACACCATCGCTGTGGGGCGTGTCCTTTACGCCGGAAGTCTGCCAATCGTCCCGCCGGATGAGTGTTGGATTCCGGCTAAAACCGACCCCGTCAAGCTCTCCATCGTCCCAGTCGGCGGCATACACATCTTCATCGGGGAAACCGTCGATTCCGACGGAAACCCACTGGTAAGTAACGCTGACGCGACCGCCGCCGAGCTGGACGCAGTCGCGAAGATCCGATCTGAGACGCAGGAACTTCCTAGCGAAGATTCCGCCTTAGATCTGAAAAAATCAAAACCCACCCAATCCGCCCCTGAGCAGAAGTAACGGTGGAAGACCAATGCAGATCCGCCCGGGTCTCCCGAGTGTTAGAGAAGCAAAGGTGTCACTTCGTACACTTCTTGGCCCATACCGCCGGAACCGCCCCTCATGAAGTCGGAGCTGGTCCCGAGCAGGTCGGAGCCCCGGAAAACAACGCTGCTCCGGATCAGCGAGGAGGTCGTCGGAGAAAGCAAAATTCCGGTCGAAGAGTCGATTTTGGGAAATCTAAGCCCAATATCAGGAGACACTCAATCCATGAACACTGAAGAGTTCGATCGCAAGGTGAAGGAGCTCGGATACGGTGAAGAGTCTGAAGTCGATTCCATCCAGCCAAAGCAGGTACTTGCAACTGTAGCAGCGCTGGGAGAGAATGGATCAGAAGACGCAGGCACCCAATCCGACCCCCAGCCATCCCACCACGGATCTCCGATGTCACGGGAACGGCCCCGTAAGGATTCTTCCTCGGAGAGCCTCCTGTCGCCTGAAGAGATGGTCGCGCAAGCGGGCATGGATGCGGTTTATCGCTCGGAAATTCTTAACAAACCCATCACTCCCGAAGACGTCGAAGCTTTAGAAGCTAAAAGAGTGGAACTGCTGGCCACAACCAAAAAGTTTAAGGACACCGCAGCCGCCATGCTGGAGGAAAGGAAGCACGCCGCAGTTTTTGTGGAAGACTTCATCCAGCGTGAGCAGGAGGTGGACGCAGGACTGGCACAAGTCAAAGAACTCCGAAAGCATTGGGAAGACAAGGTCATTGAAGCTAACAGGGAGGTCGAAAAGATCCGGCGTGAGATGATAGCTCCCCGCAAGATCACTTTCGCAACTCCAACAGAGCAATAGCCGCTTGCAACCCCAAAAGACAATATGACAAAAGCTGCAGAGCTCCTAAAGAAGAATGACGAGGAGATCGACATCAACTACTTACGCACGCTCGTCGCTTCAGCGGTTCAACAGCAAAGTAAGGCAGACACTTCGCGCAGGTTGGAATCTAACCCGGAGCATTGCGTCTCCACCGCGCAGAAGGACGCCCGCGAGAACCGCCATCGAGATGACGAATCGCGAACCGGATCCTCGGAACGCAGAAGGAAAACCAGGGAACATCCAAATCCGATCCCCGTACCATCAAAGACGCCACCGTCAGATCCGAGAAAGGGAAAGGACCCAATGTACTCTGGACGAGACAAGTACCGCAACCCCTCCCCTCCGCCTAATGGTTACCCGCGTCCCCCTCGCCGCCGTAGTCCAGCCGGAAACACCAGGCCTCAAGGGCATGGTGGAATTGTTATCCGCGACAACGTGCTGCCCTCCGGAAACCGGAACAGGGAGCGCACGCCGGAACCTCGCCGGAACCAGAACAACGATCGTGAGCCCGAGCCCAGGAGGAGCCGGAATGAGGAGCGCGACCCGGAACCTCGCCGGAGCCGGAACGACCAGGGCAGCCAGCGCCACGGCGAGGGCAGCCACAGGAGCCGGAGCCAGCACAGTGGAGAATCTGGAGGCGGAAGCAAGAGGTCGGATCGGCCCCCTCGCAGGTCTCCCTCACCACCACCTAGCGGTGGCGGCGGAGGTGGAGGCGGAGGCGGCGGCCGGAGATCTCGCTCTCGCTCACAGTTCCCCCCGTCACGGTTCGCGCGACGCGCGGGAACGCCTCAACGAATACAGAACCGACTACATCGGACCGAAGTGCTTTGGCAGGATGATTCGAGAGGAACCAAAACCAAGGAGCTCCCTCAAGCTACCCGGAAACCTGAAGCATTACGATGGCACCGAAAGGCCGGATACCTGGATTGAGGATTACTACAATGCAAGTAACCTTCGCCGGAGGAACCCCTAATATCGCCCGCCGCATGCTCCGGCTTGTACCTTGTAGGCCCAGCCCGGATCCGGCTCGGTGACCTCGAGAAAAACTCCATCTTTTGCTGGTTTGACCCGAAGACCGCTTTCGAGAAACACTTCAGGGGCACCTACAAAAGACCTGCCACGGCAAGCGACTTACAAGCTTGTATCCAGAAGAAGGGAGAATCATCAAGAAACTTCGTTACACGATGGTTGGCATGCAGAAACGAGTGCGAGAACGTTGACCACACCACTGCCATGTACGCCTTCATTGGTGGACTGCAGAGAGGAGGATTGCTGAGGCATAAGCTTACTTGTTTGGCCAACGCCAACAAACTGACTTTGGACGAGATGATCTCCATCGCCAGTGACCACACTGCCGCCGATGACGACGCAGGCGGTGATCTCGCAGCTACAGCAATCCCCCTGCACCAACAAAAGAAGAACCGCGATAACGGTAACAACAGCGGCCAGAAACGCAAGAACCCTGATGACCAGAAGAGTGGCGGATCCGACATGGTCGCCATGGCGTTCCAACGCGGAGGTTCAGGAGGCGGAAGAGGACGCGGCCGCGGAGGCGGAGCAGGCAGGGGTCAGCAGCATGGCACTGATGTCACCGCTGGCGGATCCCGTGCCCCGCAAACCTACGAGGAGTACAGAGACATGCCCTGCCTGGCCCACTTGGATCCGGCTACAGGGAAGTCCACACACACCAACCGCAACTGCAAGTGGGTCAACGACCTAAAGAACGACCCGGAAGCGAGGATACAAGCGAGCCCGGAAGCACCGCCCACGCGGCAAAGGAGGCAAGGGCAAGAACAAGGACAAGGAGGAGGACGAGTTCCGAGGCGATGGACGAGGACGATAACTCGCCGGATCCCAAGGCCGGATCCGCGAGTAAATCCAACCCCTTCGAGAAAAAGAGCGTGGGGGCTTACCACACTTTCCTCGGAACCCCCACGATCCGCGCTACAAAATCAGCTACCCGGATCCCGAACGCCACGCTTCCGGCTGTGCCGCAGTATGTCAGGTGGTCGGAAGTTCCGTGCACATTTGACAGGGAGGATCATCCCGCCATTGTGCCAAAAGAATACTACGCCTTGGTTGTAAGTCCCCGTATAGACGGGTATGACTTCTCCAAGTGCCTCATGGATGGCGGAGCCAGCTTGAACATCATGTACCTGGAGACTCTGGAGCGGATGAACCTCACCAAGGAACAGCTCAAACACAGCAGCACTGAGTTTCACGGTGTGGTTCCGGGTAAGAAGGCGAACTCCCTTGGCAGCATCACACTTCCCGTGGCTTTCGGCGATGTTCACAATTTCCGCGAAGAGAAGATCACGTTCGAAGTTGTGCCCTTCAAGAGCTCCTACCATATCATCTTCGGCAGGCCCACCTACCACAAGTTCCACGCAAGAGCGTGCTATATCTACAACAAGCTCAAGATGCCGGGTCCCAATGGCATGATCACCATAACCGGAGACTACAAAAAGGCTCACGAGTGCGAGTTGGGCGAAGCCGCCTTCGCAGAGTCTGTCATATCCGGAGAAGAGCTGAAAGGCTACAGGGCCGCGGTGGATCCGACTGAGATGCAGACCACCAAGAAGCAGATCTCCGAGCAGAAAACCTCCTTCAAGCCCGCGATAGAAACCAAGAAGCATGACCTCATTCCGGGTGACTCTTCCAAGCAGGTTTCAGTCGGAGCCAACATGGACCCCAAATAGGAAAGCGCGCTCGTCGAGTTCCTCCGCGCTAACATGGATATCTTCGCATGGCAACCTTCTGACATGTCCGGACTACCTAGGGAACTCGCCGAGCACTACCTCAACATAAATCCGGGGGCTAAACCGGTGAAGCAAGCTATGCGACGCTTTGGAGATAAGAAGCGCCGCGCCATAGGGATGGAACTAGCAAAGTTACTAGAAGCAGGTTTTGTAATAGAAGTTATCCACACCGATTGGGTCGCGAATCCCGTCCTTGTACCCAAAAAGAACACTGAAATACTAAGAATGTGCATCGATTACTCCGGCTTGAACAAACATTGCCCGAAGGATCCGTTCCCCTTGCCGCGCATTGACCAAGTCATTGATTCGACGGCAGGGGCGGAACTTCTGTGTTTTCTTGATGCGTATTCCGGGTACCATCAGATCCGGATGAAGGAATCCGACCAAAAGGCGACTTCATTCATAACCCCGTTTGGTACTTACTGCTATGTTACTATGCCCTTTGGCTTAAAAAATGCAGGTGCCACTTACCAACGTACGATGCAGCGGTGCCTGAAGGACCAAATTGGCCGGAACGTGCACGCATACGTCGACGACATCGCGGTCATGACCCGGAAAGGATCCGACTTGATCAGCGACCTCACGTAAACCTTCGACAACCTCCGCAGGTACAAGATGATGTTGAATCCGCTGAAGTGCGTCTTTGGCGTGCCAGCCGGAAAACTCCTTGGCTTCATAGTCTCTCACAGAGGCATTGAGGTGAACCCGGAAAAGATCAAGGCAATCCTGTGTATCAAACGGCCAACTTGCCTCAAAGATGTGTGACATAGGCATCCCAAATGGGCCTGCCGGATATAGTACCCGGGGTTTATTGAAGGCCCACTACTCGAAGAATAAGAAGATTCGGAAGCCCAAGATATATTTAAGGAAAAGATAGAGTTGTAATAGGAAGTGTTATTTGTAATCCGGCGGGATGAGTTAGAAACCGTCCCGAACTCCGTAACTTGTACGAA
>NC_061509.1:226162542-226329929 GCF_022539505.1 Lolium rigidum
CAATGATGATCAGTGTTAACCCAATCTAATTAGGACAAGGTGCGGGCACTATTGGTACACTATGCATGAGGCTTGCAACTTATAAGATATAATTTACATGATGCATATGCTTTATTACTACCGTTGACAAAATTGTTTCATGTTTTCAAAATCAAAGCTCTAGCACAAATATAGCAATCGATGCTTTTCCTCTATGGAGGACCATTCTTTTACTTTCAATGTTGAGTCAGTTCACCTATTTCTATCCACCTCAAGAAGCAAACACTTGTGTGAACTGTGCATTGATTCTTACATATTTGCATATTGCATTTGTTATATTGCTTTGCATTGACAATTATCCATGAGATATACATGTTACAAGTTGAAAGCAACCGCTGAAACTTAATCTTCCATTATGTTGCTTCAATACCTTTTACTAAGAATTTATTGCTTTATGAGTAACTCTTATGCAAGACTTATTGATGCTTGTCTTGAAAGTGCTATTCGTGAAAAGTCTTTGCTATATGATTCACTTGTTTACTCATGTCATATACATTGTTTTGATCGCTGCATTCACTACATATGCTTTACAAATAGTATGATCAAGGTTATAATGGCATGTCACTCCAGAAATTATCTTTGTTATCGTTTTACCTGCTCGGGACGAGCGTAACTAAGCTTGGGGATGCCGATACGTCTCCAACGTATCGATAATTTCTTATGTTCCATGCCACATTATTGATGTTATCTACATGTTTTATGCACACTTTATGTCATATTCGTGCATTTTGTGGAACTAACCTATTAACAAGATGCCGAAAGGCCGATTGCTGTTTTCTCGCTGTTTTTGGTTCCGTAAAGGCTGTTCGGGCAATATTCTCGGAATTGGACGAAATCAACGCCAAACCTCCTATTTTTCCCGGAAGGCTCCGAACACCGAAGAAGAGTCGGAGAGGGGCCGGGGGGCCCCACACCATAGGGCCGCGCGGGCTGGCCTCCGGCCGCGCCGGCCTAGGGTGAGGCCACCCCGTCGACCCTCCCGCGCCGCCTCTTCGCCTATATAACCCCTTTCGACCTAAAAACACGGTACCAATTGACGAAACTCCGAGAAAGACTCCGTGGGCGCCGCCACCGTCGCGAAACTCCAATTCGGGGACAGAACTCGTTCCGGCACCCTGCCGGGACGGGGAAGTGCCCCCGGAAGGCTTCTCCATCGACACCGCTGCCATCTCCATCGACACCGCTGCCATCTCCACCGCCATCTTCATCACCGCTGCTGCTCCCATGAGGAGGGAGTAGTTCTCCATCGAGGCTCGGGGCTGTACCGGTAGCTATGTGGTTCATCTCTCTTCCATGTACTTCAATACAATGATCTCATTGAGATTCATATGAGTTTGTATCACAATTTATCTATGTGCTACTCTAGTGATGTGTTATTAAAGTAGTTTTATTCCTCCCGCATGTGTGCAAAGGTGACAGTGCGTGCACCATGTTAGTACTTGGTTTATGCTATGATCATGATCTCTTGAAGATTGCGAAGTTAACTATTGCTATGATAATATTGATGTGATCTATTCCTCCTACATATGCATGAAGGTGACGAGTGTGCATGCTATGCTAGTACTTGGTTTAGTCTCGTTGATCTATCTTACACTAAAGGTTACTAAAATATGAGCATTATTGTGGAGCTTGTTAACTCCGGCATTGAGGGTTCGTGTAATCCTACGCAATGTGTTCATCATCCAACAAAAGTGTAGAGTATGCATTTATCTATTCTCGTTATGTGATCAATGTTGAGAGTGTCCACTAGTGAAAGTCTAATCCCTAGGCCTTGTTCCTAAATACCGCTGCGTTACTACCGCTTGTTTACTCGTTTTACTCGTGTTACTACTCGCTGCAATACTACCACCATCAACTACACGCCGACAAGCTATTTTCCGGCACCGTTGCTACTGCTCATATATATTCATACCACCCGTATTTCACTATCTCTTCGCCGAACTAGTGCACCTATTTGGTGTGTTGGGGACACAAGAGACTTCTTGCTTTGTGGTTGCAGTGGTTGCATGAGAGGGATATCTTTGACCTCTTCCTCCCCGAGTTCGATAAACCTTGGGTATCCACTTAAGGGAAACTTGCTGCTGTTCTACAAACCTCCGCACTTGGAGGCCCAACACCGTCTACAGGAAAGGAGGGGAACGTAGACATCGGATCCCCCCTTTGTAAGGCCTAACTATTGCGAGATATTAAACTAATCCCCGTAGAACAAGGAGCAATCGTAACGGATCAGATCTACTAAATAATGATCAAGCGGGGTGCCGCCCCCACGCCCGAGATAGGCGTGAGGGCGGCTAGATATGCAAGGGTTGCACTACGTAAGCATGCTTAAACGAAGAACAATGCTAACCCTAACACATCTAATGATAACTACGTTGCTCGCCATCAAAAGCGCTTCAATACGAGCAACGCATGAACAACGTGGGGCTTGTGCTGCCTAGATCGCAAGATGCGATCTAGGCAGCATGTCGATTACCTGATAGAAACCCTCGAGACGAAGGAGTTGGCGATGCGCCGAGATTGGTTTGTTTTGGGGTTGAACGTGAGTTGTTGTTTATTCCATAAACCCTAGGTACATATTTATAGTCCAGGGGACTTTCTAATGCGGGCGTGCACTAAACCGCGCACGAGTAAGGTTCTATCTCTAAACTAAAATGGATCTAACATGTTACAGATACACGGGCAATCAAGCCCAACTTGGTATAAAAGGCCGATTCACATAATTCTCCATGTATACTTCCTTAAGCCCATCTTGACTGCGGCCCACCTCTGACTCGGTCAAATCCTGGTGATAACACATGCCCCCCTGGTTTTGGAATTGGTAATTCCAAAATCACTCTGCTTTCTTTCGTCGGGTCATGTCATGGCAGAGCAGAACCATTGCAGCATTTCCTCGTCGGGTTATGTCATGACTCCTCCTCCAAGCTTTCCTACGGGTCCTCTTCCTCCCGTGAGACGCCACCGGACATTCGCGCCCCAGAAGCATGGGACCTGGAAGACCACACCTCCTCTGTCTGGTCCGAAGACGACCTTCAATTCCTCGCCGTCGGGAACCTGGAGTCGGAGAACGGGGACGACCAGTTCCCCTGGGACGGCTGCCCCATCTCTGAAGAAGAGGAAAAGGAAGACGACAGCGACGACGACGACTCCATCGAGGGCTACCCGCCAGCGAAGCGCCTCCGCATGTGGTGGGACGACGACAGCAGCGACGATGAAGACGAAGACGAAGCTCCCGTAGAGGGCTATGGGAGCAGCAACGAAGAACCCATCGGCAGTAGTGCCGATGAGAGTTCCGAAGACGACGACGAAGGAAGCAACGGCCCGTAGATTAAGATCTACTAGTATAGGCTTAGCAGTAGTAGATTGGTCAATAGACCCTTCTTTTGCTCTTCCTTCCCGAGCAATTGGCACTTTCTTTGTAAGAAATCCCCTTATCAACGAAGAAAATCCCTTAACTAACTTCACTTCCTTGCCGATTGTCGAATGAAGTTGTCGTACAGGGAGCCGATGGCAGAATATCGGCTCGTCTTGCTGCCTGAGGCCAAGCCGTTGTATAAACTTACTGTTCCCTGAAGTCGATCTCAGTGTATCGGCTCTGTTCTCTGAAGTCGATGCCCGTGCATCGGCTGTGATTTTTATATATATATGTCAATTTTTTACTGGCCGATTCTGAAATCGGCCCCCACATCTTACTGTCCATCATCCCACATGCTTGGGAAATATTTCTTGAGGTGTTGACCATTAACAGCCACGGGGAACTTTTCGCCGCTCAATTCCTCCAGCATGTATGCATTACCCTTCAAGGCCTGGACCACTTTGTACGGACCGTGCCAATTAGGAGACCACTTGCCATATGCCTTATCCCCGGTTCCCAATGGCAACACAGACTTCCCACACAAGATCACCAACTTGGAACTCCTTTGGCCTAACCTTTTTGTTGTAAGCACGAGCCACCCCGGCTTTGTTCTCCTTAATCTTCTCCAACGACCAAAGCCCGAGTTCTCGTTGCATCCTCAATAGTGTCGCTCATCAAAGCGGCATATTCTTCAGCTGTCAGATCATTCTGAAACGTGACGCGTCTTGATCCAGCCGTAATTTCCCAAGGCAATACGGCCTCCTGTCCATAGACCAGCTGGTACGGCGAGGTCTTTATAGCTCCATGGCACGACATACGGTAGGCCCATAATGCTTCTGATAACTTCTCGTGCCAATCCCGAGGATTCTCGTCAATTTTCCTCTTGATCAACTTGATCAGGCTCTGATTGGATGCCTCGGCCTGTCCGTTAGCTTGAGCATAGTATGGGGATGATCGGATCAGTTTAATCCCCACGTCATCACAGAACTTCCTGAATTCTTTAGAAATAAAGACCGAACCTCCATCGGTCGTGATGGTCTGGGGAATTCCAAACCTATGAATGATGTGTTCTTTCACAAACTTGATCACGTCCTCTGATGTCACCTTTTTCATAGGGACGGCTTCCACCCACTTGGTGAAGTAATCTGTGATAACCAAAATCCACTCATGTTTTTTACCTGACGCCGGATGGATTTTGCCGATCATATCCATGCCCCACCCCCGAAACGGCCAAGGCTTGATGATGGGGTTCATCGCTGATGCTGGCACCATCTGAATTTTTCCAAACATCTGACATGCTTGGCACCCTCTGTAATAATTGAAGCAGTCTTCAAGCATAGTGGGCCAATAAAACCCTGATCGCCTAATCAACCACTTCATCTTATGAGCCGACTGATGTGTTCCACAGACGCCTTCATGCACCTCATGTAAGAGCCGATTGGACTCAGTCGGCCCTAGGCACTTGAGTAGCAACCCTTCCAATGTCCTGAAGAACATGTCGTCTCCTATAATGACATACTTCATGGCTCTGTATCTCACCCGTTTAGGTGCCCCCCGAGCCGAATCTTTCAAATACTCGAAGATCTCGGCTCTCCAATCATTCTGTTCCAGGAATTGTATCTGAACTTCCGCTCCGTCGGCTATATCTATGTAGCCTCGACGCCATTTGTGCGAGATTGTTGGCATCGGTATTCCGGGACCTTGGGATCCAATTGAAGTTGATGTACCGGAACTGTGTCATCAACTCACGGCATTCCACCCAATATGGGAACAGCGATTCACTTTCGCAATTATATTCCTCCGTGAGCTGGTTAATCACCAACTTTGAGTCTCCAAAGATCTCTACAGCTTCAGCTCCAGCTTCTAATAACAATTCCATTCCCTTACGTATTGCCTCATATTCTGCTACGTTGTTGGTGCAAGGGGTAGATAATCTGATGGAGAAGGAGTATTCTGCCCCCCGAGGCGATACGAGCAGAATGCCGATGCCGCAACCATCGTCACAAACCGATCCATCGAAGAACATAGCCCATGCACGTATGGATAGTGCTGCTATATTGGTGCTAATCCGTTCAGCGATGAGATCGGCTAACGCTTGGCCCTTGACTGCCTTCGCAGGTTGGTACCGGAGATCGAATTCTGAAAGCGCAAGCATCCATTTACCGAGTCGGCCTTTCAAAACAGGGGCCGACAACATATGTTTGACGACGTCTGATTTACAGATGACGATGATCTCTGCCGTCAGCAGGATGTGATGAAGCTTGGTGCAGGTGAAGAATAAGCAGAGGCAAAGTTTCTCGACCTCAGGGTATCTTGTCTCTGCGTCCAGCATCCTCCTGCTGAGGTAGAAAACGACCCTTTCAACGCCGTCGTAAAGCTGCACCACCACTGAAGCGATGGACGTATCTGCTACTGACAGGTAGATGTAGAATGTCCTGTCTTGCTGGGGCGGAACTAGCACAGGCGGCGTTGTCAGATATCGCTTAATTTCATCAAACGCCTGTTGCTGTTCTGCCCCCCAGTGAAACTCGTCGTCAGACTTGGTCTTTACCAGCGCCATGAACGGCTCGATTCGTCCTGATAAATTAGAGATGAACCGCCGGACGAAATTGATCTTGCCGATGAGGCGTTGAAGCTCCTTTTTCGTGGTTGGTGGCTGCATGGTACGCACCGCCTCCTGACTCTTCAGGCCGATCTCAATTCCCCGTTCATGAACCAGAAAACCTAGGAATTGACCAGCCGTCACGCCAAAGGCACACTTCTTCAGATTCATTCTCAGTCCGAATTTCCGAGTCCGGTCTAGGACGCGTCGTAGATCGTCCAAGTGCCCCTCCATGGATACCGATTTGACCACCACGTCGTCGATGTAGATCTCCACCAACTTGCCGATCAGGTCATGAAAAATATAATTCATGGCTCGCTGGTACGTTGCACCAGCATTTTTCAACCCAAAGGTCATGACCACGTACTCGAACAGGCCTACTGCCCCTGGTACCCTGAATGCGGTCTTGTGTATGTCTTCCGGAGCCATGAAAATCTGATTATAACCGGCGTTGCCATCCATGAAGCTCAACACCTTGTGGCCAGCAGCGGCGTTTATCAACGTTTCTGCCACGGGCATCGGATATTCGTCCTTTGGGGTAGCTCTGTTAAGATCTCGGAAATCGATGGCCACGCGCCATCGGCCGTCCTTCTTCTCCACCGGAACTATACTCGGAGATCCACTCAGCATACCTGCACGGCCTGATGAATCCGGCGGCCAACATTTTCTCAATTTCCTTCTTGACTTCTTCAAGAATCTCGGCCTTCATCTGACGTGCTCGTTGTTGGAACGGCCGAAATCCTTTCTTCAGGGGGAGACGATGCTCAATGATGCTCCTGTCCAAACCAGGCATCTCCGTGTAATCCCATGCGAAGCAATCCGGGTATTCCTTCAACAGGGCTATCATCTGTCCCCTGAGCTGCGGATCTAACTTCTTGCTGATAAAAGTAGGTCGAGGCTTGTCCCCGGGACCGATGTCAACTTCTTCTAGCTCATCAGCTGATGTGAACCCGTACCCTAGCTTCCCGTCACCTGTGAGGTCGACGCCGCATACTGGGAGAGCGGGTGATACGGATACAGCGGGCCGATTACTAGCGTCGGCTTCTATCTTGATCATCACCAGGATGTTTTGGCGGTGTCGGGGCCGATCACATGGAGCAGCTCCTTCCTTGTCTTTGCCACGAGAGCCGTTGCCCTCGCCTTTATCTTCATCAAGGGGGTGCCCCAGTTCTATCATGTTGATGTTGAACGGATGTCCTGGTTGGCACCTCCCGGGGTGAGTACCGTTAATCCTGTCAACGGCACGCGCCGGTGAATTATGCGCTCCTGGTGTCGCCGATGTGTGCGACAACGGCAGGCGGGGCTGGAGTGGCACTTTTCCTTGGTAGGTTCTGAGAGCTGGCTCTAACAAAGAGTGCTGATTCTTCATGACCTCCCTGATCATCCGAACGGCGACATGCTCCAAAGTATTCACCAGGCTCTCGGAATGGAGGCGCAACGAGTGAGCCACCATGCCACCAATCTCATGGCGTACGGCCCTGGTACGTTCTTCTGACGGTACAGATAGGTCCACTTCGTCGAGTGCGCCCTCCGGTGAGAACCCCTTCCGCGTGACGCCATGCGGACGGGTTCTGCGATATGAGCCGATGAGGTCGGCTTCGAGGGTAGCCTTGATCTCGTTGTACTGCTTCTTGAGCTCGTCAGGCAGATCCTCGTAGGTGACTGGCGTGCCGTCCGCCATCTCAGATGTAGATGGCGATGTAGTTGATGTAGACGTTTGTCCCACCGGGCGTGCCGTAATGTGTTGACTCGCCAAAACCCACCGGCGGGCAGCGGCCTTGTCAACACCGTAGAGCCGGGAAGAGTCTAGAGCTGCGGCTGGCTGAGACCCCTCCGAGCGACGGCCCGCAATGCTCTTCTGGTCACACGCGGCGTTGCGAAGTGCAAGGGCGTGCCACCTAACCTATACCTGGTCAGGAAGGTGATGGTGATGCCTCGCTTAATTTCCTGCAGGGCACACATGTAAACATTAAATACGAGCCTCGATCGGCTCTCAGGTTATCCTGTGGATCGGCTCAAAGAGCCGATCCACCCATGATTCGTACGGGGTGCACGAATACTTGGTGGTCCTCGCTTGATCAAGATGAAGCTAATGAGATCTACGACGATTTAGGGTTTTCACCGCATAATCGGATCATCCTACTCCGAGTTGGGCCTCGCGGCCACGCACGGTGCTCGTAAGCCGATCCTAAACAAGGCCAAAAAACCAACATGAAGTTGATCCTCGGAACATCCCGTTTAGGACTTGCGAACGCCACCCTACGTGCCGCTGGATCCTCCCCCTTTGTAAGGCCTAACTATTGCGGATATTAAACTAATCCCCGTAGAACAAGGAGCAATCGTAACGGATCAGATCTACTAAATAATGATCAAGCGGGGTGCCGCCCCCACGCCCGAGATAGGCGTGAGGGCGGCTAGATATGCAAGGGTTGCACTACGTAAGCATGCTTAAACGAAGAACAATGCTAACCCTAACACATCTAATGATAACTACGTTGCTCG
Source organism: Lolium rigidum (assembly GCF_022539505.1). Classification (NCBI taxonomy): domain Eukaryota; kingdom Viridiplantae; phylum Streptophyta; class Magnoliopsida; order Poales; family Poaceae; genus Lolium; species Lolium rigidum. The sequence continues at coordinate 226,171,038 of NC_061509.1, forward strand.
CCATCAAAAGCGCTTCGATACGAGCAACGCATGAACAACGTGGGCTTAGTGCTGCCTAGATCGCAAGATGCGATCTAGGCAGCATGTCGCTTACCCGATAGAAACCCTCGAGACGAAGGAGTTGGCGATGCGCCGAGATTGGTTTGTTTTGGGGTTGAACGTGAGTTGTTGTTTATTCCATAAACCCTAGGTACATATTTATAGTCCAGGGACTTTCTAATGCGGGCGTGCACTAAACCGCGCACGAGTAAGGTTCTATCTCTAAACTAAAATGGATCTAACATGTTACAGATACACGGGCAATCAAGCCCAACTTGGTATAAAAGGCCGATTCACATAATTCTCCATGTATACTTCCTTAAGCCCATCTTGACTGCGGCCCACCTCTGACTCGGTCAAATCCTGGTGATAACAAATACAGGTGGTATGAATGAATATGAGCAGTAGTAACGGCGCTAGAAAATAGCTTGCTGGCGTGTGGTTGATGGTGGTAATATGGTAGCAGTAGTAACGCAGTAAAACAGTAAACAAGCAGCGATAGCAGTATTTAGGAACAAGGCCTAGGGATCATACTTTCACTAGTGGACACTCTCAACTTTGATCACATAACAGAATAGATAAATGCATACTCTACACTCTTGTTGGATGATGAACACCATTGCGTAGGATTACACGAACCCTCAATGCCGGAGTTAACAAGCTCCACAATTCAATGTTCATATTTAAATAACCTTAGAGTGCCTGAAAGATCAACATAACCAAATAGATCACATCAATACCATCATAATGATAATTAACTCCACAATCTACAAGAGATCATGATCATAGCCTACGACAAGAACCACACGGTGCACACACTAATCACCTTTACACCATGCAGGAGGAATAGACTACTTTAATAACATCACTAGAGTAGCACATAGATGAATTGTGATACAAAACACATTGCAATCATAAAGAGATATAAATAAGCACTTCACTACGCCATTCATACAGTGAATAAGTATTCTGTGAAATATAGCCTAAGAGACCCACACGGTGCACACACTAGTCACCTTTACACACGTGGGACAAGGAGTCTCCGGAGATCACATAAGTAAAACCCACTTGACTAGCATAATGACATCTAGATTACAAGCATCATCATATGAATCTCAATCATGTAAGGCAGCTCATGAGATTATTGTATTGAAGCACATAGGAGAGAGATTAACCACATAGCTACCGGTACAACCCCGAGCCTCGATGGAGAACTACTCCCTCCTCATGGGAGATAGCAGCGTTGATGAAGATGGCGGTGGTGTTGATGGAGAAGCCTTCCGGGGGCACTTTCCCGTCCCGGCGGCGTGCCGGAACAGAGACTCCTGTCCCCCAGATCTTGGCTTCGCGATGGCGGCGGCTGATGTCTACGGGAGCTTCTATTCTTGTAGACAGTGTTGGGCCTCCAAGAGCGAGAGGTTTGTAGAACAGCAGCAAGTTTCCCTTAAGTGGATCACCCAAGGTTTATCGAACTCGGGGAGGAAGAGGTCAAAGATATCCCTCTCATGCAACCCTGCAACCACAAAGCAAGAAGTCTCTTGTGTCCCCAACACACCTAATAGGTGCACTAGTTCGGCGAAGAGATAGTGAAATACAAGTGGTATGAATGAATATGAGCAGTAGTAACGGCGTGTAGTTGATGGTGGTAATATGGTAGCAGTAGTAACGCAGCAGTAGTAACGCAGTAAAACAGTAAACAAGCAGCGATAACAGTATTTAGGAACAAGGCCTAGGGATTAGACTTTCACTAGTGGACACTCTCAACATTGATCACATAACAGAATAGATAAATGCATACTCTACACTCTTGTTAGATGATGAACACATTGCGTAGGATTACACGAACCCTCAATGCCGGAGTTAACAAGCTCCACAATTCAATGTTCATATTTAAATAACCTTAGAGTGCAAGAAAGATCAACACGACTAAACCAAGTACTAACACAGCATGCACACTGTCACCTTCACACTATGTAGGAGGAATAGATCACATCAATACTATCATGGCAATAGTTAACTTCACAATCTACAAGAGATCACGATCATAGCATACGCCAAGTACTAACACGGATGCACACACTGTCACCATTACACCGTGCAGGAGGAATAAAACTACTTTAATAACATTGCTAGAGTAGCACATAGATAAATTGTGATACAAAACACAGTGCAATCATAAAGAGATATAAATAAGCACTTCACTACGCCATTCATAACAGTGAGTAAGTATTCTGTGAAATATAGCCTAAGAGACCCACACGGTGAACACACTGTCACTTTTACACACGTGGGACAAGGAGTCTCCGGAGATCACATAAGTAAAACTCACTTGACTAGCACAATGACATCTAGATTACAAGCATCATCATATGAATATCAATCATGTAAGGCAGCTCATGAGATTATTGTATTGAAGTACATAGGAGAGAGATGAACCACATAGCTACCGGTACAGCCCCGAGCCTCGATGGAGAACTACTCCCTCCTCATGGGAGCAGCAGCGGTGATGAAGATGGCGGTGGAGATGGCAGCGGTGTCGATGGAGAAGCCTTCCGGGGGCACTTCCCCGCTCCGGCAGGGTGCCGGAACAGAGACTCCTATCCCCCAGATCTTGGCTTCGCGATGGCGGCGGCTCTGGAAGGTTTCTATGGGTTTCGTCCTTCGTCATAGGGTTTTCGCGACGGAGGCTTTAAATAGGCGAAGAGGCGGAGTCGGAGGGGCGACGAGGCGGTGGCACCATAAGGCGGCGCGGCCAGGGCCCAGGCCGCGCCACCCTATCATCTGGGGCCCACAGGGCCCCCCTCTGGCGGCTCTCGGGTGTTCTGGATGCTTCCGGTGAAAATAGGAACCTGGGTCTTGATTTCGTCCGATTCCGAGAATATTTCCTTACTAGGATTTCTGAAACCAAAAACAGCAGAAAACGAGAACCGGCACTTCGGCATCTTGTTAATAGGTTAGTTCCAGAAAATGCACGAATATGACATAAAGTGTGCATAAAACATGTAGATAACATCAATAATGTGGCATGGAACATAAGAAATTATCGATACGTCGGAGACGTATCAGCATCCCCAAGCTTAGTTCTGCCCGTCCCGAGCAGGTAAAACGATAACAAAGATAATTTCTGAAGTGACATGCCATCATAAACTTGATCATAATGTACACATATGTAATGAATGCAGCGATCAAAACAATGGTAATGACATGAGTAAACAACTGAATCATAAAGCAAAGACTTTTCATGAATAGTACTTCAAGACAAGCATCAATAAGTCTTGCATAAGAGTTAACTCATAAAGCAATAATTCAAAGTAAAGGCATTGAAGCAACACATAGGAAGATTAAGTTTCAGCGGTTGCTTTCAACTTATAACATGTGTATCTCATGGATAATTGTCAACATAGAGTAATATAATAAGTGCAATATGCAAGTATGTAGGAATCAATGCACAGTTCACACAAGTGTTTGCTTCTTGAGGTGGAGAGAGATAGGTGAACTGACTCAACATAAAAGTAAAGAGAATGGTCCTTCAAAGAGGAAAGCATCGATTGCTATATTTGTGCTAGAGCTTTTATTTTGAAAACATGAAACAATTTTGTCAACGGTAGTAATAAAGCATATGGGTTATGTAAATTATATCTTACAAGTTGCAAGCCTCATGCATAGTATACTAATAGTGCCCGCACCTTGTCCTAATTAGCTTGGACTACCGGATCTTTGCACATGTTTTAACCAAGTGTCACAATGGGGTACCTCCATGCCGCCTGTACAAAGGTCTAAGGAGAAAGCTCGCATTTTGGATTTCTCGCTTTTGATTATTCTCAACTTAGACATCCATACCGGGACAACATGGACAACGAGATAATGGACTCCTCTTTAATGCATAAGCATGTGGCAACAATTATTATTCTCATATGAGATTGAGGATATATGTCCAAAACTGAAACTTCCACCATGATTCATGGCTTTAGTTAGCGGCCCAATGTTCTTCTCTAACAATATGCATGCTCCAACCATTAAGGTGGTAGATCTCTCTTACTTCGTACAAGACGGACATGCATAGCAACTCACATGATATTCAACAAAGAATAGTTGATGGCGTCCCCGTAAACATGGTTATCGCACAACAAGCAACTTAATAAGAGATAAAGTGCATAAGTACATATTCAATACCACAATAGTTTTTAAGCTATTTGTCCCATGAGCTATATATTGCAAAGGTGAATGATGGAATTTTAAAGGTAGCACTCAAGCAATTTACTTTGGAATGACGGAGAAATACCATGTAGTAGGTAGGTATGGTGACACAAATGGCATAGTGGTTGGCTCAAGGAGTTTGGATGCATGAGAAGTATTCCCTCTCGATACAAGGTTTAGGCTAGCAAGGTTATTTGAAACAAACACAAGGATGAATGGTGCAGCAAAACTCACATAAAAGACATATTGTAAACATTAGAAGACTCTACGCCGTCTTCCTTGTTGTTCAAAACTCAATACTAGATGTTATCTAGACTCTAGAGAAACCAAATATGCAAACCAAATTAGCAAGCTCTAAGTATTTCTTCATTAATGGGTGCAAAGTATATGATGCAAGAGCTTAAACATGAGCACAACAATTGCCAAGTATCAAATTATTCAAGTCATTTTACCAATTACTACATGTAGTATTTTCCGTTTCCAACAATATAACAATGAACGAAGCAGAAACTTCGCCATGAATACTATGAGTAGAGCCTAAGGACATACTTGTCCATATGCTACAGCGGAGCGTGTCTCTCTCCCACAAAGTGAATGCTAGGATCCATTTTATTCAAACAAAAAAAATCAAAAACAAACCGACGCTCCAAGCAAAGTGCACAAGATGTGACGGAATAAAAATATAGTTTCAGAGGAGGAACCTGATAATGTTGTCGATGAAGAAGGGGATGCCTTGGGCATCCCCAAGCTTAGACGCTTGAGTCTTCTTAGAATATGCAGGGGTGAACCACCGGGGCATCCCCAAGCTTAGAGCTTTCACTCTCCTTGATCATAGTATATCATCCTCCTCTCTTGACCCTTGAAAACTTCCTCCACACCAAACTCGAAACAACTCATTGGAGGGTTAGTACACAATAAAAATTAACATGTTCAGAGGTGACACAATCATTCTTAACACTTCTGGACATTGCATAAAGCTACTGGACATTAATAGATCAAAGAAATTCATCCAACATAGCAAAAGAGGCAATGCGAAATAAAAGGCAGAATCTGTCAAAACAGAACAGTCCGTAAAGATGGATTTTATTAGGCCACCAAATTTGCTCAAATGAAAATGCCCAAATGGAATGAAAGTTGCGTACATATCTGAGGATCACTCACGTAAATTGGCATAATTTTCTGAGTTACCTACAGAGAATTAGACCCAGATTCGTGACAGCAAAGAAATCTGGAACTGCGCAGTAATCCAAATCTAGTATCAACCTTTCTATCAACGACTTTACTTGGCACAACAAAACACAAAACTAAGATAAGGAGAGGTTGCTACAGTAGTAAACAACTTCCAAGACACAAATATAAAACAAAGTACTGTAGCAAAATAACACATGGGTTATCTCCCAAGAAGTTCTTTCTTTATAGCCATTAAGATGGGCTCAGCAGTTTTAATGATGCACTCGCAAGAAATAGTATTTGAAGCAAAAGAGAGCATCAAGAGGCAAATTCAAAACAAATTTAAGTCTAACATGCTTCCTATGCATAGGAATCTTGTAAATAAACAAGTTCATGAAGAGCAAAGTAACAGGCATAGGAATATAAAACAAGTGTAGCTTCAAAAATTTCAGCACATAGAGAGGCATTTTAGTAACATGAAAATTTCTACAACCATATTTTCCTCTCTCATAATAACTTTCAGTAGCATCATGAGCAAACTCAACAATATAACTATCACATAAAGCATTCTTATCATGAGTCTCATGCATAAAATTATTACTCTCCACATAAGCATAATCAATTTTATTAGTTGTAGTGGGAGCAAATTCAACAAAGTAGCTATCATTATTATTCTCATCATCAAATATAGGAGGCAAAGTATTATCAAAGAAAATTTTCTCCTCAATGCTTGGGGGACTAAAAAGATCATGAAACCCAGCTTCCCCAAGCTTAGAACTTTCTATATCATTATCAACAATGGTGTTCAAAGCGTTCATACTAATATTACTACCAGACATGCAAATAAGATTCCATAGGTTTTTTAATTTTCGCATCAAACAATCCATGTTTTAAATCAGGAAATAGAATAAGAAGCTCATTGTTGTCCATTATGCCAAACTAGTGTAAACAAGAAACAAAAAGATGCAATTGCAGGATCTAAAGGAAATAGCTTCGAGCACAAACACAATGGCGCCGTAAAAGTATCGTTACCTGGAACCGGAGTATGAGTGCCTTTTACCTTTCCTCCCCGGCAACGGCGCCAGAAAAGTACTTGATGTCTACGGGAGCTTCTATTCTTGTAGACAGTGTTGGACCTCCAAGAGCAGAGGTTTGTAGAACAGCAGCAAGTTTCCCTTAAGTGGATCACCCAAGGTTTATCGAACTCAGGGAGGAAGAGGTCAAAGATATCCCTCTCGTGCAACCCTGCAACCACAAAGCAAGAAGTCTCTTGTGTCCCCAACACACCTAATAGGTGCACTAGTTCGGCGAAGAGATAGTGAAATACAGGTGGTATGAATGAATATGAGCAGTAGTAACGGCGTGTAGTTGATGGTGGTAATATGGTAGCAGTAGTAACGCAGCAGTAGTAACGCAGTAAAACAGCAAACAAGCAACGATAACAGTATTTAGGAACAAGGGCTAGGGATTAGACTTTCACTAGTGGACACTCTCAACATTGATCACATAACAGAATAGATAAATGCATACTCTACACTCTTGTTGGATGATGAACACATTGCGTAGGATTACACGAACCCTCAATGCCGGAGTTAACAAGCTCCACAATTCAATGTTCATATTTAAATAACCTTAGAGTGCAAGAAAGATCAACACGACTAAACCAAGTACTAACACAACATGCACACTCGTCACCTTCACACTATGTAGGAGGAATAGATCACATCAATACTATCATAGCAATAGTTAACTTCACAATCTACAAGAGATCATGATCATAGCATACGACAAGTACTAACACGGATGCACACACTCGTCACCATTACACCGTGCGGGAGGAATAAAACTACTTTAATAACATTGCTAGAGTAGCACATAGATAAATTGTGATACAAAACACATTGCAATCATAAAGAGATATAAATAAGCACTTCACTACGCCATTCATAACAGTGAGTAAGTATTCTGTGAAATATAGCCTAAGAGACCCACACGGTGCACACACTGTCACCTTTACACACGTGGGACAAGGAGTCTCCGGAGATCACATAAGTAAAACTCACTTGACTAGCACAATGACATCTAGATTACAAGCATCATCATATGAATCTCAATCATGTAAGGCAGCTCATGAGATTATTGTATTGAAGTACATAGGAGAGAGATGAACCACATAGCTACCGGTACAGCCCCGAGCCTCGATGGAGAACTACTCCCTCCTCATGGGAGCAGCAGCGGTGATGAAGATGGCGGTGGAGATGGCAGCGGTGTCGATGGAGAAGCCTTCCGGGGCACTTCCCCGCTCCGGCAGGGTGCCGGAACAGAGACTCCTGTCCCCCAGATCTTGGCTTCGCGATGGCGGCGGCTCTGGAAGGTTTCTGTGGGTTTCGTCCTTCGTCATAGGGTTTTCGCGACGGAGGCTTTAAATAGGCGAAGAGGCGGAGTCGGAGGGGTGACGAGGCGGTGGCACCATAAGGCGGCGCGGCCAGGGCCCAGGCCGCGCCACCCTATCATCTGGGGCCCACAGGGCCCCCCTCTGGCGGCTCTCGGGTGTTCTGGATGCTTCCGGTGAAAATAGGAACCTGGGTCTTGATTTCGTCCGATTCCGAGAATATTTCGTTACTAGGATTTCGGAACCAAAAACAGCAGAAAACGAGAACTGGCACGTCGGCATCTTGTTAATAGGTTAGTTCCAGAAAATGCACGAATATGACATAAAGTGTGCATAAAACATGTAGATAACATCAATAATGTGGCATGGAACATAAGAAATTATCGATACGTCGGAGACGTATCAGCGGCTCTGGAAGGTTTCTCGTACCGTGGCTTTTCCGTCTCGAGGTTTTAGGTCCAGGGGCTTCTTATAGGCGAAGAGGCGGCGTCAGAGGGTCGAAGAGGCGGCGGCACCATAGGGTGGCGCGGGCCACACCCGTGCCACGCCGGCCTATGGTCCGGTGGGCCCGTGGCCCCCTCCGGTCCTTCCCGGTGTTCGGAAGCTTCGTGGAAAAATAGGATGCTCGGGTCTTGATTTCGTTCGATTCCGAGAATATTTCCTTACTAGGATTTCTGGAACCAAAAACAGCAGAAAACAGGAACTGGCCCTTCGGCATCTCGTCAATAGGTTAGTTCCAGAAAATGCATAAATATGACATAAAGTGTGCATAAAACATGTAGATATCATCAATAATGTGGCATGGAACATAAAAAATTATCGATACGTCGGAGACGTATCAGGAGGTCATAAATTCCTATGTGATCATTCACAACAAGATCGTCAAGAGCAAGCAGGAGAATACAGTGACTGGAAATGAACCTTATCACTTACAGGTCCCCTTGCGGATATTGATCGCCAGGTGCCACCCGCTTTTGCTACCTTCCTTACCGTGCGTCGGGATATCCAAGATGCAAATCCTCATCATCAACTGCAACACCATTTGGTGGAGCATTTGTAGAATTTCAAAGAAAATGTGTAGTTTTATGTGTTACGCTTGATTAAAATTAGGGTTTATTATTTGTGAAATTATTATTTATATCAAATGGTCTATTGGGGGTTTGTATTGGGGGGGGGGGGGTTACGGCTGAGCGACGTGCCCAGCCATGCGCCACGGCAGTGCCGACACCTCCATAAGTCGCAAAAAGAGCAACCATCGGAACTCGTCGGGGTGGACAGCTGGCGACGTGCTTAGGTATATTTCGCCAAATTCGTAAAAGGAGAGCTTCTTTAGCCTCACCGTCCGACAAACACGATGGATCTTCCGAATGTAGGACGCCTCTACCCAGTTGTACATGGATAGAATTATAGTACCCTCTCCGTACCATAAAAGTTATCTGTGATTTGTCTAAATTCGGATGTATCTAGACATCAAATTGCATTTACATACATCCAAATTTCTAACAAATCTCACACAAGTTTCCTAGACTGGTGGGACTACTTAAATAAAAATAAAAAATTATTTAAATTATACATATTACAAAGTTGAATGAAATTGGTCTACATTTTAAACTAAACCTAAATCTACTCGCCTTCGGTGGGGGCGCAACACGGGGAATCTTCAGCATCCTCCCATGTGTTTTTGGCCTGCGTTCGCGTCTCGGCCCTATCCGCGGACTCCCGCGTCCTCCTCTCCGTCTTCGGCTTGGCGGTGTTGGGCTTAGCGGTGTGCTCATCTGTGGCTTTGGCCATCTTCCGGTGCACCAACATGCAGCTAGTGTGGGCGGCGCTTCACTGCGCCACCGAGCCTTCAATGCCACACGCCCCGGTGGAATTCCTTGTTCTTGGAGACCCACCAAGCCTGTTGGGTCAAAGTTTATGGGACGATGCTCTCTCTAGTCATGTTCCGAAAACTATGTTTGGCGAAAGCGCCAGATCGGTCGATTATGGGACGCTGCCACATTGTTCCGTGTTTTGGGTGTGTCTGTTCCAGCCATGTTCCACAAACGGTGTCATAAATTCGTTTTCATTTTTATTTTTGCAATTTCTTGTTTATGAAAACAAGAGCAGTTTCTATCCTTTAAACAACAAATAAATCCAAATTTATACAATATTTTTTGCGAAGGGAATTAAAAATACAACAGATCCAATAATTTAAAGTTCAACTTGATTAAGACGACAACATAGTTCAGAACTGTCCTTTGACCCTCCACAGATGCTCTATTTTGCAGTTGATCATGTGCATCTGGGTCACAATTTCTGCATGCGCGGCAAAAAATTAGTGAAATCAGTGGGCACATGGTGATCAACAGTTTCAAGAGGTGAAGAGGACCTTGATACTCATAGGGACCCACGTGGGAAGTCGTTGGAGTCTTGCCCTCACCCGCTCACTCTCGGTGATTGATGTCTACGCACGCTTCTATTTTTGTAGATAATGTTGGGCCTCCAAGTGCAGAGGTTTGTAGAACATCCGCACGTTTCCCTTAAGTGGATCACCAAGGTTTATCGAACTCAGGGAGGTAGAGGTCAAAGATATCCCTCTCAAGCAACCCTGTAATTAAGATACAAGAAGTCTCTTGTGTCCCCAACACACCCAATACACTTTTCAGATGTATATGTGCCCTAGTTCAGTGAAGAGATAGTAAAATACATGTGATATGGATGAATATGAGTGATAATAACAATCTGAAATAAATATGGCAGCATGTAAACATGCAGTAAAACAGTAAATAAACGGTGATTCGATGTTTGGAAACAAGGCCTAGGGATCATACTTTCACTAGTGGTCACTCTCAACAATGATATCATAAAATAATATAAATATAAGCACTCCACTATGCTACCCTGAACTACTCTCCGGTTGGATAACAAACACAAAGTCACCGCGTAGGGCTGCAAAATCAAACCTTAAAGATGTATTCTCGAGTACTAATGAACACCCCACTCCGTCACTTTGAGCATTCATAGGAGGTACTAACACACCACGATTTCATAGAGACATCCAACTCAAATCATAATTCAGTGAACACGTATTCTGTGAAATATAGCCTAAGAGACCCACACGATGCACATACCGTCACCTTTACACACGTGGAACAAGGAGTCTCCGGAGATCACATAATTAAATTCACTTGAATAGCATAACGCCATCTAGATTACAAAGCTCATGGTCACATAAAAATCACACCATGGGAGAGAGAGATAAACCACATAGCTACCGGTAGAGCCCTCAACCCTGAGGGAGAACGACTCCCTCCTCATCATGGGGGTCAGCAATGGCGATGGAGATGTCGGTGGAGTCGATGGAGATGGCTCCGGGGTCAATTCCCCTTTCCGGCAGGGTACCGGAACAGAGACTTATGTCCCCCGAATCTTCTCTGCGACAGAACTTTTCGTGGGCGGAGGCCGGTTTATTTAGGGTTTTTGCGTCAGGAGCTTTATATAGGAGGAAGGGCGAGGTCGGTGGAGGCCTGGTGGCCCCAGACCACCCCTAGGCGTGGGACAGGGCCAGGCCGTGCCTAGGCATGGTCTGGCCACCCTGTGGCCTGATGGCGTGTATTTCACACGTTCGTTGGGCAACCCTAAGAGGAAGGTATGATGAGCACAGCAGCAAGTTTTCCCTCAGAAAGAAACCAAGGTTTATCGAACCAGGAGGAGCCAAGAAGCACGTTGAAGGTTGATGGCGGCGGGATGTAGTGCGGCGCAACACCAGAGATTCCGGCGCCAACGTGGAACCCGCACAACACAACCAAAGTACTTTGCCCCAACGAAACAAGTGAGGTTGTCAATCTCACCGGCTTGCTGTAACAAAGGATTAACCGTATTGTGTGGAAGATGATTGTTTGCAGAGAAAACAAGTAAAAACAAGTATTGCAGTAGATTGTATTTCAAGTAAAGAGAATTGGACCGGGGTCCACAGCTCACTAGAGGTGTCTCTCCCATAAGACGAACAAGCATGTTGGGTGAACAAATTACAGTTGGGCAATTGACAAATAAAGAGAGCATGACAATGCACATACATATCATGATGAGTATAGTGAGATTTAATTGGGCATTACGACAAAGTACATAGACCGCCATCCAACCGCATCTATGCCTAAAAAGTCCACCTTCAGAGTTATCATCCGAACCCCTCCAGTATTAAGTTGCAAAGCAACAGTACAATTGCATTAAGTATGGTGCGTAATGTAATCAACAACTACATCCTTAGACATAGCATCAATGTTTTATCCCTAGTGGCAACAAGACAACATAACCTTAGAACTTTCTCATCACCGTCCCGTGTGTCAATGCAGCATGAACCCACTATCGAGCATAAGTACTCCCTCTTGGAGTTAAAAGCATCTACTTGGCCGGAGCATCTACTAGTAACGGAGAGCATGCAAGATCTTAAACAACACATAGCATAACTTTGATAATCAACATAACAAGTATTCTCTATTCATCGGATCCCAACAAACGCAACATATAGAATTACATATAGATGATCTTGATCATGATAGGCAGCTCACAAGATCCGACAATGATAGCACAATGGGGAGAAGACAACCATCTAGCTACTGCTATGGACCCATAGTCCAGGGGTAGACTACTCACTCATCACTCCGGAGGCGACCATGGCGGTGTAGAGTCCTCCGGGAGATGATTCCCTCTCCGGCAGGGTGCCGGAGGCGATCTCCAGGATCCCCCGAGATGGGATCGGCGGTGACGGCGTCTCTGGAAGGTTTTCCGTATCGTGGCTCTCGGTACTGGGGGTTTCGTCACGGAGGCTTTAAGTAGGCGGAAGGGTAGGTCAAGAGGCGGCACAGGGGGCCCAAACCATAGGCCGGCGCGGCCAGGGGTGGGGCCGCGCCGCCCTAGGGTTTGGCCACCCCGTGGCCCCTCTTCGTCTTGTCTTCGGTCTTCTCGGAAGCTTCGTGTAAAAATAGGCCTCCGGGCTTTTATTTCGTCCAATTCCGAGAATATTTCTTTACTAGGATTTCTGAAACCAAAAACAGCAGAAAACAAGAATCGGCACTTCGGCATCTTGTTAATAGGTTAGTTCCGTAAAATGCACGAATATGACATAAAGTGTGCATAAAACATGTAGATAACATCAATAATGTGGCATGGAACACAAGAAATTATCGATACGTTGGAGACGTATCAGCATCCCCAAGCTTAGTTCTCGCTCGTCCCGAGCAGGTAAAACGATAACAAAGATAATTTCCGGAGTGACATGCCATCATAATCTTGATCATACTATTTGTAAAGCATATGTAAAGAATGCAGCGATCAAAACAATGTGTATGACATGAGTAAACAAGTGAATCATAAAGCAAAGACTTTTCATGAATAGCACTTCAAGACAAGCATCAATAAGTCTTGCATAAGAGTTAACTCATAAAGCAATAATTCAAAGTAAAGGTATTGAAACAACACAAAAGAAGATTAAGTTTCAGCGGTTGCTTTCAACTTGTAACATGTATATCTCATGGATATTGTCAACATAGAGTAATATAATAAGTGCAATAAGCAAGTATGTAGGAATCAATGCACAGCTCACACAAGTGTTTGCTTCTTGAGGTGGAGAGAAATAGGTGAACCGACTCAATATTGAAAGTAAAAGAATGGTCCTCATAGAGGAAAAGCATCGATTGCTATATTTGTGCTAGAGCTTTGATTTTGAAAACATGAAACAATTTTGTCAACGGTAGTAATAAAGCATATGCATCATGTAAATTATATCTTATAAGTTGCAAGCCTCATGCATAGTGTACTAATAGTGCCCGCACCTTGTCCTAATTAGCTTGGACTACCTGGATTATCACCGCAATACATATGCTTTAACCAAGTTTCACAAAGGGGTACCTCTATGCCGCCTCGTACAAAGGTCTAAGGAGAAAGCTCGCATTTGGATTTCTCGCTTTTGATTATTCTCAACTTAGACATCCATACCGGGACAACATAGACAACAGATAATGGACTCCTCTTTGAATGCTTTAAGCATTTGACAACAATTAATTCTTTTCTCATTAGAGATTTGAGGATGTTTGTCCAAAACTGAAACTTCCACCATGAATCATGGCTTTAGTTAGCGGCCCAATGTTCTTCTCTCACAATATGCATGCTCAAACCATTCAACTCAGTGTAGATCGCCCTTACTTCGTACAAGACGAACATGCATAGCAACTCACATGAAATTCAACAATGAGTTGATGGCGTTCCCCGATAAACATGGTTATCGCACAACAAGCAACTTAATAAGAGATAAAGTGCATAATTACATATTCAATACCACAATAGTTTCTAAGCTATTTGTCCCATGAGCTATATATTGCAAAGGTAAATGATGGAATTTTAAAGGTAGCACTCAAGCAATTTACTTTGGAATGGCGGGAAAATACCATGTAGTATAGGTAGGTATGGTGGACACAAATGGCATAGTGGTTGGCTCAAGTATTTTGGATGCATGAGAAGTATTCCCTCTCGATACAAGGTTTAGGCTAGCAAGGTTATTTGAAACAAACACAAGGATGAACGGTACAGCAAAACTCACATAAAAGACATATTGAAAACATTATAAGACTCTACACCGTCTTCCTTGTTGTTCAAACTCAAAACTAGAAATCATCTAGACCTTAGAGAAACCAAATATGCAAACCAAATTTTAGCATGCTCTATGTATTTCTTCATTAATGGGTGCAAAGCATATGATGCAAGAGCTTAAACATGAGCACAACAATTGCCAAGTATCACATTACCCAAGACATTTATAGCAATTACTACATGTATCATTTTCCAATTCCAACCATATAACAATTTAACGAAGGAGAAACTTCGCCATGAATACTATGAGTAGAAACCAAGGACATATTTGTCCATATGCTACAGCGGAGTGTGTATCTCTCCCATAAAGTGAATGCTAGGATCCATTTTATTCAAACAAAACAAAAACAAAAACAAACCGACGCTCCAAGAAAAAGCACATAAGATGTGGCCGAATAAAAATGTAGTTTCGGGGAGGAACCTGATAATTTGTCGATGAAGAAGGGGATGCCTTGGGCATCCCCAAGCTTAGACGCTTGAGTCTTCTTGATATATGCAGGGGTGAACCACCGGGTGCATCCCCAAGCTTAGAGCTTTCACTATCCTTGATCATGTTGCATCATACTCCTCTCTTGATCCTTGAAAACTTCCTCCACACCAAACTCGAAACAACTCATTAGAGGGTTAGTGCACAATATAAATTGACATATTCAGAGGTAACACAATCATTCTTAACACTTCTAGACATTGCATAATGCTACTAGACATTAGTGGATCAAAGAAATTCATCCAACATAGCGAAAGAGGCAATGCGAAATAAAAGGCAGAATCTGTCAAAACAGAACAGTTCGTATTGACGAATTTTAAAATGGCACCAGACTTGCTCAAACGAAAATGCTCAAATTGAATGAAAGTTGCGTACATATCTGAGGATCATGCTCGTAAATTGGCGTAATTTTCTGAGCTACCTACAGGGACATAGACCCAGATTCGTGATAGCAAAGAAATCTGGAACTGCGCAGTAATCCAAATCTAGTACTTACTTTTCTATCAACGGCTTAACTTGGCACAACAAAACTCAAAACTAAGATAAGGAGAGGTTGCTACAGTAGTAAACAACTTCCAAGATACAAAATAAAAACAAAGTACTGTAGGTAAAAACATGGGTTGTCTCCCATAAGCGCTTTCTTAACGCCTTTCAGCCTAGGCGCGTAAAGTGTGTATCAAGTAACATCAAGAGATGAAGCATCAACATCATAATTTGTTCTAATAATAGAATCATAAGGTACTTTTATTCTCTTTCTAGGGAAGTGTTCCATACATTTCTTGAGAGGAAATTGATATTTTATATTACCTTCCCTCATATCAATAATTGCACCAACAGTTCGAAGAAAAGGTCTTCCCAATATAATTGGACAAGATGCATTGCATTCAATATCCAAGATAACAAAATCAACGGGGACAAGGTTATTGTTAACGGTGATGCGAACATTATCAACTTTACCCAAAGGTTTCTTTGTAGAATGATCAGCAAGATTAACATCCAAATAACAATTTTTCAACGGTGGCAAGTCAAGCATATTATAAATTTTCTTAGGCATAACGTAAATACTTGCACCAAGATCACATAAAGCATTACAATCAAAATCTTTAACCTTCATCTTAATGATGGGCTCCCAACCATCTTCTAGCTTTTTAGGAATAGAGGCTTCGCGCTCTAGTTTCTCTTCTCTAGCTTTTATGAGAGCATTTGTAATATGATGCGTGAAAGCCAAATTTATAGCACTAGCATTAGGACTTTTAGCAAGTTTTTGCAAGAACTTTATAACTTCAGAGATGTGGCAATCATCAAAATTCAAACCATTATAATCTAAAGCAATGGGATCATCATCCCCAATGTTGGAAAAAATTTCAGCAGCCTTTATCACAAGTGGCTTCAGTAGCTTTAGCAGCTTCGAGCAGTTTTTCGCGCTTTGCATTAGAAGTGGAAACATTGCTAACACCAATTCTTTTATTAGTATGAGTAGGAGGTGCAGCAACATGTGTAGCATTAGCCTTACTAGTGGTGGTAATAGTCCAAACTTTAGCTATATTCTTCTCTTTAGCTAGTTTTTCATTTTCTTCTCTATCCCACCTAGCACGCAGTTCAGCCATTAATCTTATATTCTCATTAATTCTAACTTGAATGGCATTTGCTGTAGTAACAATTTTATTTTCAATATCCCTATTAGGCATAACTTTCGATTTCAAAAGATCAACATCAGAGGCAAGACTATCAACTCTAGAAACAAGAATATCAATTTTACCAAGCTTTTCTTCAACAGATTTGTTAAAAGCAGTCTGTGTACTAATAAATTCTTTAAGCATGGCTTCAAGTCCAGGGGGTGAATTCCTATTATTGTTGTAAGAATTTCCATAAGAATTACCATAGCCGTTGCCATTATTATAAGAATATGGCCTATAGTTGTTACTAGAATTGTTTCGGTAAGCATTGTTGTTGAAATTATTATTTTTAATGAAGTTTACATCAACATGTTCTTCTTGTGCAACCAATGAAGCTAACGGAACATTATTAGGATCAATATTAGTCCTATCATTCACAAGCATAGACATAATAGCATCAACCTTATCATTCAAGGAAGAGGATTCCTCAACAGAATTTACCTTCTTACCTTGTGGGGCTCTTTCCGTGTGCCATTCAGAGTAGTTGATCATCATATTATCAAGAAGCTTTGTTGCTTCACCAAGAGTGATGGACATAAAGGTACCTCCAGCAGCTGAATCCAATAAATTCCGTGAAGAAAAATTTAGTCCCGCATAGAAGGTTTGGATGATCATCCAAGTAGTCACTCCATGGGTTGGGCAATTTTTAACCGAGAGATTTCATTCTTTCCCAAGCTTGAGCAACATGTTCAGTATCTAATTGTTTAAAATTCATTATGCTACTCCTCAAAGATATAATTTTAGCAGGGGGATAATATCTACCAATAAAAGCATCCTTGCATTTAGTCCATGAATCAATACTATTCTTAGGCGAGAGATAGCAGCCAATCTTTAGCTCTTCCTCTTAATGAGAAAGGGAACAATTTTAGTTTAATAATATCACCATCTACATCTTTATATTTTTGCATTTCACATAGTTCAACAAAATTATTAAGATGGGCAGCAGCATCATCAGAACTAATTCCGGAAAATTGATCTTTCATAACAAGATTCAAGAAAGCGAGTTTAATTTCAAAGAATTCTGCTGTAGTAGCAGGTGGAGCAATAGGTGTGCATAAGAAATCATTATTATTTGTGGTTGTGAAGTCACACAACTTAGTATTTTCAGGGGTAGCCATTTTAGCAACAGTTAAATAAAGCAAACTAGATAAAGTATATGCAAGTAAACTATTTTTTTTGTGTTTTTGATATAGCAAACAAGATAGCAAATAAAGTAAAACTAGCAACTAATTTTTTTGTATTTTGATTTAGTGCAGCAAACAAAGTAGTAAATAAAATAAAGCAAGACAAAAACAAAGTAAAGAGATTGAGAAGTGGAGACTCCCTTGCAGCGTGTCTTGATCTCCACCAGCAACGGCGCCGTAAAATATGCTTGATGGCGTGTATTTCACACGTTCGTTGGGCAACCCCAAGAGGAAGGTATGATGAGCACAGCAGCAAGTTTTCCCTCGGAAAGAAACCAAGGTTTATCGAACCAGGAGGAGCCAAGAAGCACGTTGAAGGTTGATGGCGGCGGGATGTAGTGCGGCGCAACACCGGAGATTCCGGCGCCAACGTGGAACCTGCACAACACAACCAAAGTACTTTGCCCCAACGAAACAAGTGAGGTTGTCAATCTCACCGGCTTGTCTGTAACAAAGGATTAACCGTATTGTGTGGAAGATGATTGTTTGCAGAGAAAACAAGTAAAAACAAGTATTGCAGTAGATTGTATTTCAGTAAAGAGAATTGGACCGGGGTCCACAGTTCACTAGAGGTGTCTCTCCCATAAGACGAACGAGCATGTTGGGTGAACAAATTACAGTTGGGCAATTGACAAATAAAGAGAGCATGACAATGCACATACATATCATGATGAGTATAGTGAGATTTAATTGGGCATTACGACAAAGTACATAGACCGCCATCCAACCGCATCTATGCCTAAAAAGTCCACCTTCAGAGTTATCATCCGAACCCCTCCAGTATTAAGTTGCAAAGCAACGGACAATTGCATTAAGTATGGTGCGTAATGTAATCAACAACTACATCCTTAGACATAGCATCAATGTTTTATCCCTAGTGGCAACAAGCACAACACAACCTTAGAACTTTCTGTCACTGTCCCAGGTGTCAATGCAGGCATGAACCCACTATCGAGCATAAGTACTCCCTCTTGGAGTTAAAAGCATCTACTTGGCCAGAGCATCTACTAGTAACGGAGAGCATGCAAGATCTTATACAACACATAGCATAACTTTGATAATCAACATAACAAGTATTCTCTATTCATCGGATCCCAACAAACGCAACATATAGAATTACATATAGATGATCTTGATCATGATAGGCAGCTCACAAGATCCGACAATGATAGCACAATGGGGAGAAGACAACCATCTAGCTACTGCTATGGACCCATAGTCCAGGGGTAGACTACTCACTCATCACTCCGGAGGCGACCATGGCGGTGTAGAGTCCTCCGGGAGATGATTCCCCTCTCCGGCAGGGTGCCGGAGGCGATCTCCGGGATCCCCCGAGATGGGATCGGCGGTGACGGCGTCTCTGGAAGGTTTTCCGTATCGTGGCTCTCGGTACTGGGGGTTTCGTCACGGAGGCTTTAAGTAGGCGGAAGGGTAGGTCAAGAGGCGGCACAGGGGGCCCAAACCATAGGCCGGCGCGGCCAGGGGTGGGGCCGCGCCGCCCTAGGGTTTGGCCACCCCGTGGCCCCTCTTCGTCTTGTCTTCGGTCTTCTGGAAGCTTCGTGTAAAAATAGGCCTCTGGGCTTTTATTTCGTCCAATTCCGAGAATATTTCTTTACTAGGATTTCTGAAACCAAAAACAGCAGAAAACAAGAATCGGCACTTCGGCATCTTGTTAATAGGTTAGTTCCAGAAAATGCACGAATATGACATAAAGTGTGCATAAAACATGTAGATAACATCAATAATGTGGCATGGAACACAAGAAATTATCGATACGTTGGAGACGTATCATGGCCCTCCTTCGTCTCTTCTCTGGACTCTGTCTTCACTCCGGGAAAAAAAATAGGAAGTTTGGCTTTTGTTTCCTCCAATTTCGAGAATATTTCATGTACAACTTTTCTGAAATACAAAACAACAGAAAACAGGGAACTGGCACTGTGGCATCTTGTCAATAGGTTAGTGCCGGAAAATGCATAAAAGTGCCACAAAGTGTAAACAAAACATATAGCAATTGGTGTAAAACAAGCATGGAGCATCAAAAATTATAGATACGTTTGCAACATATCAGTGATCATATTGTGCATGAGCACACAAGCATTCATCACCTCCATCATTTGATAAGAGCATGGTACCGAATAATAGCAAACCGAGATTGGATCATGACGAATGCCCGATCGATATCCTTCCTGCAACTCTCCTGGCGCGCGAAGCATAGTGAGACTTCATCAGACCTAGAAGCTCGGAGATTGTCTTGACAAGTTTCAGCCATCTAGGATAGATTCCATCAACTAGGTAGTACCTTAGGTATATGCATGACCTTTGATCTCATAGTTTCATGGTGGAGCATGATCTTCAACTAGTTTTGAAAACATCGGAGAACGCTTCAGCATGTTAATGTCATTGTGCGATCCCGCTATGCCAAAGAAAAAAGTGCCACACCTTTTTACAAACCTTTCCAAGCAAACATGAAATCCTCTCGCTGCATTTTGTGCCAACGCAGAGAACGCAATCGATGTTTCCAAGCATCCCAGGAAATCCTCTTGCTACATTTTGTGCCATGGTCCTAGTTGTACCAGATTCATTTGGCTCTCTCAAATAGTCTTTTCCAAACTTCTCCAGAACTGCTCTGCAGAATTTATACATGCGTTCAGTGTTGTGGATTTACTCATGCGAAGGTAGTCGTCATGTGAATCGGCATGGCATCCATATGCATCATGCTCATGGAAGCGTTGCATTTCTAAACTGATGAGAAACCAGCCGTGGCAAAGCAGTCGTGCTTCAGCATGAAGTACTTATTGTACTCTCTGACGCCGAACAACTCCTTGTTCATCCTATAACGCCTTCAAAAATCATCGGCGTATGTTACCTCGTCGTCAAAGTAGTCGGCGTAGATCATGGTATGACCCTCCATCCTATGTCGGGGTTTGGATTTCCTTCTCCCAAATTTGGAACCTCCACGCCATGGAGGCGTTTTCTGCTTGGCAGCTTGCATTTGTCGAAGAAAAGTGAGGATCGGCAAGCATTTTTCAATGTCGGCGTTGAAGGCACCCCCTCCTCCATCAGTTGATGGATCATCTCATCGTCTATGTCCACATCTACAAGTCAACCAAGAAATTGTCATTCAAACGAGTTGGCGCCAGAGATGCAACAATTACGAAAAAATTTCCTACCAAGCAAACGACTGAACACCTTGCGTGTGTAGTGGTGCGCGGAGTGACCGCGGCGTTTTGGGCTTGAGTCGACGAACCACCGGCGAAGAAATTGGAGGTGGAATGGGCTGGAACACTCACACGCGGTATCCGGCTGGCTTTTACCTACGTGGCAAGGGGCGTGGCTTCTACTACCTCCGTTTCAAGAAATAAGACACACACGTATTTTAAGACGAACTTTGACCATAAAAATTGAGCAACAAAATCTTGATTATATTATATGTATATAGTATAGTTGGATTCGTATTGAAAAGCATTTTTTAATGATACTAATTTCGTACAAACAATATTTATCTATTTGAAGTAATTCTTTGTTCAAACAAAAAACTCGTAAAGCGAGGGCGCCTTATTCCTTGAAACGGAGGAAGTATTCGGGGAGTCGAGGACGTGTGCCCTGTAGACCGGGGACGGCCTCGACACGCAGGACACTATTGAACCACATCGGACCAAAAAAAACGCTTTAACATGCACATGGATGTAGTTTTTTTTAAAAAAAAATGGGGAGCGAATACACATAGGCATGGCCACCTCAAAGAGCAATTTGGGGTATTTCGGAGGACGGTACTTGAGATGTTTTTAGTTTAGACTGGATTCATCCACTCGCCATTGCACCTTGATTCTTTAGTTGCTTTCGCTCGCCGGCGCTGTCACCTCACGTCCTTGTGTCAGTACACTAATCGGCCTAGCTAGTTTGTTAATGATCCTAGCTAGGTTATCGCACTAGCTATTTCCCGTTTGTTATGAAAAGTTTTAGATTAAGCAAGCACAGATTCCCGTCGAAACGCAACGCACCACGCGTACACGCCAATGCTGGTCGCCGACGCTCTCTCCGTTGGCCTTTGCGTATATGAAAAGCGCACTCGAGTATACATACGCCGCACCTGGCTGGTCGCCGGCCGGCGGGCCAACTGTCGTGGACAAAATACCCACATATTTGTGTAATTGTGTAGTCCACAACGCGAGTCCTCTCCCTTTCTATCGTTTGGTTGGGTCCGCCCGCGGCAGCGTAGTTAACCGCCGATGCCGATTGACATGAACCCCGATGTTTATCAATGGCTCCTTGGACCTGGACGTGTGATGAGGATTAACCAGCAGCCTGCGTATCGGCCCCGTGTAAACGAAGAGAATCTCGTTACGTTGTGTCCTTCCCAGTACCTAGCTAGAGTCTTGATTGGTGTGGCATAGCTTGCAATACATTATTATTTGTAGTTGGATTGTTGCAAGAAACAAAGTACTCCTATACCACATGCTTGGACTTTCGATGTGGAGAATGGGCATTTTGTAGCGTGTGTTGTTCGTGGGTGAGGAGACCCACGAACTTGCGCTGCGGCTATTAACCAGTTAATCTATTTCAGACCTCCCCATCGAATATTAGCATATCAGTATTCTGAAACCTGGAATAAAATACTACTGGCTAGAGAGGCTACTATCGAGTATTTTGTCTAAATTTTCCGCCAAGTCCAAACTGTTTCTATATTGTTGCGCTGACTTGCAGTCAATTAACATAGAGCGAAACGGAATCAAAGTGAACTCACCAATAGATAAGTATTTCCCTCTATTTTTCTTTCACTGAAAGCAGCCCCTCCGGCGCATCAGCATCATGCAGGCCTGATAGTATCTCCTGCCAGCATCCATTGAACGGGTATGTTAATCCATCACGTCAACTGACCAGGCATGATTTATTCAAAGCTATCCATCGCAGGGAATAAGTTTTTTTATTTTTATTTTTTACGTTGGACAAAATCTTGATCTCTATGGGAATTGTTCTTTTACCTTTTGTTTTAACCATTTTTCTGTCTAATGTTCCAATGTGGAATATGGAAGTTAACGGCTTGGATGTGTGCGGAGGCGGGAATCGCTTGTCGCATAGAGTAACATGATGCATTATTCGCAATGTCCAAATTTCCTTCGTTTTGTTCATGTATCTATTATAGCTATTCTGTCATGTTCATTTATTTCGTGGTTCGTTAATTCTTTCCCTGGTTTCCTTTTTTTGTACTTCTGTCATTTTGCTTTCCTACATGGAAATCGAAAAATGACATGTCCAATGACGGCAACAGCCACCGAAGCTTCGCCTCACTCCCACGTTAAGCCGCACGGCCTAAAATATGGATGCATGGAACCGAATCTATCCGGTCCAGCAATTTACAAGCATCGAGCGCCTAGTAGAGATCACCAATGGAGCCTTCCGGAACTCGTCACTGGGTGCCCAATGGAGATCGCTGGTGGAGCCTTCTGGTACTCGTCACGGACTCCCAATGGAGATCGTCGGTGGAGCCTTCCTGAACTCATCACCGGCTAGATCAATGAGATTCGGGATCAAACATAACACTATCTTTGGGCAAGAAGAACCCATGAACCACCTGCTTTATTAAGCAGATCAACATGCCCCCACACCGCCTCCTGCCAGCTCCCAACATCAGACCGAAGATCTCAGTGCGCACCACCACCACCACCCGCACCACACGGAGATGATTGGCTGCGCCGTATCGAGTCACCCGAACCAGGCATCGTGTCGCCCTTCCGGTCACAACAATCTCCAAGGTCGCCGAAGAAGTCCGAGACCGCCACGCCAGCATCCATCTGCACTGGACGAGTCGTGCCTTCAAGGGTCGCCATGAAGCTCTCTAGCCAGAGATCGCACCACGCGAGCAGCAGGAAGCCCCGCCACCGTCAGCAGCGCTCGGAGATGAGATCCCGCCACCGCCATCTTCCAGATGGGCTTTGCCTGTCGGCTTCCTCCGACAACAGTGGAGAGATAAGAGTGAGAAGAGGGGGGGGGAGGGGGGGGGCGACGGCTAGGGTTTCGACGCGAGGGGCCATCTGTTCCTTCTAGGCAGCCAGTGGCGGAGCTGGTACACAAGAGTTGGGTTCAGATGAACCCAAAAAATTTCATGGAACCTTCACTAATTTAGTCTCTCACGTAGCTTATTAATACAAGATCATGCATAACTAGCATAGCTGACCCCAATGATATTTACCTCTAGCTTCGCCCCTGTAGGCAGCGCCCGACTACATGGTTCAAACAGTTCGATCGTTTAACGTGCACGTGTATCTTAGATTGCGTGGTGATTTCTGCTAGGCATAAGTTGCAGCCTATGTTGAAGCTCCGTATGGTGTTGCAGTCGAGAAAAACGCTTCCAGATCGTTAGATTGGTTCGTGATTCGTGCTAGTCATAACATGTGACAAAGATCGGTGATTATATGCATCACGTTGATGTTTTTTTATAGACGTGTACAAGAAAACGGTCGGTGTAGCTAGCCGTGTAATTCAGATCCAAGAAGACAGATTGGTGGCTATCGGAGACATGAGGTGGTGTGTGCATGGTGTGCGTGTACGCGTCAGTATAAGCGTATATTTTTCCCGTAGAGTACAAGCGTATGGGTCGTCGACAGCTGCAAACACGAGGAGCATAGGTGTACATGTACAGGTACAGAGGACAAGCTACACCGATGTGACAGGTAGTACATACGGCCGTGTTTTGTCCCGTACCACAAACGCCGCGAATCAGACGCGGGGCGTCACCCTGTAACGGAAAGGAGTGATAAAACACGTACGCACAGACGCCAAGCCGCACACTTTTGTTTCGTTTTCCCGGCCTCAGCTTTCTCGTCTCGCCTCTCCTTTCCTGGCGGTCCACTACCGGGGAGGAGAAAGAGGGAGGGCGATGGAGGAAGGAAAAAGAAGCCTCGTTCCATATTCCCGTCCTGCTTCCCGCGGAGGTCACACGGCTTGTAAAAATCTTATTATTCCGACGTGAAATCGACAAGGGCTTTGGTTTCGGAATGGCATATGCGCGAGCGTTCAGGCCACTACGAGCACCTCCCGGCGAGAGAATCGTCCTTGGCGAAGGTATCGTAGAAGGAAGCAGATCGGGAAGAACCGAGAAGCGGGCGCGATGGGTAAACCCGCATTCCCTCTAAACAGGCTCGAGGGACGCAAAAGTCAGCGTTTGGATTCCTAGAAGCAGCCTGCGTCATGGTTGACACGCTGCTAAAATGAGCTTCGGGCTAGGCCTGATGGGTACGCCCCCCATACCCCCACCATTTCCCTGTCCCGCCGCCGCAACTACCACCATTTCCCTCACCGCATCGCTTGCGAAGGCATGCCGCCGAGGAAATTGAACGTCCCACGCCCCGCCCATGAAGCCGCGCCGCCGACAAAGGCGAAGAAGCCTAGTGGTCGGTGAATGTCGCTTATCGCGCGGTTTTCTTGGCTGATTGGTGTCCGAGGGAGGACATGGAGAAGGTGAAGAAGGCGAAGGCGGCCATGATCGTGATCCAGGAGGGTATCATGCCTTCGCGGCGACCGCGAGGGAGGAGAAAGCCGATGTGAGGTGGTTGAGGATGTTGGAGAATAAAGAAGTGAAGATCAAACTACTCAAGATCAACGTCGCGACGAAGAAGTGGGAGGAACACACTTGGCCCTTCTGACGGCCGAGACTAGTACCATGGACACCAGTCGAGGGCTTGGTGCAACGAGCAACGCGCCGTGATCTTCCACGAGAGGGCACCGGTGACAGCGACTAGCACTACACCAACGGCGAAGAGTGCTCCACCAACGACGGCGACAAGCACTACACTAACGACGACGGAGGAGGCTCCCTCCATCGTGGCGGATCCAACTGCTGGCATTTGATTCAATGTAATATGCGGCCGAACCTGCTTCTTTGTATCGCCGAGACTATGGACTAGCGGCGATTTGGGCGAGGAGAGTCGCCGCATTTTGTGATGAACTAGCCACGTCGTTGTTGGCCGGGAACGTGTATACTTAAAAGAGTGGGCCAAAAGACTAGGTTTGGGATGCCGTTTTTGAGGACGAGGCTCGAAAAAAGAAAGACCCTCCCCTCTATATAACTTCTCACGGTGACGGAAACCCCTGTTTGACGAGCAAATGGCCTCAGCCGGACACCGAATGGAGGGATGGCTAGCTGGAGATGCTACGACGACCGACCACCGGTGCTGGAGCCTGGAGGGAGAGGCAACGAAAAGATGCCGAGCTTTCTGATCGATGGATCGATCGATGGCGGTGGTGGAGCAGCGGCACTCTGGCCCAGCAAAATCTGATCGATTCCAGCGGTAAAGAAGATGTTTTTTCTGCCTGCGGCAACGGCACCCAAGCAAAGGGCAGGGAAAGCGGAGGCCGGGAGGAAAAGCTGGGTGCAGAAGATGAGGTGGGCGCCGCTGCCCATGTGCCCGCAGCGACGGTTGCCGGGCGTACGTAGACGTAGACGTAGACGTGGTGCACGTAAGACAAGCCCGTCAGTGGCAGCCCTCTCGCGCCCGCATCTCCTGCTAGGTCCGGCATCTTCGTCCTCCCGACGAAATTTTTACCCGCCGCAACACTCGGGTACCGTTACTTACACGTGCGACCGGCCGCTATCGCACGCTGCGTGGCCGTGTTCAGCAACCGCACCGTCAAGGGGCAGCAGCAGGTTTCCCTTTCTCTTCTTCTTCTTCCTCCTCCTATCTCTTTGTACCGGTTTCCTCATGCAAGCGATGAAACGTGACAAAAATGTGTTGCTTTTGAACGGGCAAATTGGCGAGTTCCTCCTCCTCCTCCTCTTCTTTTTTCTATCCTAAAAAAACATGGTGTAACGTAGACATGTAAACAAGAGATATTTTCGTGAATGAACATGTTGTTTTGACTCATAGTTCCTAATACACATATTATAAAAAATAATATTAAATGTCTTTTAAATGTCAAAAGGCTGTGAACAAATAATCTGGATGTACATCTGAACATGCTATGTTCGCACATAAAATTTCGCGTGAAAAAACTTTTTTCTGTGATGTGTAAAAAGACAAAAGAAATTCTCATGAAAAGCTATTTAGGAGCACCAACAACTACTTCCTCCGTTTTTAAATATAAGGTGTAAAGTTTTTGGCACGAAAATTAAGACCCATGAAGATAAAACTACACAAGGTTTTGGCGGAATTGATCCTGGACCATTGACATGATAAAATAAAGAGTTTTCATAAGATAAGGAAACATAAGAAAAATCTCTAAAAACAAAATGTCCACAGAGGTGTCCAGCGCAAGATACCTTATATTTTAGAGTCTTTTCTCGAAAAACTATATACCTGCTTATATCTAGAAACGGAGGGAGTATTATCTTTTAAACAAGTCACACCAAATGTTATTTTTTGCGAGACCTTCTTGTGCAGACATAGAATGACTAGATGTACACCTATAATTTTCCGTGGATTTTATTTGATTTTTTGAATATGTTTCTCGAGCAACGGATGCATCTATCGCTATGAGACAAAATTGATTTCCAAATATTACACTATCAAGATTCAGGATTTGTTGCAGCTAACATCTCGCTACTGAGAACACGATTGGGTTGTAACTTATATTTTTAAATTATAAGTCGGTTATAACTGAAAATTGGTTAACACAATACAAAATAAATATTCACATGGTAAAATAGGATTATAGAATAAAATCTTGGGCATGTCACAGAATTAGCCACACCTCCAGGACAATACTATGTTCCACAAATGATAATATTCTTTAGTGAGAGGTATAATCCTTCAAAAAAAAGTCGCCAATAGTCAGGTCTCACCTTTTTTTTTATCGAGATAGACGAGTACCAAAGAAATTCCCTAGTTTCATTCCAAATTGGGGTTATTTAGATTTACTACAAAAAATAAATTTGACAATACAAAGCTGCTTTGAGAGGGATAGGTCGTTATTTCGTGATGTGACACTTTTCACAAACCACGCGCAAGATCTTATCATTGGCCTTTTTCTTACCATATTCTTTCAAAACTGACCTTTTTCTTTTGGAGAGAATGGTAGGACTCTGGGGCGAGCTTAATAGATGTGTGAAAACTAACTTTTGGTTATGTATAGCTGCTAAATGGGATAACTAACGTTTTCTTGACGTGTGTATTTTATTAAGTGTACCTGCATGTGCATGTGCTCGCAAATTCTCGACAAAAGTATAATGTGATCAAAGACGACACAACATCTTGTAAACCCTAGCAGTAAGCTCTTACAACCAGACTTCCCCTCCATCTCCGACCGCTCCCCACCGCTGTTGGAAGAACAAGAATAAAGGTTTCCCCGAATCCTCATCCACCGTGTCAGCCGCGGTCTCGTCGGTGGCTGTGAGGAGAGCGGGAAAACGTTGGATTGATGCTTCCTTGGAGTGGTAGTTCAAGCTTTGTCTATGTGTGTTGCAAGTTTGTCCCGTTGGCGCTAACATGCAGAAAACATGGAGTTGTTGTGTGTCTTGGATTTCCTGCTCGACTTCTGACCTATGATGGGTGCCTAGCCTCGACCTTGCCATGGAGTGTGAGGTCTTTATTCCCTCGTTCCATCGGGGTGTCCTTCAGGCCCTTCTTGACATTTTCTACTTTGCGACAACGATCTACGGGCGTGACTTCTATAGATCGGAAGGTAATTTGCAGGTCCATAGGTAGTCCACCGCAACAGGCTCGGCTCATTGGCTCACGACACTGGTGGCCTGTGCACCCTGAATGTTAGTTCCATCTTTTGAAAGGGTTTGTTTTTGTAGGTGTTTGTTCTATTCTTATTCCTTAATATATGTCGTTGGGCTTTTTTTCAAGAAAAAAAAAGGTGGCACAACATAAAATTGTACGAATCGGAAAGTCAAAGAATTGGGACATCATGTCTACATAAATTCTACTATAAGAAAATAAAGTGTCTTTGGTTGTGGCGAAAGAAATTTTCTATAGGATTTACCATACAAAATTTCTATACGATTTTTCACTATAGAATATATATTCCTGTAAATCAAACGCCTCGGGTAGGATAATATTTTCTCTAGAATTTAAATTCTATATAATTCCTATACATATCATATGCATCAAATGAACCATCACCTTCCTTGCGTGACAAATTAGGGAACGCCATAGTAAGAGTTGAAATGTAAAATGACGAAGAATCGGGAGTTGCTCCAACAGCAGTTGGGTTAGGTAGGTGTGCATATTTTACTCGGACGAAATAGGGGTAGGGTATGGGTGAGGTGAGTGTATATGCGTATTTGTAAGTGACTATGTTGTACTCTGTTTCACAAAAAAATTCCCCGTAAATGGACGAGACCCATCGTCGGGTATATAGAACCACCACACGTTATCTGAGTTTTGCATGTGGTTTTCGTGCATCTACACCTACTGAGGAGGGTATAAAAGTCTCCAGCTCTACTAGTAGATAGATAAAACGATAAGCACATCATTAACGTCACTTCAGGAATCAAACAGCGTCAGCGTCGTTAGCTAACCCTAGACTTTGGCAGCCTCTCGTGGAGCTGTCATGGTGAGCCCCACCCTACACACTAGGATTAGGACGGGGACGAGCCTGTCCTTGAACGGCTGAACCGCGTCAGCTAACTCGATCGGATCGACCGATAGGACCTCCGTCAGAGTCCTTCGTGCCCCTGCTCGTTACTTTTTTTTTCTTTCTTTTCTAGAGCCATCTATTTGTAGGAAAACTAAACGGATGATATGAGAAAATAGCGCCCAGTTAAATTCTAAAATTAATCTAGATAAATGCAACCGTCGCTAAGTCTAACACTTGAATTTGAATAAGCTGGTTCCACCATAAGAAACCTAACCACTAGAGGCAAACTCGGTTTACTTGAACTCAATTTTTCGGCGGTACTTATAAAAGTAGGGTGTGGATACGTTTATACGGATAAGTATATGCATGTTGCGTGAACGCCTAGCGTGTTTCGCAAAAGAAATGGGTGAAATATACGAAAAGTACATAGCAAAAATGTAGGAAAAATACATAGCAAAAACATAACCAAGTTTCGAGATGGATGGACGCGACGGGAGGGAAGGGAATCTCCGTGCAAAATTGTGGTCTCCTACCACGTCCGTCCACATGGACCCGGCCACGTTGCATGTGGCTTGTCTCCGTCCACATGGGATGGGAAGCCGTTTTGGTTAGGGCGAAATGGTCATATTCTCGGCTCCTCTTCGGACGTTGAAGGCCCCCTTAATTTTCTGTTGGATGATGATACGGATTCCCCCAATCGATCACTAGATGGCTACCCGACACAAGGGCATGGACTAATCACCAATTGGCTATCAGACACCTGCCATGCCTCTTGGATCTACGCACTGTTTAACGCACTGGTCATAAAAAACCTCTTTTCTCCTTAATTTATTCACAAGGTTTGTCCACACAGCACCCACTTGTCCTGCAAATTTCTGTTTTATGGTTTTTTGTTGTTGAGCTAGTACTGCTACTCCGCGTTAGTTTCTTTGGAGCAAGTTGTGGCTTGTGTGGTTGAAATACATACTCCCTAAGGCTAGCTATAGTGTATTATAGGTAATATCATGCATATTGGCCTCATAAAAATGCTGATGTGGTAGCTAATTAAAGAGGAGAGACGAGATTAGAGTAACATAGATAGATATCGTATCATAGCGCAAACAATGGAAAAAAATTAATGCTAAACAAATCTTGTACACAAATTTATACTGAGATTTAAAAAATAATAAATATAACATGATTATGATACTACTCAATGATACTACCCACTATAGAGATAGTATCATGTAGTAGTATCATATGCTACTACATGATACTTACCACTATGACCAGCCTAAGAACCTCACAAGAAAACAAAACGTACCCCCTGAGAAGCTATCTGGGTCATAGGAATATCATAGAAATTTTAGGGGATTTTAATCTATGGGAATATTTTCTAACGCATGCAAAGCCTTTGGATCGTAGGGTCGATGTCACCAAATTTCTATGGAATCGATTCCCATGCCCGCCAATACATCGGAGTATACGCCTCAACATCAGCTCGAACCTTATGTTGTTTCCTTGTGAACATCACCGCACTTGCACTTCGTGTCTCCCTTACCCTTCTCTCCTCAATCCGGTGAAATGCCTGAAGCTGCTTCATATGCTCCATCCAGAGAGACACGTTACAAAATTCAAGTTTTGAACCTATGTAGGAATCCACCATATGTGGCATCCGAATCTTGCATCTTTTTACTAATACTATATATGTCTGGTTAAATTTCTAGAATGCAAAGATGCCCCATATAGGTATAGACAATGTCAACCCACCAGAGTTACATGTAGCGTGTGTTGAAATGAAATCTACTGCTTGCCCTTCTCAGTCATTTATGACTTTGGGGGGTGAATGGTCTAGTATATCAGTTTAATATAGTATCGAAATCAATAATCGTAAGTTTGACACCTGGCCATTAATAAAATAAAATACAATCTTCACCATCCGTTCAGACTTTTGGTGAGTACTCCCTCCGTCCTCAAATAAGTGGACATCTAGCCCTAAACTTTGTCCACAAAAGAGTGTATTCCTATCTTTTCAATGCACTTTAATTGCTTCTCTCTCATCGCACGGAGTAGGTCAATGCATCCAATTCAAACAGCTTGTACATGACATACACGAATTTTCCACACGTGCGCTTACTCGCTCAATCTCTTCCTTTTCCCCAAAATTCGGATAATAAGCTTACAAGAAAAGTAAAACAAAATTGCTTCCAGGAATCCAGGTACGCGATGAATCATTTAAAGTGAGTTGTTAACCGCATAAAATTACCCAATTTGAATTTTTTGACCTAGAACTGTGATGCAAAAGCTCCACATTAATAATATTCCTTTCCACTACTATGTATGTAGTATGTACAAAAAAAAAGGATCAAAAGCCAAAATAAACAAACTAATAGTACAATGCTAACGTAGACTATCTTTCCATGCTGAAAATGATGCTAAGTGTTTCTTTTCCATCCTATGCGCACAAACAAGGATGCATCATGAACAAATTCCTGAGCAGAGCCTGATTGAACACTTTGAGGTCGCGGAAACCACACCCCGTGCGTAACCCATCTCCCACCCCCGTGCGGCGGCGCACCACGCCGCACCGGAGTGTCCCTGCCATCCCTCCCCTTTCTCTCCTCCTAGGCGCTCCTCCTTCCGCCGCCGCCGGAGGCGTCGCCGGGCAAAGCCTGTGTGGCATGGTGGTGGCGGCGGAGATCCTCGGTTTCCATGGAAGCGCAGCAGGGACGCCCGCTCCGTCCATCTGCGACCATCTGCAGGCGACGAAGGCGTCCTAGGGACCCCATTGGTCTAATGGCGGTGGGCGCGGCTTGGGGCAGGATCGAGGGCCCGATCTGAGCCCAGATGGGCATGGCCGGGCCATGTACCGCACCTCGACGACCTCGATGTTGGTAGTCGGCGGTGTTCCTAGGGTTGTTCTACAACATGAGAAATCCATGGTGGTGGTGGTCTCCTCTTTCGCCGGAGGGGATCAGCTAGTTTGTGGCTATTTTGGCGGGTCTCTCGATACGTCATCTAGTCCCCAACGGTGACGCGTGGCTGCCGGTGAAAGCCGGCCCTGACTTCGGTCATGGCGGACGATGGCGGCGCATGTTCGTCGCTACCTTGTTGAAGGCATTGTCTCTGCATTATGTTCTCGCCTGGGATGCTTCGGGGGGAACCCCGAATCCGGGTGTCCCGGGTCGGATGATGGCGGCGCGCAACGCCGTTCTACCTGTTGGGGCATCGTTTTTGGAGTAGACAATTGATGGTGGTGGTGTTGAGGTGGAGCGTTGTGATTCTGCTATGTCGGTGTCGTCGAGTCTCGGCAGCATGGTGCAGTGGCGTCGCGCAGACAGACGCGATGTGAAGGACGCATGCAGGATGGTGGTGTCGTCTGGCATCACGGTGGTGTCGATGGCAGGCCTGGCAAGGTCAATACGTTGATCTCTCTTGGAGATGAGTTCGCGGAAGATGGCGGTGGCGATTCTAGGGCGTATGCAATGGTGTGCGCTGAGGATTTGCTAGACTGATTGTGCTTCTCCCCTGCCAATGGGAGGCTTGGGCAGACACTCGGGTTTTTAGATGATGTGCGTTGGTGTGAGGTCAGGGTACTGGCTATGTTCTTGGACACCCACTTCATCGTTCTTTTAGGTTTAGCGAGTTGTCGCTAGGAAGGTGGCTTCGAATTGATCTTTGTATTCATCTTGTAACATTTTATGAATAATCTAATAAAGAAAAAGTTATGTGCATCCTTTGAATGCAGAGGCTGAGGCGATGCTCCCATTTCGAAAAAAAAATCATGAACAAATTCCTCCTCCAACCAGAAAAGCACGCCTCTCATGCTGAAAAATCTCCCCATTCCTCTTCTTCAAGATGTGCCAACATGTCAATATGATCACCTCCATGAAGAATGGTTTAGCAATACTGGCCCCAGCCGCAAGCTGTGCAAAGGTCATTACAATGAAACCAATAAATCTGCAAATAAGCCAAACACCCTTAATATGATTTTTTTTAAATGCACCATGTATTAATATGATCTTGTTGGACACTAGATACTGTGAGTGTCATCGTTTACATGTCAGTGCCTTCTTGTCAACATATCTATCGTATTCACATGACAAGGCGTTTTTTTTCACTCAGTTGCATATGCTCATGATTTTTTTAAATATATTTTTTACATATTTTAAAATGTTAAAAAATTCTGAAAGAAAATTTAGCATGTACACCTCAATGTTCTATGTTCTCGCAATGTTGTTTCATGAAAACCCAATATTTTGTGTGTCGCACGTAAGAAAGAAAATTCGGTGCTAAAAGTGAATTTTCATGGGACATTCTCTTTATCTTTTTTGCACAGGACACAAAAAAAGTTGATTCTCCACGAAACTTGACGTGTGTGCACATAGAATGTTAATATGTATATGCAAAAAAATTGTTCAGATTTTTTTTTGACGTTTTGAATTATTTTTTACGGTGGCAGACGCATATGCACATGGGTTCAAAAGTGCATTTCCGGTATTCACAGACTATCATTCAAAAGTAGCCTAGCAAATTATTTTATTTGCAAGATACAACTAGACTTCCAGTTCCATTTGTAGATCTCAGAAACCTGAATATCAACATGGAGCTGTTTATAATACTTGACAGCCATAAAAGTGGGGCCCGATTCATATAACGCAAGAGTCCATATCGAAATAAAGAGGATTAGTGATCATAAGAGCCATGCAAACCTACAAATCATCATAAACTTGTTTAGACAGAGGCAGGTAGAACGAAGTGTACAAATCTTCTTCTGCATACACCTCAACAATATAAAGAGCTTACGGGAACAATGTGGGAAATCTTGCACACAAGGGCAGAACCATCTATCATACCAAAAGAGAAAACATTCAACACATGCTTGCTCGGAAATAATTTTGTACACCCATGTATGGGTATGGGTGTTTCCGTCACTGTCCATTTATTCCTCGAGATTCGAGCCCTTACGAATAGAAGAACTCAACCTGCACTTGTCCACCAATTTAAGCATGTTCCTCCACCAAAAGGAACTACGGGTATTTTCAGAACGCGGAGTTCCAGGCTCGTAGTAAGAATGCTGGGACACATCAGCTTTATTGTAGAATTTTGTCCAACTATATTGGTAATAGAGCTTCATTTTGCTTAAACTTTTAATAATGCCCACATCTCCATCCACTTTAGACTTACATATGCTTTGGAGTGTCCTCATGCCTCCATAATCTTCGCCTCAAAATTCAATATTGCCTCAAAACTCTATTGAGTTAGTTGATTATCCCATGAGTAATTTGCCGAAAGCACATGAAATAAATTGGCATGCAAGACAAGGCATAGCCAACCAACTGACAGCTGGTTTTAGTGGCATCCTTGCCTTTTACTTGGTATTATTTTTCATAGACCATAACAAAGTATTTAGAAAACTTCAAATCCTAACATAATAACGAGTCATCCACATATGAGAATAATATTCATGAGGAATGGTTTCAAAGGGAGAAAATTAATACTCCCGAGCACCATTAACACTAGCGGAAAACGGGGTTGTAGCACCGGTTGGTAAGGGGCTTTAGCACCGGTTGTTCAACCGGTGCAAAGCATCCGTAGCTAAAGCCTCCCCCTTTAGCACCGGTTGTGTTGCGAATCGGTGCTAAAGGGGCACCACGTGGCGGCTGTCAAGAGCCCGAGCGGGAGGATCTTTAGCAACACGAACAGGTGCTAAAGGTTCTGTTGCGGCAGGAAAATACCCCAAAATACTCCCGCGGCAGAACCCTCTATCGGTGCCATTTTTATCCAATTTTATTTCTAATTATTTTCCACTCCCTCTTTTTTTCTATTTTTTCAGAATTTCTAGTAGTTTAGTTATTTGATAAGTTTAGTCTCTATCTACACTTAATCTCTAGTCAAATTACTTGATCGTGGTCAAACTTTCCACTCGGTCACCCATCCTCTCATTCTCCAACACTAGCACGCTTAACTTCTGAGTTTCTTCCCATCCGCTTCCAAGTGCTTCGCGCGCATGCTATTGATACTAGTATTATATCAAGCCTATTAACATGTTGGTCACGATATCACACTTCTTTATTGTTTGAATTCCAAATAATTCTTTTAATAAAAAAGTAATGATGTAATAATAATCTTGGACAAACAAATAAACAATAATTTTTTATTATATTATTTTTAAATTTTTCTGCAAAAATCTGAAAATTGTAAATCTAAAAATTGGCCTTTATGGTTAAGTAATATTAATATTTATGTAGGAAGGAACTATTATTAAAAAAAAAGTCTTGAATTTCTGGAAAAAACTAAAATCTTCCTGCTTTTATATTTCCATTTGGAATTTTGAGAATCCAAAAATTGGCTAATTGGATAAACACCGGTGATTTCGATGTAACTTTCTCCCACGATCATTTTGATATAATATACATTTTTTCCGACTTCTTATGCAACCAAAAAGGCCGTTTTACCTTTTTCTCCACTTTGTTTGCAAAAAAAAGAAATTCAAATTTGTTGATTTCCACTAATAGTAGGTTGTGTAACATACATGAATCTCAAAAAAATTATTTTTAAAATTTTCTATCAATTTCTTTTGTATTTTACAAAGCTAAAAAATGATCCAGGGAGGATGCGTGGGGAGAAAAAAATATTTTACACCGGTTCGTGGCCACGGCTAACGCTAACCCTGTAGCACCGGTTCGTGGCACGAACTGGTGCTAAAGATCCCGCACGAACTTGTGCTAAAGGCTTGACCGTTTGAACCGGTGCTAATGCACCCTTTAGTTTAAGTTCATAGCACAACCGGTGCTAAAGCTTCGGGTAGCTCCAAACATAATCCATGTTTCTACTAGTGTAAACACCATAGGCTAGATCCTGGTAAAAAAAAAACACCATAGGCTAGAAGATGAAGGTTCTAATAACCTCAACACAGAAAAACCAAACCCCACCACCATGGTACTCTATGTAGAAGATCAAGATCATTAGAGAGAGTCCTGTCTCCACCTATTTCCATACAGTACAATTTTCACCTTTGAGCATAAACGATCCGATCGGACCACATCAGATACCCTCCGTCTGGTTCGTCTCCCTGCCAACCACCGCTAGCACCGAGGGGCATATCCGTCAACCCACACCGCCCAAGCTCCTATAAGAAGGCTCCTCCCCATTTCTTCAAACTTTAGCCGATCAGTGCCTTCCACAAGAAAAAAAAACATTACGAGAATATAGAAAGGATCCCTCGTCGGGATTAACACATTAAGAAATCAAGAAAAGATTTTCTTTTGGAGTTCCCTCCCACCACCACCACCAACCCTCTCCGGCCGGTCGAATTGTTCCGCTCAGGTTGCTTCTTCTCCGGCGAGACGCTGTCCTCCGGCGAGTGATCTCCTCCCCACTGGGCTGAGGAGATCTCTCAGGACCTAGGGACTGGGGCTTGCATGATGGGGCTTTCGCTTAGGCCGATGAAGATCTCGACGAGGCTTCTGTGGAGCACCAGCTTCTTCCGCCACAAGCTCGCCGCCATGATCGCCTCCTCGTCCTGCTTCTTATAAGAGCCCTTGCGCCGCAGCAGCTGTACATATACGTATTTTTCGTTTGATTTCCCCCGATCGAGAAAAGCAAGTCAACCTTCCTGAAGCTTTCCCTAGCGATGGAGCCCGGCCGGCTCATCTTCAACACGTCGGGCTCCGGCGCCGGACAGATGCTCTTCATGGACTGTGGCCCGGGCGCCGTCGGCGCCGGCGCCGCCTCCATGTTCCATCGAGGTATATAATATTCTTCCTATTGGCAAAATTCTTGATTTGGCAAGTAGCTCTTGAGTGGAGAGTGATTTGCGTACTGATTGGTGTTCCATATGCTTGAGTGATGAAGGTGGGATGCCGTTGCTCGGCGGCATGGACGAAGGGCGCGGCGTTAAGCGGCCCTTCTTCACCTCGCCCGATGACATGCTCGAGGAGGAGTACTACGACGAGCAGCTCCCGGAGAAGAAGCGACGCCTCACCCCGGAGCAGGTAACTGCTGAACTACGTTTTAACCCTGTTGTGTTGACTAGCTCAATATGATAGTCTGTTCATCTGAATTCTGACGGTGCATGCACGCGGTGTAGGTGCATCTGCTTGAGAGGAGCTTCGAGGAGGAGAACAAGCTGGAGCCGGAGAGGAAGACGGAGCTAGCGCGCAAGCTTGGGCTGCAGCCACGGCAGGTGGCCGTCTGGTTCCAGAACCGCCGGGCCCGGTGGAAGACAAAGACGCTGGAGCGCGACTTCGACCGCCTCAAGGCTTCCTTCGACGCCCTCCGCGCCGACCACGACGCCCTCCTCCAGGACAACCACCGACTCCGGTCACAGGTAATTAAGCAACCACCTCTCCGTCCGGTGAGGCGGTGACTCAGTCCCAGTTAGCTGGTTTCATGGCGTCCATCCGTCGCTGAGTTTAATTTGGGAATCGTTGTGGCGACAGGTGGTAACGTTGACCGAGAAAATGCAAGACAAGGAGGGGCCGGATGGCAGCTTCGGTGCAGCCGTCGACGCCTCGCAGTCGGAGCTCCCTGCGGTGGAAGCGGAGGCTGCCGTGTCCGGCGCCGCCGAGGAGCAAGCCGCGGCGGAGTCTCTCGAGATGCAGCAGCAGCAGCAGCTGCACGTGAAGGCGGAGGAGAGGCTGAGCCCTGGGAGCGGCGGGAGCGCGGTGCTGGACGCGAGGGACGCGCTGCTCGGGTGTGGCGGCGTGGTCGACAGCAGCGTGGAGTCGTACTACTTCCCGGGAGGCGGCGGCACGTGCGCCGACGAGTACCACGACTGCGTGATGGGCCCCGTCACGGGCGGGATCCAGTCGGAGGAGGACGAAGGCGCGGGCAGCGACGAGGGCTGCAGCTACTACGCAGACGACCCAGCCGCCGTCTTCTTCGCCGCCGCCGGGCACGGGCACAACAACCACCACCACCACGCGGACGACGTCGACGATCAGGACGACGGCCAGATCAGCTGGTGGATGTGGAACTAGGCTCGCGCGCGCGCTCCGTGAAATGGATCGATCCAATCTCGTATCATCATCATCAGTAAAAAAATAGGAAATCTTGGATTTTGTTTTCTCTCCCTTGTATGGGTTGTTTGCCGCCGCTGTAATGTTGGGATCGATCGCAACGGACAAGTTGTATGCATATGCATTGTAGTACTACGAGTTAGGGTAATACCGGTGGTAAAATCTTTGTCGTGATGCACGGGAAATAAGTGCATGAATATGGAGCCAAGCATCCTTTTTATGGCACGGTGCATCATGTCAAAGTAGATTTTTAGCCTTCAATTCATCGACATATATACTTGTCGTTTAGGTTTTGTCCAGATCGAATCCACTTGTGGAGAAAACAAATTTACGTGGAAATCCACTTGTATCAGCACCATGTTTTGTCGATAGACAACCGCAGTTTTACACTTTTATTTGACACAGGATGTTGCATCATCAGTGCACATATACTGGAAAAGTCCGGTTTGAATCTGGGTGCATGTGACTATATAAGTTAGGGGCTTAGAGCCTCTTTGGAACGCAGAATCTGAAAATAGAAAGTATGATTGAATTGTCACGACTTAGGAGTAGAAAAAACATATAGCTTACATGCATAGTTGCATACTTCTCACAGACTGAGCCGACTGGTAACCAAACCTTAGAGCTCTTTTGCTACGTGGAAATCAAAATTACAGCCTTGGTCATCTGACACCATATACTGCAAAAAAACAAAATTGTCTTAAGCTCTGCCATGGATAGTTCATTGGATGATCCAGAAGAATATGACAGGGACTTCAAGAGGGAAAAGATGCATGGAAGGCACAAAGGCAGGGCCTTCCTGAATTGCGGTTTATAGGATTTTGGAAAAATTCAATTGGTATAAGTTTTCTTTCTACTGAATCCCCATTAATCGTAGGACTGCATATTTCAAATTCCTATAAAATGCATTCTTTTGAGCTTAGTTCCATACGTAATCTAATATGAGCTCAAACCTCATATCATCACCCCTCTGAAATTCATGTGTTCTTTTCCGGCGAACCATCTAAATACTTCATTATAAAAGCTTGCATGTTTTGGAATCCTCTAGAAATCCATAGTGCTTGAAATTTTAACCATGATATCTCTCCCGTTTTCCTACTTTGTTAAGCCCAAAAGATTTCCATGCGGCTCAAAAACTTACAATAATTAATTCCTATACAATTGAGGTGCATGTATGCAATCTGCATAATCTTTTATGGTACCGTCCTTTAATCGATGGACCTTCACATTTAGAAAATAATTTCGAATGACTTAAATTTGGCAATACTCTAATGAAAAGATAATTGCACGTTATCTACAAACGCAAGATGATGTATGTGCAATTAGTTATATTTTGAGATAGTAATATAAAATTAGTTTTAGGTAAAATATTAGAGGATGCCTTTTTTATTTGCAAGATTCGTACAATGCATGAGTACGAAAAGTTACAAGATTGCAATGTATGCCCATTCTATACTTATAGAATCGTTTCCACCACAAAACATGCGACCCATAAAAGGTAAAATAAAATTCTGAAAGGTTTGTGTAAATTCATTTTTATTTTCTATAAAATATAGTGTAAAGGAATAATTGGAGAAAATTCCTATAGAATCCAATCAGAATAATAAGTAAAAACACATACAAAAAATCCCTAAGAACTTCAGCCCTCCAAATATCCAAGGAAAATCGGGTATATATGTTTGATACAAAGGACTTTGATAGGCATCTTGATCGGAGCGTATAGGATTTTTTCGCTGCATCATAAGGATCGGTTGTCAAACTGATTTTAATTTCTTTGATTGTTAGTTGGTGAAATTTCAAAATTGGTCACGCTAAACGTGCTTCAATGATAACCATTCTTTTAAGATAACCATTTTCTTTGGATATTAATTGGTGAAATTGATTGTGGGGGACAATAAGATTTAAAGTAATATTGCATAAATGTGGTAGTGAAAAGAACCTTTTTTTTCTGATTCTCATCCACTCAAGAAAAAAAGAACTGTGTAACCTCTTGATCTCTTCCCGCCATCACTCTCACTTGCCGTTTTTCTATTTCTAAGGTGCAGTGTCGCTTTCAGGGTTTCACCGCTCTTTTCACCGAGATTTCCCCAAGAATAATAAGTCACCCTAACAATGTACATGAATAAGGAGCATAGAACATAAACATGAGTTGATCTCTAAGTAGTATAAAAGTGTATATGTAGTTTTATCCTCTTATAATAACATGAGTACGTACACAACCTTGGATGAGCCTGTTGAATTGCTGTCATGTGGATTTGACATGAAGCGCACATAACTAGTGTATCTCGCGGATAAACTACTCTAACCAGGAGTAGTTAATTAACTATGCCTAACAAGCACATGACACGAGCATTTTCCCTGACCTTGAATGGACAACGGCTCACCTTTTGTCTTGTGCAGCCCCCACTAACGTTTAGACAAGCGTAGCCAAGATTCGTTTCCTCCCTCCTTGGACGGCGACGTTGGACGCAAAAAGATTACCGGTCCGACTAAAAGCTGGAGGGCCCTAATTGGTCGACACTCACTTGACGTTGTACTCCCTCGGTTTTCATTTACATCAGTGTCAAAGTAAGATATTCTTTCATAAATATTTAATCAAAACTTTACAAAGTTTAATTTTGACTAATCCCAGGACGCTAGGTAATTGGGAACGGAAGGAGTAATCAACATCAGTGCTGGCGAAGGTTGTAACTGCGTGCCGATCTGTGCCATGTCATACATCTTGCATGTTTTTTTTTACGGAAACTCAACGGAATCCTCAACAACAACAAAGAAATAAAAACTACATAAAAGTTTTTGGACCACATGGTGATGACTACAAGCACTTGAACAAGTCGAAGGCACACCTCCATCCTCGCCTCTCACTCATTAGAGTTGGGTAATGCTTGTCGTAATAAAGCTTGTTGTAGTAGAAAAATGAGAAATCGTCCGGCTAAGGCTTCAAAGGATCAACACACAAGAGAAGCAACCATGTGCAGATCAGAAGGAACATGGAACAAATGCAACGAGATATGCCGCAGACAAAGCTCCACACGTCCTCCGATGATGCTAGAGGAATCACCTGAATGGAGGAAGTGCCTAGCCCTCAGTCAATCGAGAAATACTATAGCGTTGGATCTATCAAGCAAATTTTTTTATTTCCATTATATTCACTTGGTCCATCTTTCCCTTGTTTACCTTTTATAGGACTTTTTAACTAGGTTTTTTATACAAAGGAGATGGAAAAATACAACTGCACAATAAAAAATTAAAATTACACACATATATGAAAATAACACATCTATACCGGTATCAAATCCCACAAACTTGTCGAAGTGTTGAATGTACATCATCTTTACTGTATCCACACATATGAGGAGGAACATCTGCAGCAGAGTGTTAGCTAGGTCCATATCCATGGTTTGTGGTCTAACCGTCCTTGTGGTTTGTCACTACCTCCACTATATATAGGGGAGTAAGTATGTGCTTTTGACCCATTTCCTGAAACCCTATTATGGTCATCGTGAGTCCAACTCACTGACCCAATCCTCACGGCGACTTGGACATGATTGAAGCCCAATTCACAATCGATCAGTCGGTAATAGATCCTAGCAGAACATGCTCAGTCTCAAGTACCATAAGTCACGACGACAAACCTTTCCAATGTTACTTATGTCCAAATCCATTCTACTTCACGATATACATTTTCAAGCAATAGGCGAGTTACTGTCATCCCTTTAATAACTTACCTCTCTTCTCGATCTGTGATATGTGATTCATCCGACTAACTCTTAGTAGGCCACCGCAGTTAACACTTAACTGAGTCGGGCATAGCCATGCTTTTCGAATCATATCATCTGAAAGGGTCTAGAGAACATCTCTCTAGTCGGAGGGGCAAAATCCCATCTTGATTATCCACATCATGGAACCTGATTCACAGCCGCCCAAACTCTGCCTTTTTTGTATCTCAACATGGGCCAGTACAACTTGCTAAACACTTTAGTCGAGTCTGTGTAAGTTGGATTGGCATCACCATATCCATGACTAGTGGAACCGAGTCATCTGCTGACTTGCACATTAGTCTACGTTGTTTGTCCAGCACAATCTCGGTGACTAAGGACAATCTATTCGTGCATACATAATTCCACAACCAAATCACATATTCGATGATACATATCAAATGTTCATACAATGGCGACTTAATACTATGTGAATACAATAGGAATTACTCCATAAATTATTGCCTCCAGAGCATATTCAACGACATTTATTTCAAATCATTGGATGCATGTAAAATTAATCTGATCATTTAAATGCCTAAGACAACTAGTATCACATGTGATGATCATTTAAATGCCTAAGACAACTATCACATGTGATGATGAATGGGCGAGTAAGTTACTGGTATTTATACATTCTATTGTATTGGATCCAAGGAAAAAATGGCTGGCTATAGCTATGCTATAGTGTCGATATAGCTTTCGGATAAGCCTATCGCTAAGATAAGCTTGTTTTTACCGCTATTGGCGCTACATCCGCTAAAGCACCATTAATGCCTGCTACACAACATAGCCGCGGGAGGAGCTATAGCACCTCTATTGGTTGTGCCTTGGGCATCTCAATATTTCATGTTTGGCAGCCTTCGGAGCTCCGCCAAGAGCCAGCAGAGCCCTTCTGCTCTCTCCGGCTCTTTTCCTTGTAGCGGTGCCCACATTTGGAGCTCCTCCAATGGGGGCGCAAGGTGGAGGGAGCCAAACCATAGGGAGTGAGATTGAAGAGGTTGGTGACAAGGGATTAACTTGTCAATGCCTATGGATTGTAGGCTAGGGTTTAGTTAGAAGTAGAGGGCAAGTAGATCTCGAAGGTTTCAGCCGAAAAGTACTCGACGAATATGAAAACTAGGGTTTGCAGACAATGATTCGATGATCTCTTCGTCCCTCGACTCCCCCTTTATATAAGAGGTGGAGCCGAGGGTTTCGTTTTGTACAAGTTACGGAGTCGGGACGGTTTCTAACTCATCCCGCCGGATTACAAATAACGCTTCCTATTACAACTCTATCTTTTCCTTTAACACATCTTGGGCTTCGAATCTTCTTATCCTTCGGGTAGTGGGCCTTCAATAAACCCCGGGTACTATATTCGGCAGGCCCATTTGGGATGCCTATGTCGGTAGCCCCGAGATTTTGCTTGAATCGTAGAGTCGGGGAAAATCTCTATCGTTTATTTTTACTCGAAAGCTCTAACTTTCATACTTTTTCTCATAAAATTCTATATTGTACGGGGATATTGGTAGTTGGGGCTAGTTCATCCGACGGATCGGGTACTAGTT
The DNA here is from genome assembly GCF_022539505.1 of Lolium rigidum. Classification (NCBI taxonomy): domain Eukaryota; kingdom Viridiplantae; phylum Streptophyta; class Magnoliopsida; order Poales; family Poaceae; genus Lolium; species Lolium rigidum. Next base: position 226,214,640 of record NC_061509.1, read on the forward strand.
AAGCTGCTCTAGTGGCAATCCGCAACAACCTACTTCAAAATCACGTCCCTGGACATGATCTCGGGATACTGGTGTAAACTTCGACAGGTGCCGCTTAAGGTCTTACCATTCTGTCGAGTCCCAGTCGAATTTATTGAGTACCTAACGCGTCCGTTAGGATTTTTCTTCGTATCTGTTGATACGGATAAAAGTAGCAGAGCGCAGTCTTTGGCGATGCCACGCCCAGCGAGAATAGTTACGGGGTCTTACCTTCGCAAATTTGCGGCATTCAGAAATTGATCGCAACTTTGGCGTTACGAGAATATATTGTCGAGTGCTTTTCCGGCTGTTGGAATGGCACATTTTATCGAGTCAAATATGACTTATATTGCTCTCCCGATGGGAGTATATGTAGAGTTAATTATAACTCGAAATATACTCTCTTGCTGTTCTATTTTTCCTTTTGTTACTTTCATCGGGCACGCGAACAGCGTTCCCGATGGGAGTAGCCCCCGAGGCTACAGCCAAGAACTTGTGCTTGGTTGTAGGCTCAACATTTTAGTCCACCTTGTCGCTATATTGCCATTATCTCCCGATATTCTTTCTTCTCCTTCTTCTTCTCTCTTTCTTTTTTCTCTTCTTTGTTCTTTTTTTTTTTTTTTATATTTCTCGGGTGCGCGAACAGCGCTCCCGATGGGAGTAGCCCCCGAGGCTACAGCCAAGAACTTGTGCTTGACTGTAGGCTCAACATTTTCTATATTTGCCATAGTCGAAATTTTACTTTTTTCGAAGTAGCCCCCGAGCATTTGGGCAAAAACTTGTTTCGACCAAAGGCTCCCGAAGTATGCAAATAAGTCATCCTGTCGCCATTCTCCTTTTATTTTTCTTGTCGACACATTTTTCCTTGGCAAATTTTCTTCAACTCCATCAATGGCCGAGATTTTTCTGTTTTGTGGGTCCATCGTTTCCACCACGTTGACACGTCGTGCAAGTGGGGGACACACGTCCTCCGCTTTTTCTGGCGCACGTACTGTAACGCCTATCCAGTAAAAATACTTTTTTGCCCTTGTGTCTAGAAGATCTATTCTCACCACACGATTTCCTCATCCAACGGCACCTTTGCTTCACCCAATTCTTATATAAACCTGTCTTCAACCTCCGTTCATCCCCTCGCTCGCGCCGCTCACTGTTCCTCTTCGCAAAGCTTTCCCTGCGCCCAACTCTCTACGATTTTCCGCACTCGCATACATTGCTCTGCCCATTGCCGTTGATGCCACCGCGCGCGCGCTGACTCGCCACGGCACTCCGAGTCCGCGATGGCTGCTGAAGATCTTGAGTGGGAGAGATCTAAAATCTCCAATCAAGACGCCAACTCTGATGAAAAGGCTTGGCCTTATGAAGAAGGAAGACGCCATCCGCTTTCCCGGCGAAGAAAGCTATCCCAACCCTCCAATGGAGTATCGGGTTAGTTTTGTTGATCATCTCATCCGTGGCCTCTCTCCTCCAATCCATGATTTCCTCCGCGGTCTTCTCTTTGTTTACGGGATTCGGTTGCACAGCTGACTCCTAATTCGATCCTCCATATTTCTATTTTTATCACTCTTTGTGAATGCTTCCTTGGAGTCGCTCCCAATTGGGCTCTTTGGAAGCGCATTTTCTGCCTTCGCCGTAATGGCGCGCACAACGCCACCTACAACATAGGTGGCGTAGTTATCTGTGTCCGAACCGATGTCGATTATTTCGACGTCAAATTTCCCGACTCCGTCCAAGGATGGCGCAAGAGGTGGCTCTATATACACGAAGAAAGCGCCAACTCCGTGGAACACAACATAGTTCCCTTCGACGGAAACGCGAAGATTCAACGCCGCCACTCTCGGGACGCCGAAGCTTCCGAAGAAGAGAAGAAGGCGACAGAAGCTCTTATGTCTCGTATTCATCGGCTCCAAAATACTCGAGGCAAAGAGTTATCTGGTGTCCAAATCACAGCCTATTTTCTTAGAATTAGAGTGCAGCCTCTTCAGGCTCGCAAAAATCCCCTTTGGACATACTACGGTGCCAATGACGCCAATAGGCTCTCCGGTGATCTTTACGTGAAGGACTTGGAGAAGCTTATTCGAAGAATTACCTCGCTGAGTAAGAAGGATCCTATTCCTTCCTCTGTCGCGTGGCACCCTACAACTCCACCAATCCTCTTCCCGAGGTATTTTGTCTTCTCAAATTTTTATCTTGTTCTGAATTTTTCCTGCATCTCATTGTATTAATATCTCGCTATTTTTCCCTTTGTCGCTATTTTTTTATAGGATCACCCTACTATGGCTTCCCTTCCTCCTCTTCACGAGGATGGAGAAGTCGAAGAAATGGGTATAGTTGCCGAAGATGCTCAAGGCTCTTACGTTCTCGAAAGTGAAGTTGCGGGTTCTCACAAATCTGCGGCTTCTCATGAGAAAGAGGCTGAGTCTGAGGCCAGTGAATCGACTGAGTCCCTTCCTCCTGCTGTTTCTCCCAAGAACAAAAGGAAAAGGACTGATGCCGAGGATTCTGGCATTTCTAAGGCTGAAGAAGTTGTTCCTTCTCATCCGAAGGCAGCTTATGATCCTTATGTTGAGTCCCTCATCAGCTCGTAAGTCAACTTTATCTCTCCTCCCCTTTTTATGTACTCGAAAGATTTAACTTGTCTTGCTTTTTGTACTGTCGATTTTTGTTCACTAGTGATGAGGAAGAAGAAGTACCGATTCTCGACGTAGCTCCTCGGACCAGCACGTCACGTACTGTGCTTGTTTCAGACACGTTAGTTGAAGGAGATGAAACATCGCCTCCCCAACAAAACGTCGTCACCACTACTCCACCACCGAGCCCCCTTGTCCCTTCGCCAAAAAGGGCAAGGGTTGAAATGATCGTTGAGCCTCCTCCTCAACCGAGCAGCTATTCGTCGCAGCTCTTGGATGATGTAAGTTTATCGAGATCCATCTTTCCTCTTTTTTGCTTTTATGAACCTTACTTTTTGTAATGCCGAAGTTTTTCCCCTTCTTTTCTTCTTCTTTGACAGCCTATGATCAAGGATCTTATCCGCATCGGGTCCCAATTTATTGGGTACCGCGAGTATGCCAGCAGAGCCGAAGGTAACGGCTTTTATACTCTCTGTTTTTCCCTGGTTTTTTAGTCCTGCTTCCTGTCGCTGTTTTTGATCTTTCTTTTCCACATCTCAACAGAAAAACTTGCGGAGGCTAACCAACGTGCCGAGACACTTGCTCGCAAACTCGAGCAAAGTGAGACGGCTCGTAAGAAGGCTGAGCTTGCCGCTAGCGAAGCTAGAGCTGAAGGCGATGATGCCAAAGCAAAGGTCGCTAGTGTCGAAGAATTGCAGCAGAGGCTCAAAGATGCTGAATCTGCCTTACACGAGCAGAAATCTGCACAGGCTGCGCGTGAGCAAGGGATCATCAAACGCTTGAAGACGCAAAGTCGACGTACGCTGAGTAATATTCTCAATTCTTCTATTCTATTGTATTCTTTGTATCTTTGTTTTCAACTAATGTTTTGTCTCGTGTGGCAGCCCAAACAGACCAAGATTTTGATCTGGAGAATCCCGTCGATGACCCTCTCCTTGACGCACTTTCTCTTTTGGAGCTCCATGGACGCGAGATTCGTGAAGGCGTGGCCAATGCCAGCGCGAGTTTGTCGGCGTTGTTCCCTTATTTCTTCCCGAAGAAAGAGGAACCCTCGACTTTCCTTGACCTCGCCAAGATGTTCAATACATCGGAGGATCTTGGGCTGAAGATGCGCCATGAAAATATGAAGGTGGCTGTTGAAAATACTGTTGCTGCGGTTGCGACAGCCGGCGGACTCTCGGCCTGGATGAAGGTTGGCGACACCGATCGGATAGAACAGTCGAGGTGGAAGTCACTGATGAAGGCGGCCAAGCCCAATACGAAGAAAATCTTGGCGTATCTCGGGATCAAGCCAACTTCGACTCCCAGCTCTTCGAGGCCGGAGGTCTAGTGGCATGCCTCCTTGTTTCCTTTTGTTTCTTTTGCTCTTGTCGCCATTTTAGCCTTGGCGACAATTACTCACTTAGTCTTCCTGGAGAACTTTCTTTTGTAATACCCATGTAAATATTCTAGCAAGTAATGAAATTTCCCTTCGTGCTTTTCATTGATCCTGGGCCTTTCTTTTCCTGTTAATATTTGATAACTACTCGACTCCTCCTTGCTCTGCCGCTGCTTCACCTGCATCTTCCTTCTCGAAGAAAATATTAGTCGACCCTGGTCTCCTCAAGAGTTCATCAAGCGGACATTTGTCGGAAGATTTACAAGAACTTCGACAACAACTTCAGTCTATGAAGAAACAAACTTTGGCCATGATGGAACAATCTCGAAAAGCCTACGAAGGGGAAAGACTTGCTCTTCGACAAGCCGAAGAAGGTCTGTGGCTGCTAGGGATGCTTCTGTATCTTGGAAGCAAAGGGAGCCACAACCCGAGAGAATAGTATGCTTGAGCTGATGCTAGAGGCTAGCTCGGATATGCTAGGTGCGTTTTTGCCTTCTTTTGATGCCTCTTCTTTATCCTGCTTGTGCCTTTCTTCCAATTTTTTGCCACTGTCGCTTTTAACGGGCTCGGTTCTTGATTCTGCTGCCGAAGATCGGAGAGTGAATGAGAGGACAAATCTTCTTGTTAATCTCTCCCTTAACCATGGGTGTTTGTTACGGGCCACTCTGAGCGAACCCAACAAATTGTTAGGTTCCAAGATCGTGCTTGCCGGGTGCGCGATTTTCTCGGCTTTTGTACGTCGACATTGACCCTTGTCTATAGGAATCTGTTTCCAGAAACGAGGTTCCAAAAACTCTTCCCGAATTATTGGAGGTATTCGGAGATGCTCCTCGCATCCATAACTTCGTGCGGGCTCAACTCACTTGCTTGGAGCTAGATTTGCCATGATTATGATAAACATTTGTTATCCAAAGTTGGACTGACGAAGATTGTTGCTGGTTGCACTGGCCAAGAAGACGCGTCGGAAAAATGATATTGACTCAATCGATGCTATGGTAGCTCCTGTGGCTGAGTCGATGATTGATGAACTTCTTCGGATGGATTCCGAGTTCTTTACCAAGGGTTCGTATGCTGAACATAAAACAACCAGGGGTTTGTCGGTAGATACTATCTTGGGATTTCATTGACTTGTATCATGTTAGAAATCTTGTATCTCATATTTCCGAAGGAACTCATTGTATGTTGCTGAGGTCCTCTATGTTGTTGAAGCCCCCGAGCTCGAAGATTGCACTATTTTTCCTTTCTTGAAAACTATTTTTCCTGCTGGAATAAGACATCTTTGTTTGTCCTTTGGGTAGATTGCCCATTTTTGAGTATCGTTGATGTCGAAGTTCTATATTTGCATGGCGAGGTTTTTAAACCAAGGCACTTACGTTGTTTTGATGTGTGTACTATATTTATTATTGCTGTCGTCCGATTTTGTTATATTTGGCGAGGTATTAATGTACCAAGGCGAAATATTTCGGTGAATCTATATTGTATGTATTTTGAGACTTGGGCGTTTGGCCCCCGAGCGTGTCGAAGAATAAGAAGTGTATCTCCACTATCTTTATTATATTGCAGCACCACGAGCCCGCCTCATTAAAAACCTTTCCCGGCCCCACTCGGTGCCCCGAAAAAGGAAAAGAGTGCGTATGAAAACTCGTGGGCGTTTCAGTACATTGCAGTTTTACAAGGACTATATTTCGACTCTAGGCGTAGAACCGCCTGAGTTGCGCCACGTTCCAGGGGTTTGGCTCCTCCACCCCTGTCTTCTTGTCCTTTATCCTGTATGCTCCTCCTCCGATTACTTCCGTGACGATGTAAGGACCAAGCCATGGTGACTCGAGTTTTTCATGACTTTTTTGCGTGAGCCGAAGAACTAGGTCGCCCACCTGAAAAGATCTTGGCCGCAAACGTCTACTGTGGTAATTCTTCAAGTCCTGTTGATACTTGGTTACGCGAGATAGTACTTCGTCTCGAGCTTCGTCGAGTGCGTCTACATCGTCTTCCAATGCTATCTTTGAAGCTTCTTCATCATATCCTGTGACTCTAGGAGAGTCGTGCTCTATTTCTATTGGAAGTACGCCTCCGCGCCATGAACCGGAAAAAACGGGGTTTCTTGTGTCGCCGTATTTGGTGTTGTTCGGATGCTCCACGGCACACTTGGTAATTCTTCGGGCCAGGTATGTCGAGCTTTTTCTAAAGGTCCCAACGGACGTTTCTTGATGCCATTGCGGATGATGCCATTGGCTTTCTCGACTTGCCCATTGGTTTGAGGATGTGCGGCGACGCGAAGTTCAGCTTGATACCCACCTCTTTGCGGTAGTCTTTGAATTCATTGGATGTGAAATTGCTGCCGTTGTACGTGACTATCTTTGTGGGGCACTCCAAATCTGAAGACGAGGCCTTGTATGAATTTTACTTGCGGATGCTCCGTCTGGTGAATTTATCGGCTTCGCTTCTATCCACTTTGTAAATTTGTCGACAGCTACTAGCATGTACTCCTTTCCTCCTGGCCATGATTTATGTAACTTGCCCACCATATCGAGTCCCCATTGTGCAAAGGGCCACGACAAAGGTATTGGTGCTAGCTCTGCTGCTGGAGAGTGAGGTTTTGCGGCAAACCTTTGACACGCGTCGCAAGTTCGTACTATGTCCTTAGCATCCTCAATTGCTGTTAACCAGTAGAATCCTGCCCGAAAAACCTTGGCTGCGATAGCTCGACTGCTTGCGTGGTGGCCACATATTCCTTCATGTACATCCTTTAGAATTATTCTTCCTTCTTCAGGTGTGACACACCTTTGCAAGACGCCGGAAATACTTCTCTTATATAATTCTCCCTTAACCACTGTGAAAGCTTTGGATCGTCGAATTACTCGCCTTGCCTCGACTGGATCGTCGGGTATTTCTTTCCTAAGTATATATGATATGTATGGCTGCATCCATGGTATCTGTATTACCATGACCAGGTCTTGCTCTTCTTCTTCTTCCTCTTGCTTCTCCTTGGTAGCCCCCGAGGGTTTCTTCTCCTTCTTTTTTGATTTTGTCGACTCAGTGGATCTCTCTGTTATCTCTTCCCAGAATACACCTGGTGGGACTGCAAGGCATTGCGACCCGATGTTTGCCAGAACGTCGGCTTCGTCGTTGCTCAATCTACTAATATGATTTACTTCGCATCCATCGAACAACTTCTCGAGCTCATTGTACACCTCCTTGTATGCCATCATGCTATCGTTGACTGCGTCACATTGGTTCATAACTTGCTGAGCTACCAAGCTGTGAATCGCCAAAGATTTTTAATCGAGTTGCTCCGCAGTGCTTTCGCCATCTTCATCCCGTGTATGAGAGCCTCATATTCTGCTTCATTGTTAGACGCGTTAGGGAACGTCATCCGAAGGATGTACTTCAACTTGTCGCCTTCGGGTGATATGAGTACTACTCTGCGCCGGCCCCTTCTAGTCTCTTGGACCCATCAAAGTTCATAGTCCGGGTTCTCGATAAATGCGGGGTCCTGTATTTTGCAACTCCATCCACTCTGCGATGAAGTCCGGTAGTATTTGCGACTTTATTGCTTTTCTTTTTCATACGTGATGTCCCGAGGGAAAGTTCTATTCCCCAAAGGGAGACACGACCCGTAGCTTACGGGTTATTCGGTATATTTGACAAAGGAGCTTCATTGACCACTATGATCGGGTGTGCCGAAAAATAGTGGCGCAATTTTCGTCGTTGTCGTGAACACTCCATATGCTAGCTTTTGGTGCGAGGGTACCTTTGTTTTGAGGGCGACAAGACTTCGCTCACGAAGTATACTGGTCGCTGCACTCCATGGATTTTCCCTTCTTCTTCTCTTTCGACAACTAACACCGTGCTAACCACTTGGGGTGTGGCTGCAATATACAGCAGGAGAGGTTCCTTTTCCTTTGGGGCCACCAGGATTGGTGGTGTCGAGATTTTTCGCTTCAGATCCTCGAAAGCTCTATCGGCCTCTTCGTTCCACTGGAATTTATCTCCTTGTTTTATCAGCGCATAAAATGGTAATGCTTTTTCTCCTAACCTGGCGACGAATCTGCTCAAAGCTGCGACTCGGCCAGTTAGCTGCTGTATTTCTTTCAACTTTGTTGGCTTCCTCATTGTTACTATGGCTTGTATTTTGTCGGGATTTGCTTCAATCCCTCTTGCTGAAACTAGAAATCCCAGAAGTTCTCCTGCTGGGACACCAAAAGAACACTTCGTCGGGTTTAGCTTGAGGCAGAATTTGTCGAGGTTGTCGAAAGTTTCTTTGAGATCCTCGATCAGCGTTGCCCCCTTTTTTGATGTTATGACGACATCATCGATGTATACTTGCACGTTTTTCCCGATCTGTGTTGCTAAACACTTCGCATCATCCTACGATATGTTGCTCCCGCATTTTTAGACCGAAGGGCATTGTCTTGTAGCAAAACACGCCGTAAGGTGTAATAAACGCTGTCTTGGCTTCATCATCTTCTTTTAATCTGATCTGGTTATAACCGGAGTATGCATCCAAAAAGGAAAGACGTTCACGGCCTGCCGTGGAGTCGATGATTTGATCGATCCTTGGGAGGGAAAGTGATCCTTAGGGCAATGTTTGTTTAGACACGTGAAGTCGACGCACATGCGAAGGACTGTCGTGTTTTTCTTCGGCACCATCATCTGGGTTAGCTACCCATGTGGCTTCGTAGATATCTCTACGATAAAACCAGCTTCCTCTAGTCGATTTATTTCGATAGCATGGATTTGCGGTTTGGTTCCGAAAAACGCCGCAAAGGTTGTCCGATTGGTTTCATCTGTTGGATCCAAATTTAGGTGGTGCTCGGCAAGTTCCACTGGGTACTCCTGGCATGTCGGCTGGACACCATGCGAAGATTTTCCGGTTCTCACGGAGGAACTCGACGAGCGCGCTTTCCTATGCGATATCCATGTTGTTTGCAATGGATGTCGTCTTTTTGGATCCGTCGGGTGAATCTGCACCTCCTTAGAATTTTTCTCTGTGTTGAAAGTTGATTCTTTGTTTGGCCTTCCAACGTACGGCGGTACGTCGTAATCGGTCATGCTTTTTGACGCCAAGTATTCAGCCTGCATCCCGAAGGTTTCTGATAACCGATGGAAATCCTTGTCGCATTTATCAGCTAAAGCGAAACTCCCTTTGACCGTGATTGGTCCCTTGGGTCCAGGCAATCTCCATAACAGGTATGTATAGTGTGGTACTGCCATAAACCTAGCATATGCTGGTCGTCCCAATAAGGCGTGGTATTGCGATGGAAAATCCACGACTTCAAACTCCAATTTCTCGATTCTATAATTTTCTCGGGTTCCAAAGCGAACGTCGAGGTTGATCTTTCCCAATGGGTAACTTGGTTTTTACGGTGTGATGCCGTGGAACCTTGTGTCTGTTGGCTTCAGGTTTGCTAAGGATATGTTCATCTTCCTCAATGTATCTGCATACATAAGGTTTAAGCTGCTGCCACCATCTATGAATACTCGAGAAACATCAAATCCTGCGATAACTGCTGGCAGTATAAGTGCTGACTGCCCTGGTCGAGGAACCTGTTGCGGGTGGTCTGCTATGGTGAAACCGATGTCTTGCCCTGACCAATTGAGGTACTCAACTGTTGGTGGAGGCATTTTCTCTGCCATGAACACCTGTCGCGAGATTACTTTTTGAGCTCTATTGGACGGCCTTCCCTTCGAATCATCGACAACTTGCTCCATTGGAGTTAGGATCAACATAGGGTGGTGGTGCAGGTGCTGCCGCTATTCTGAGCTGGTGTCGATTGTCTTCTGTAATCGCGGGAGGTGGCGGTAGATGAACTTCGCTCCTAGGCTCCCGAGGGTTTCTTTGTGCTGCTCGTGCGTGAGCGTTTTCTGCACATCTGAACATTGCTTGAAAATTTCGACAATCTTTCTGCAAGTGCCCTGATTGTCTTTTTCCATTGCTTTGTCGAGGAAGAAGTGCATACGGCACGGTCCGTTCAGCATTTCTTCGGGAGACACAAAAGGTCGTGGAAACCTTGGCCCACTATTTTGCACTGTTGCGGGAGTCGTCCCTATTATCGCTTCGCTGCTCATTGCTTCTCTGATAATCGTCTATGTTGCTTCCTCCTGTATTTGCCCCAAATCCTGCCGAAATTTGCCCTGGGCGTCATAATTCGGATCTTGCCGAGGAAATCGTCGCCTCGCTCGATAATTTCGACCACGGTCCTCTTACGGCGACCTGTGTCGTTTATTGTGGACAGCGTCTTCTCCGTCTGCCCATCTATTTGCTATCTCCATCAACGCGGATACTTGTTTTTGGATTGGTCCTTCCCAAATCCTCGACAAAATCTCCGCGCCTGATTCCTGCGACAAACGCATCGATTGCTCTCTCGTCAGATATATTTTCTGCCGAGTTTTTTATGATGTTCCACCTTTGGATGTATTTTCTCATTGACTCATCTGGCTTTTGTCGACACGCCCTCAGCTCTTCTAACGATGCAGGCTTCTTGCATGTGGACCTGAAGTTCTTGACGAATACGTCCTCGAAACTTTCCCAGTTGTCGATGGATCCTGGCGGGAGTTTTTTGATCCAAGATCGTGCGGCTCCACTTAAGTGCACCTGAATACTTTGCATCGCTGTTGCTCTAGTTCCTCCAGTTAGCTTCACCGTCTCGAGATAATCAATTAACCGAGTCCTCCGGATCTTGCAGGCCGTCGAACTTTTTGAAGTGATCGGGTAACTTGAATCCTGAGGGGACTCGAGTTTTTCGGACTCTTCTTGTGAAGCACGGTAGACCGCACATATCCTCGTCATTAAGCTCTGGGGACTGCCGATGATCCCTTCGCTTTGTCTTGCTCTATCGACCCTTGCTTGTACTCCTGTGTCTCTTGCTCCACTTGGTCCTTCAGGAACTGCCGCCGTTGCTGCCGCAGGTCGTGGACTATTTTGCCTTGCCGCTTCTTCGGGAGGCGTTGCTACAAACGCTGTCCCCATAGCTCCAACCCCTGCTAACGCCATATTGTATAATGTTTCCCTTGGATCTCCTGGGGGTGGTCTGGATGCAAGGATGTAAGCTTGTGTCGCCATATACCCAGCTTCCGGTGTCTTAGGGATAATATTTCCTCTTGTATCTATCGTCATAAAAGACATGTCGAGGTTTTGAATCAAGTGCTCTCTTTCTGCTTCGGGTATGTGTTGTAACCTTGATCTTCCTCTGTTCCGAGCCTCTCTGTGGCTATCACCCGAAACTCTAGATTGTCCACTTAGATCTGCCCTTCTCCTGCTGGATGCAGAAGCTGCCTCCTTTCTCTGTTCAACTCAGTATGTCTGTTTTTCTATTTCTCGGGCAGTTCGTGCGAGCATATATTGATAAGCTTGCAGTTCTTGAGCTGTAGCTGTCGTCGTCATTGGTTCCGAACCATCTATGGCTTTTGTCGCTCTATCCCAGGCTGCCTGTGGAAGTTGAACTCTGACGCGTGGTGTGGGCCCGACATATTTAGTGCCCATACCTCTCCTTAAATCTGAGGGATCGACAAAAGGATTTCCCAACTCGTCGAAAGCCTCCGATGTTTCCTCTTGATTTTCGATAGCATAAATCTGATGATATTTTGTACTCAGATCTATGTTGGGTTCGGTGACATCATTGTTGAGATTGATGAAGACCTTGCCCACTGTGAGAGATTTGTCGACGAAGTCGTAACTGTCGACATCGCTTGAGCCATCGCTTATATATGAGTCCGCGGATGACTCAAACGATGCGTTGCTTGAAGATCTTGGCGAGTTTCTCTCTTGCTCCGATGCTGACGTAACGTGTTGCCGAAGTTTCTTCTTCGACTCGAGTTGACGATGTATAGCTTGAAAAATCAGAATCGACCGCCGACGATCCCGACGAAATCGGAATTTCGATACGATACGACCCTTCCTTCTCGACGCGAAAGTGGAACCTTCCGAACGTCATCTCCAAGGGCTCCGCCAGATACGCATATGCATCCAAACGGGAGGGTGGGTGAGGAACAAAATCAACAAGACCGGCAGCGATCTGTTTACCTCGATCCATAGTGTTGCTTCCGGTTGACGATGTCGAAGATCTTGAACGTGCCATCGAGATCAGCTCCTTACGCCTCTAATTCCCACAGACGGCGCCAATTGACAAGGGATTAACTTGTCAATGCCTATGGATTGTAGGCTAGGGTTTAGTTAGAAGTAGAGGGCAAGTAGATCTCGAATGTTTCAGCCGAAAAGTACTCGACGAATATGAAAACTAGGGTTTGCAGACAATGATTCGATGATCTCTTCGTCCCTCGACTCCCCCTTTATATAAGAGGTGGAGCCGAGGGTTTCGTTTTGTACAAGTTACAGAGTCCGGGACGGTTTCTAACTCATCCCGCCGGATTACAAATAACGCTTCCTATTACAACTCTATCTTTTCCTTTAACACATCTTGGGCTTCCGAATCTTCTTATCCTTCGGGTAGTGGGCCTTCAATAAACCCCGGGTACTATATTCGGCAGGCCCATTTGGGATGCCTATGTCAGTTGGGTTGAGAGGTTAGAGTGTGGAGTAGGCTCCCTGGACTGGGTCGCCAAAAGGGGCGGATCTAATGTGCTTGGTTGAGTATAGGAAGAAGTGTGTAGCTATGCTATTTTTTTAGAATGAAACTGTGTGGCTCGATACTGTTGAGCAGGTGTGGTGGTGTAAAGTGGGGCTACGATTGGGCCAAACGGAAGATATTTGGCCCAGTGGAAATGTTTTAGGTCTATGGGACTGCTAATTTCACGCTTATTTATTGACTTTATAGTATTTTGTGTTAACCCTCTAAACAGGTTTGCTTCCGCTATTGCCCGATGTAGCTTTTCTTCCCAAAAAGGTTGCCGCTAAACCAAATAGCCCGCTATTTAAATCCTTGATTGGATCCAATAAATTTATTCACATAAAATGGATATCGATACGAGCATATCTATTTGATGAAGTTCAAATCTGACATGTTTGAGTAGTTAAAAATATATTTCAGAAACTGAGTGGAAAATCACCGTAACAAAATATTAAGTCGGATGCAATTGGATCAAAAATGTTTTAGGAGTTCAATAAAAACATCTTAGCATTTGTGGAATTTTTTCACAAATTGGGCCTCTCGGAATCCCCTAGAAAATGTAATATCCGGTAGAAATAATCAAACCTTGTTTTTCCATTGTGTAAAGCTGGACACCCCAATCAGGACCTCTATAACTAGCGGCTGCTGCCCTCAAAAAGTAAATAAATAGCGGCAGCTTAACGATATGACCAGGAGCATATCTACCGGCCCTACTAGTGAGAGCAGTCTCAACCAACTGCAACTTTCTAGTGTTAGCACGTAATTAAGCACGCCATGAAGTGAAACGACTAGCATACGGGGATAGAACTAAAGATAGGTATGTTTACCATGAATTTGGCATAAAAATTCAAGTCAAGTGGTCCAAGTTTCCCTTCGAGGATGAAAAAAGGACTAAAACATGATTTTTTTTGATAGACATAATCGAACTTTGTTTGCCGTTGTGTAAAGATTATTTGAATAATAGAACTGTTACACATATAATAAACAGTGATGGTGTGAGTCAGTGAATGTTAGTCGGTGAAATTTAAGACTAGTCATTGCTTCAATGATAACCAATCTTTTTTCCCCGCAAAAAAAATTATACCACTCTTTTATAGACATTAATTGGTGAAATGCATCATGGGGGACAATAAGATGTTAAGGGTCGAGGACAGTGTATCAATGGATATATTGCATAAATATGCTGAAAAAATAAGCTTTTTTTTGGCTCGATCTGATCCATTGAAGAACAAAAATAAGGTGAAGCGCAGAAGCGGTCACTATCATGGGTCCACCCTTTCTCACCAAGATTTCTCCAAGAACCTCTGATAGTAGTACTTCTTAATTAGGACGATACCACATAAGCATGAGTTGATACTAAGTAGTATATATAGTTTTATCATTTTAACATGACCAGCCTTAATTGGAAACATCCGATGAGAATTCATTTTATTTGGATACTGAATCTCGATTACGCCGGAAACCCTCTGTCTGCTAACCTCCTCTGGTCTGGTTGGGTCCGTGGTGTACCTAGATTCATTTTTCAATTGATATTTCATTTGAAAATATTTAAAAACATTAAAAATAACAATAAAAGTGATAAACCCTACATAGGGGTTGCGCCGTTCACGCCAACTACTCGTCCTCGTCGTATATGGCCATGTCGACGAACTTTCGCAGAGCCCATGGGTAGGGCCAGGTCGATGGTGTGGGCCAAAGCTCCGTTGTTTCCAAGCGAGCCCGAGGCGAACACGGGAGGACATACACGCGATTTGTGTAGGCGCATTCCTGCCCAAATTTAGGCTAGGAACATGTCGATTTGCATGCACTGGTCCTTGCTTCAGGCTTGAATTGTTTTTATCTTACTGTTCGGTGCGGATCAAAATGACTAACGGCGGTCCGTTTAAGTCGTGCCGCTGGAGATGCCCAATATTGCAATTAACTGGGCCAGCACGGCCGCCGTGTTATACAGCGGCAGCAGCGGCGGCCGTGCTGGCCCAGTTATGCTAATCTTCGCTTTGGGAGGAAAAAAATCTTGCGTGGGGATTGAGATAGGCCTCACGATCCCCCAAAGCATCGCAGCCGTGTCGCCCAAAGCAAGGTGAACGAAATGAAATGAAATTCGTCTCTGAGAGTGACTGGAAATGCAGGAGCGGAAGGCGTGCGTATCGGAGATTGAGACTGGGCAGGGACCAGCTGCCGGGCAGTGTTTTTCTACGAACATTCAAGCGCGCGCGCGCGGCTGTGAGACGGGGAAATCGATCTGTGGGTGATAAGCGATCTCTTAATTACGTGATGCTTGCGTGGGGGCAAAACGAGATGAGACGAGGCGAACAAAAACCTCGCTTGCTTGCAAACCTGTCCAGGTTTCGATCGATGTGTCCTAATCCCCAGCAGTGCAGTTTTTGGCGCATTGCTAACAGCGTTGGCTGTCCTGTCGGGCTAGCGTACACCGCCGCTGGATCTCCTGTGGACGCAACTGTGATGCTCGCCGTCGTTGCTGCCGACAAGCTCGCAGTGGGCCAGTGGCGCGTCTAACTTTTATCGGCGACGGGGCTTGGTGGGAGCTGTATAGATCGAGCAGGCTCTGGCGCTCTGCTTGAGCTGCAGGAAACGACGAGCAGTGAAAACATGTTCTAGGACTGGTGGCGACGGTGGTGGTTGGTGGCTTGGCGCGGGCTCGAAATTCAGCATGAACAGCGAGGATAGGAGGAGCAGAAGCAGGTGGTGGGGGCTTGGATCGGAGAGTAGCGTGGGCGAGGTAGTGGACCAGCAGCAAGTGCTTCTCCTCCGCAGCTCCTGCTGCTTCCTCCATGTTCCGTGGCCACCCACGTAGGGTATCCGCATCTCGCATCGCATCGCCGTCACGTCGCTGCGCCCAGCCCCATCCGCCCATCCTGGCTGATGGCCTGAGGTGCGCTGTTGCTCTTCCGTCTCAGTTTGAGTGCATATGTTAGAGCATCTCTAGCAGAGCCAGTAAACATGTGAATTTCGTGTTTACGGAAAAACCGTTGTCACAGATTAGAAATCGTAAAAGTGGAACTAAAAAATAGAATTTAAAATGTCGCGGGTAATTCGACGATGATCATAGTTCGAGATGAATTTGATGCTACGATTGAGCATCAAAACTTACATAGTTCGAGAAATTAAAGCTAAAGTACTTGTACACCCGCGAGCGCTACTTAGATAAGCAAAATGCGGCCTAAAATAGTGGTCTATGCGCGCGGCGGTACCGGTGGTGGCGCAGCGTGTTGGCGGCAGACGGCGTCGACGCTGTCATGGAGGAGCTTTACGCGTCGTCGGCGTCAAGCTCGACTATTTCGAGCTTCACGCGGCGGACGCGGGCCTCCCGGCGGGCCGCCTCGTATTCTCGCACCTGGCGGACGGCGTCCGCCTCCTCCCGGCGGAAGCGAGCGCGGACCTCCGCCTCGCTGACGACCTTGGTCTGCGCGAGGACGGCCTCCTCCTCATCGCTGCCGTGGACGTAGTCGCCGGCGGAGATGGTGGGCGACCGCGCGGGGACGAGGTCCTCGTCGTCGCTTTTGTCCGCGATGGGAGCCGCGCGCGGTGCGCGGCTTGAGCCGCCGGACGAGGAGCCCTCGCCGGCGCTGGCGTACCTGGCGAGCTTCCCTGGGGGAGTGAGCCCCCAGTTCGTCCACCGGCGGGCGCTGCGCTTGCGCGCGCCCTCCGACCCGTTCCATTTGCGCCGCTCCGCCTCGGTAGGGAACACGGGCGGACGCGGTGGCGAGTCGCCGCCGCCCAATCCGGCGCCACGGCCTTGGGAGCCGCCTTCGCGCCAACGAGGAGGGTGGATCGGTGGCTGGGCTCTGCTGGATTGCTCGCCGGAAAAGGGGGTTGGCGGCAGCAGAGGGAGTGGAACGGTGGAGGGGAGTAGGGTTTGGAAACCGAACTTCCCTCGACGAAACGTTTTAATACGGGACGATCGCTCGATTTCTCGGGAGCCCGAACTCGTTATATGGGCCAGACCGCGAGTTTCGGCTCCGTTCTAGCCCAGTTTCGATCCGAACCTCTATTCTCGCCGGAATTTTACAGTTCCGGCTGCGAGTTCGAGCTCTAGCAGAGATGCTCTTGAATGGTTCGCCAGCGCACGCGTGGTTCGTCAACCCGAATTTCACTGTTATATCTTCCCTAGAGAAACTGTTCTCTTCAGAAAGAAGACGAGAGAGCCACGGCCAAAGCAGGTGGTCGATCGTCCACTGCTGCGTAGTTTGTTTGATTGTTTCCAAACTGTTTTGTAGCCTGCACCATGTGGCAATGTCTTCAATCGCCCCCCTGAACAATCTTGTTACCCTCTGAGTAGGTGTTGCCGTGTTGGGCTATTGCTTCCTCTGGCTAGTCATGTCACTCCTTTCGAGACCAATCATCAATATTTCTGCTCTAGTCACTGTGTTTTTGACATATATATAGGGCACTTTCAGCGGCAGACGCAAAATAGACCTCGTCTCTATCCACACATGTAGTAAATGGGTAAAAACGCCAGTCCAACGGCCAGCCGCAAAGTGTTCTACTTGTCAACGTCGACGCAGACATAACACGAACCTCAAAGGCTCAAACATGCTCGCGGTCTCGGCTGGTCAGCGACCAACTGGCTTCCTCTTCTGTGTGATGGTCGATGCGACACCATCAATGACACGATTCGGCTTCAGCGTCAACCCCGTCTTCTGTGTGATGGTCGATGCGACACCATCAATGACACGATTCGGCACTGCCATTAGTGGCACATGCATGGAATTCAGCGCCGACATTCATGTGGGCCGTGTCTCCATCCTTTCTAACGGCAGCGTGCTATTGCCAACATCTCGCCCAGCTCGCTTCCACCATAGTCTCTTCATGTTTCCCAAAGAATAGTGAGCTCAACCACGTCCAGCCGGCCGAAGAACGACCATGAGGGAGGATCATCGACGCCGAAGAAGAAGCAGCACATTCGCCTCCCCGTCACTGTTGACGTGGCCCGGGCCCTCTATAATGGGCGGGTACCTTGCGCTCCGAGGTGGAACGGCGTCCAGCTACCCGTTGGATAGCTCCTTAGCCACCTGAGGGTGTCCAAGCCGTCAGTGTTGCGGCATGGTCGGGAGCGACATGAGGATATAACCCAACGCCGGTCCCTTCTGCCCGTGGACCTCCTCGCCGACCCTGCATACGGCGTTGACTCGCTGTTGTGGGACTCGTTTGCCTATCTCAAATGGGATCTGCGGCACCGATCGGGGTTCCTCGGTAGGACGACTACAACTAAGGCGCTCCGCACGCACCGGTGAAGGTGGAGGAAGAAGAGGAGGACGATGGGGAGGAAGACAAGTACGGCGGCGAGCAAATCTCGAAAGAGGAAGAAAGGGATAACATCGACGACTTCGAAGGATACCTCACCTACCTCATGGAGAAGGCCAAGGAGGAGGGCACGGTAGACATGCTCCCTATCAATCATGCCAGAAGTGAAGGCGTGTAAGAGCAGGAGGCCATGAGGCTCGCCATCAAGGTCTCTCAGGTGGAGACGCCACCGCGTCAAGCACCACCTCGGTACGCCACGGTGGTCATGCTAGAAGGGCTATCCGAGGAAGAGGCCCTTAGGGCCGCCGTGGAGGCCTCCCGCACTCCGTGCCCTCCTGCGACTCAGTCGCCGTGAGAGCAGTAGCCCATGGTTGTCGAGGCCTATCCTCCTCCTCCTCCAATGGCATAACCGCAGCCTTCGTGGGCGTCCAACTCACCCTGGGAGCATCAACCTCCTCCTCCACCGCCGGCGACCTATGTGTCAGTGCCGGCAGCCAACTAACCCTAGGCGCTGCCGGAGTTCGTGGACCTCACCCAAGACGACGACGAGCAGTAGACCATAGGCTAGGGTTCCTGCAAGTTTTATTGTCTTTTCCTTTGTATTCTTAGCTATGTAAATTAATCTTTTCTATCAGTGAAATTATCCAAAAGAAACTTTTCCGCCAAGCCGCTGGAGCAAGCCCCGGCCCAATCGGACAAAAGGTGCAGCGTTGCCAATTTTGAATTCGGGGCCCGATATAACTGAACCAAAACAGGTAGATTTGCGTTCAGAAATGTGGAGATGCCCACGGGCTCCTCCATACATCGTCCTCAAAAACTCGCCACAGTTTAACTGTCTTGGCGAACAAAATAACCGCAAGTTTGGCCACATACATTTTTTTTTGAAACCGAGGCAAAAGCTTTGCCTCATTATTAATTAAGAAGAAGGTGCCCAGTTTTTAGGAGAAAACCGGGCAAAAACCTACAACCACAGGGCTAGGCCCACACAAGCAACACTTACACATACCCGCAACCAAGACTAACAAGAGACCCGAACAACAAAGTCCCACCCACTCAAGCGAACACAAGAGACCACAAAGTGACCCGAACAAACACTCACTACCCAACACTCCATCACCGCGCCAACAAAGAGTGGCCGTGACATTGGGGGCCCCATCAAACAACTGTGGATCCAGGGTATGCACTAGCCAACGTGGCAAGGAAGTCAGAAACCTCTCTGGCGACGATGGCACCGGGCACCGTAGCCAACGACCCTGACATAGCATCACCATCACCGAAAGGGGCTACAAGCATGTCGACTGCAGCGTCAATAACATCACTCTTCTCAGAGTCAAGAGCCTGACTCGACGGAGAGGCCACAACTGAGATCTCGTGCAAATCACTCCTCACTTCCTTGGCGCAAGGAACCGCATCACCACACAACTTCTGGAGCTCAGGCATGACCTGCATGACTGGGGCCGTGACCGCCGAGCATGCCCCAACACGAGGAGAGAAACAACCATAGAGGCCCGCTCCGCTAGCACCCACCTTACCAACATCAGGCAAAACCAAAGGATCGGCAGGCGTCCGGGAGAGCCTACCCAACGCAGCTTCTGCACGCTCCAGAAAGCCTCCAAGCGCAAGCACCCAATCGTGCAAGGAGTCAACAACCTCGAGAAGAGGACGGACAGCCTCATGCAACAACGCAGCTTGCTTCTCCAAGGCGGATTGCATATCCGCCGAGGTCGAAGAGCCAACAGGAGCAGAAACAACTGATGCCCAAGACCGACGGTAAGGAGGCACATTGGACGGGAGCGGGATCTCAACCTGGGCACGCCGAGGAGCATGTTCTTGGCGGGGCGACAACACGGTAGGTCCTACCAACGAGCTGAGAGGACGCCAAGCGTTACGGCAGTCACAGGCCCGATGACCATTCTCAAGGCATCTAGAGCACCTGAAGGGATCACAGCAAACAGCAGCACGGTGACCAAGAACCAGGCATCTGCAACATCTTCCCTTGAGCCAAGCAGGGACAGGACGACGAGCAACTGGCGGGGCTAGCAGAGTCGAGCGGCGCGGGCCACTCCTCGGCATCACCTCCTGCCAGCCATCACACTCCTCGACAATAGGAGCAGCATCGATGAAGGTCTTGGTGGCCGGCATCGTCTCGAGAGCAAGCTCATCCACGGCATCGGCTGCATCGAAGGCCTCGGCAAACCCACAGGAAACAAGGCCATTGGGGGCAGCCAAGAGCATCGGCGAGGCCAACACCACCACATTGCCTCCGACGACATCAGGTGCAGCGCAGGTCATGGGGGGAGCCGACGGTGGTGTCCGGGGGGCCAACTCCTCTTCATCTTCATCCTCATCATCGTTGTTAGCGGAAGCCCACGAAGTAGGCTCCGGAGCAGCAGCGGTCGCTTGCAGAGTCGAAGCAAGCGGCGGGATCTGGGGAGCCAGCTCTTCTACGCCTTGGTCTTCAACTTCAACCTCGCCCATAGCGGCAGCGACCCACGATACTGGATGTGCTGCAGGCACAGTCGTGGCAACCGACACGGGAGGCGGGGTCTGGGGAGCCAGCTCTTCCTCATCATCTTCTTCCTCACCCACAGTGGCAGCGGCCCACAGCACCGGCAGCATTGCGGGCAGAGCCGTAGCAGCCGGCACTTGCACAACACCTCCAGAAACTTGAGTGGACCGGCTCAACGGAGGCAGCGGCGGCACGCAAGGCGCCGGACTCACGGTAGCAGAGGACGGGGACGAAGCCTTGCCCGGGCGACCGCCGCCATAGCCATGGGGATGGCCGAGCACGAGGCCAGCACACCTCCATTCTCCTTCCGAAATCTCCCAGCAGGGGAGGCCGCCGCGGGCGAGATACGGCGGCAGCGGCCCCGGAGCCATCCGCCGGAGAGGGCTGGACGGAGGGGACACGGTCGTGGGAGCACATGGCGGCGAGCTTGGCGGGGATATGAGCTCGGCAGTCTCGACTCCGCTGGCCGAGGCGCGAGGCTAGAGGGAGAAAGGACAGAGAGCGTGGAGGAGCACCCGGATCTGATCTCGGCCGAAGCGGGAGTGGCCGGAGCAGGGAGATCGGGGCGGCGGCGCTCTTACCCAGCGGCGGCCGCGGCTGGGTCGCGAGGCTTCATCTTCCGGGTCTACTGTGTATACTAAAATTTTAGTTGGCCACATACATTACATACACGCAAAATTCAAATAGCCATCTCTCCGGTCCCCGCACCACCGGGATCCCGAGCTGCCGCGCCAATTCCTTCGCCACCAACATGTGCCCTCCTGCAGGGGAGAGAAGGGGAGGGGTGGTGCCAGGTGAAGGGCGAGGCATGGGGGTAGAGGAGGGGATCTTGACGTCGCTTGATCTACATCTCCCCATGAAGGCACCTCGGGTGAAACGGGATGGACCCTCGCGCAGAGGAGAGGGGAGGTGGTGTGTCGTACGGCAAGCCAGAAGGAGGCGAAAGACGAGGGGTGGGAGAAGGAGGAGCGAACGGAGGCGAGCTGCCGAGGCAATGGCGGCTGAGGACATGGGTTCCGGTCACGGGCTTTCCATTTTCACAGCTGATATTGGTCTTCCCTTCTCTCCCCTGCCATCTCAATATTCTCTGTTTGAACGACATGGGTTCCGGTCACGGGCTTTCCTATAGCGCAGCAGATAAACAGATGAACGACAACCACAACTAGCGCTGCAGTTTGCTTACATACCAAACCTTTTGCCTATATAATATATCACTCAAAAATAATAACATAATTCAAATTTTAATTACATTACTTAAACCAAATTCAAATGCTCGTATCAAATTAAATAAAACCAGAATAAGAAAAATACCATAATTTGTTGAAATTCATTCGCTATTATAAAAATAATCACGCGGTCATTTCCAAGCTAAATCAAAAGAAAAAATTACAGAGACCAAACCTAATACAATCTATAAAAAAAAGGAAAAACATAAAAACCTAGCTAGCATATATATATTTCCACAACCATCTCAATATTCTCTGTTTGATCTTCTGGCATGCACATAAACACAAGGAAAACAATGGTTAGGTTACAAACGTTTGGTTCACCAGTGGTGGGTCCATTTTTGTGTAGATTCCAAAGGGATTGCCCCAGGAATAGCTCCTAGAGGCAAAAGGAATATGCTGTGGGAGTTTTTGTTCTCAAAACAAAGGCAACCTAGAATATTTCATCCAAAACAAATAGGTAACCATTTGAACCCAACAGAACCTTGCTAAACATTTTTCTAGAGGACTAGAAGCAACAACATTAGGCAACACTTAGAGGCAACAATACCGCATGCAGCATTTATAGGCAAAATTTTGTCGCATCTCGTCTACGCTGACATCGGGGATGTTTCACACCCCAATTTTGTTCGGTAGCGGGCACGAAAGCATTCCGGCCTCAATGACGTCTTAGGAACCTGCTACGACGAGCGAAAAGCGCACACACACACACACAAAGATCATACGATCATTTTTTACCTAGATTCTGGCTGCCCTTTGGCTAACAACCCTACGTCCTGCTTTGGTGGATTATGTGGGGGTGGATAGTGTTACAAAATGATGAACTCTCTAGTGTCGGGAGGCCTCTTTGGCTAGCTTCTACACCTCCTGGGCTCCCTCTTCCTCACGGATGGTCTTCTCAACACATCTCTTGAGCTGCTGGCTACCTCTTTCTCTCTTCTCTCGCACGGCTAAGTATGTCTCCCTAAAAATGGTCCAAAACCCCCTCTCATCAGCCAAGTGCCTCCTTTTAAACATCAAGGGGTCACCACAACGGCTAGCTCGAGCACCGCCCAAAGGCGTTCCCCGGGTGCAATCGCTTGAGGCCACGCGGTCTTCAGTCAGGGTGGGCGGTGCCGGTGGCCAATGGATGGCCACGGGTAGTGCGCTAGCGCACTTGATGGTAGTGTGACTGCTCGGGCAGTGAGCTGTGACTCTTGTCTGCCGTGCAGGCTGATGTCTAGTCACGCAGGTAGTTGTCTGCTCACGGTGACATAGGCATCCCAAATGGGCCTGCCGAATATAGTACCCGGGGTTTATTGAAGGCCCACTACCCGAAGAATAAGAAGATTCGGAAGCCCAAGATGTATTTAAGGAAAAGATAGAGTTGTAATAGGAAGTGTTATTTGTAATCTGGCGGGATGAGTTAGAAACCGTCCCGGACTCTGTAACTTGTACAAAACGAAATCCTCGGCTCCACCTCTTATATAAAGGGGGAGTCGAGGGACGAGGAGATCATCGAATCATTGTTTGCAAACCCTAGTTTTCATATTCGTCGAGTACTTTTCGGCTGAAACCTTCGAGATCTACTTGCCCTCTACTTCTAACTAAACCCTAGCCTACAATCCATAGGCATTGATAAGTTAATCCCTTGTCAATTGGCGCCGTCTGTGGGAATTAGAGGCGTAAGGATCCGATCTCGATGGCACGTTCAAGATCTTCGACATCGTCAACCGGAAGCAACACTATGGATCGAGGTAAACAGATCGCTGCTGGTCTTGTTGATTTTGTTCCTCACCCACCCTCCCGTTTGGATGCATATGCGTATCTGGCGGAGCCCTTGGAGATGACGTTCGGAAGGTTCCACTTTCGCGTCGAGAAGGAAGGATCGTATCGTGTCGAAATTCCGATTTCGTCGGGATCGTCGGCGGTCGATTCTGATTTTTCAAGCTATGCATCGTCAAGCGAGTCGAAGAAGAAACTTCGGCAACACGTTACGTCGGCATCGAGCAAGAGAGAAACTCGCCAAGATCTTCGACAACGCATCGTTTGAGTCATCTGCGGACTCATATATAAGCGATGGCTCAAGCGATGTCGACGAGTTATGACTTCATCGACAAATCTCTCACGATGGGCAAGGTCTTCATCAATCTCAACAATGATGTCACCAAACCCAACATAGATCTGAGTACAAAATATCATCAGATTTATGCTATCGAAAATCAAGAGGAAACATCGGAGGCTTTCGACGAGTTGGGAAATCCCTTTGTCGATCCCTCGGATCTAAGGAGAGGTATGGGCACTAAATATGACGGGCCCACACCACGCGTCAGAGTTCAACTTCCACGGGCAGCCTGGGATAGAGCGGCAAAAGCCCTAGATGGTTCAGAACCAATGACGACAACAGCTACAGCTCAAGAACTGCAAGCTTATCAATATAGGCTCGCACGAACTGCCCGAGAAATAGAAAAACAGACAGCTGAGTTGAACGGGAGAAAGGAGGCAGCTACGCATCCGGCGGGAGAAGGGCAGATCTAAGTGGACAATCTAGAGTTTCGGGTGATAGCCATAGGGAGGCTCGGAACAGAGGAAGATCAAGGTTACAACACATACCCGAAGCAGAAAGAGAATACTTGGTTCAAAACCTCGACATGTCTTTTATGTCGATAGATACAAGAGGAAATATTATCCCTAAGACACCAGAAGCTGGGTATATGGCGACACAAGCTTACATCCTTGCATCCGGGCCACCCCGGGAGATCCAAGGGAAACATTATACAACATGGCATTGGCGGGGGTTGGAGCTATGGGGACAGCGTTCGTAGCAACGCCTCCCGAAGGAGCGGCAAGGTAAAATAGTCCACGACCTGCGGCGAGCAACGGCGGCAGCTCCGGAAGGACCAAGTGGAGCAAGAGATACGGGAGCACAAGCAAGGGTCGATAGAGCGAGGCAAAGCGAGAAGAGATCATCGGCGGTCCCGGAGCTTAGTGACGAGGATATGTGCGGTCTACCATGCTTCACGAGAAGAGTCCGAAAAACTCGAGTCCCCTCGGGATTCAAGTTACCCGATCACTTCAAAAAGTTCGACGGCCTCGCAAGATCCGGAGGACTGGCTAATTGATTACCTCGAGACGGTGAAGCTAGCTGGAGGAACTAGAGCAACAGCCATGCAAAGTATTCAGGTGCACTTAAGTGGAGCTGCACGATCTTGGATCAAAAAACTTCCGCCGGGATCCATCGACAGCTGGGAAAGTTTCGAGGACGTATTCGTCAAGAACTTCAGGTCCACGTGCAAAAAACCTGCGTCGTTAGAAGAGCTGAGGGCATGTCGACAAAAGCCGGATGAGTCAATGAGAAAATATATCCAAAGGTGGAACATCATAAAAAACTCGGCAGAAAATATATCCGACGAGAGAGCAATAGATGCATTTGTCGCGGGAATTAGGCGTGGAGATTTTGTCGAGGATTTGGGAAGGACCAATCCAAAAACGAGTATCCGCGTTGATGGAGATAGCAAATAGATGGGCAGACGGAGAAGACGCTGTCCACAATAAACGACACGAGTCGCCCGAGGAGGACCGTGGTCGAAATTATCAATCGAAGCGACGATTTCCTCGGCGGTATCGTAACTACGACGCTCCAGGGCAAATTTCGGCTGGATTC
Source organism: Lolium rigidum (assembly GCF_022539505.1). Lineage (NCBI taxonomy): Eukaryota > Viridiplantae > Streptophyta > Magnoliopsida > Poales > Poaceae > Lolium > Lolium rigidum. Next base: position 226,239,873 of record NC_061509.1, read on the forward strand.
CGAGCCGGCGCGAGGAGGAAATAATAGAGATGATTATCGGAGAAGTAATGAGCAGAGAAGCGACAACAGAGACGACTCCCGCAATAGACAAAATAGCGGGCCGAGGTTTCCAAGACCTTTCGTGTCCCCGAAGAAATGCTGAACGGACCGTGCCGGATGCACTTCTTCCTCGACGAGCAATGGGAAAAGACGGTCGGGGCACTGCGGAAAGACTGTCGAAATTTTCGGGCAATGTTCAGATGCGCGAGAAAATGCTCACGCTCGAGCAGCACAGAGAAATCCTCGGGAGCCCAGGAGCGAAGTTCACCTACCGCCACCTCCCGCGATTACAGAGGACAATCGACACCAGCTCAGAATAGCGGCAGCACCTGCACCACCACCCTACGTCGATCCTAATTCCAACGGAGCAGTGTCGATGATTCAGAAGGGAAGGCCGTCCAATAGAGCTCAAAAAGTAATCTCGCGACAGGTGTTCATGGCAGAGAAAATGCCTCCACCAACAGTTGAGTACCTCAATTGGTCGGGGCAAGACATCGGCTTCACCATAGCAGACCACCCGCAACAAGTTCCTCGACCAGGGCGGTCAGCACTTATTACGCCGGCGGTTATCGCAGGATTTGACGTTTCTCGAGTATTCATAGATGGTGGCAGCAGCTTAAACCTTATGTATGCGGATACATTGAGGAAGATGAACATATCCTTAGCAAACCTGAAGCCAACGGACACAAGGTTCCACGGCATTACACCAGAGAAACCAAGTTACCCATTGGGGAAGATCAACCTTGACGTTCAGTTTGGAACCCGAGAAAATTATAGAATCGAGAAACTGGAGTTTGAAGTCGTGGATTTCCCATCGCAGTACCACGCTTTGTTGGGACGACCAGCATACGCTAGATTTATGGCAGTACCACACTATACATACCTGTTATGGAGATTGCACTGGACCCAAGGGACCAATCACGGTCAAAGGGAGTTTTGCCTTAGGCGATAAGTGCGACAAGGATTTCCATCGGTTATCGAAACCTTCGGGATGCAAGCTGAATACTTGGCGTCGAAAAGCATGACCGATTACGACGTACTTGCCGGACGTTGGAAGGCCAAACAAAGAATCAACTTTCAACACGAGAGAAAAATTCTAAGGAGGTGCGGATTCACCCGACGGATCCAAAAAGACGACATCCATTGCAAACAACATGGATATCGCATAGGAAAGCGCGCTCGTCGAGTTCCTCCGTGAGAACTGGAAAATCTTCGCATGGTGTCCAGCTGACATGCCGGGAGTACCCGGGGAACTTGCCGAGCACCACCTAAATTTGGATCCAACAGCGAAACCAATCGAGACAACCTTTGCGGCGTTTTCGGAACCAAACCGCAAAGCCATGCTATCAGAAATAAATCGACTGGAGGAAGCTGGTTTTATCGGAGAGATATCTACGAAGCCACATGGGTAGCTAACCCGGTGATGGTGCCGAAGAAAAACACGACAGTCCTTCGCATGTGCGTCGACTTTACGTGTCTCAACAAACATTGCCCTAAGGATCACTTTCCCCTCCCAAGGATCGATCAAATCATCGACTCCACGGTAGGTTGTGAACGTCTTTCCTTTTTGGATGCATACTCTGGTTATAACCAGATCAGATTAAAAGAAGATGATGAAGCCAAAACAGCGTTCATTACACCTTACGGCGTGTTTTGCTACAAGACAATGCCCTTCGGTCTAAAAAATGCGGGAGCAACATATCAGAGGATGATGCAGAAGTGTTTAGCAACACAGATCGGGAAAAACGTGCAAGTATACATTGATGATGTCGTCATAACGTCAAAAAAGGGGACAACGCTGATCGAGGATCTCAAAGAAACTTTTGACAACCTCGACAAATTCTGTCTCAAGCTGAACCCGACGAAGTGTTCTTTTGGCGTCCCAGCAGGAGAACTTCTGGGGTTTCTAGTTTCAGCAAGAGGGATTGAAGCAAATCCCGACAAAATACAAGCCATAGTAACAATGAGAAAGCCAACGAAGTTGAAAGAAATACGGCGAGCTAAGCTGGGCGAGTCGCAGCTTTGAGCAGATTCGTCGCCGAGGTTAGGAGAAAAGCGTTACCATTTTATGCGCTGATAAAACAAGGAGATAAATTCCAGTGGAACGAAGAGGCCGATAGAGCTTTCGAGGATCTGAAGCGAAAAATCTCGGCACCACCAATCCTGGTGGCTCCAAAGGAAAAGGAACCTCTCCTGTTGTATATTGCAGCCACACCCCAAGTGGTTAGCACGGTGTTAGTTGTCGAAAGAGAAGAAGAAGGGAAAATCCATGGAGTGCGGCGGCCAGTATACTTCGTGAGCGAAGTCTTGTCGCCCTCAAAACAAAGGTACCCTCAGTACCAAAAACTAGCATATGGAGTGTTCACGACAGCACGGAAATTGCGCCACTATTTTTCGGCACACCCGATCATAGTGGTCAACGAAGCTCCCTTGTCAAATATATTGAACAATCCAGAAGCTACGGGTCGTGTCTCCCTTTGGGGAATAGAACTTTCCCCTCGGGACATCACGTACGAAAAAATAAAAGCAATAAAGTCGCAAATACTGCCGGACTTCATCGCAGAGTGGATGGAGTTGCAAAATACAGGACCTCCAGATTTGTCGAGAACCTGGACTATGAACTTTGATGGGTCCAAGAGACTAGAAGGGGCTGGCGCAGGAGTAGTACTCATATCACCTGAAGGCGACAAGTTGAAGTACATCCTTCGGATGACGTTCCCTAACGCATCTAACAATGAAGCGGAATACGAGGCTCTCATACACGGGATGAAGATGGCGAAAGCCTGCGGAGCAACTCGATTAAAAATCTTTGGCGATTCACAGTTTGTGGCTCAGCAAGTTATGAACCAATGTGACGCGGTCAATGATAGCATGATGGCATACAAGGAGGTGTACAATGAGCTCGAGAAGTTATTCGATGGATGCGAAGTAAATCATATTAGTAGATTGAGCAACGACGAAGCCGACGTTCTTGCAAACATCGGGTCGCGGTGCCTTGCGGTCCCACCAGGTGTATTTTGGGAAGAGATAACGAGAGAGATCCACCGAGTCGACAAAATCAAAAAAGAAGGAGAAGAAACCCTCGGGGGCTACCAAGGAGAAGCAAGAGGAAGAAGAAGAAGAGCAAGACCTGGTCATGGTAATACGGATACCGTGGATGCAGCCATACATATCATATATACTCGGGAAAGAAATACCCGACGATCCGGTCGAGGCAAGGCGAGTAATTCGACGCTCCAAAGCTTTCACGGTGGTTAAGGGAGAATTATATAAGAGAAGTATTTCGGGCGTCTTGCAAAGGTGCGTCACACCGAAGAAGGAAGAATAATTCTGAAGGATGTACACGAAGGGATATGTGGCCACCACGCAAGTAGTCGAGCTATCGCAGCCAAGGTTTTTCGGGCAGGATTCTCTTGGTTAACGGCAATTGAGGATGCTAAGGACATAGTACGAACTTGCGACGCGTGTCAAAGGTTTGCCGCAAAACCTCACTCTCCGGCAGCGAGCTAGCACCAATACCTTTGTCGTGGCCCTTTGCACAATGGGGACTCGATATGGTGGGCAAGTTACACAAATCGTGGCCGGGAGGAAAGGAATACATGCTAGTAGGCGTCGACAAATTTACAAAGTGGATAGAAGCGAAGCCGATAAATTCACCGGACGGAGCATCTGCGGTAAAATTCATAAAAGGCCTCGTCTTCAGATTTGGAGTGCCCCACGAGCATCGTCACGGACAACGGCAGCAATTTCACATCCAATGAATTCAAAGACTATTGCAAAGAGGTGGGTATCAAGCTGAACTTTGCGTCAGTTGCACATCCTCAAACCAATGGGCAAGTCGAGAAAGCCAACGGCATCATCTGCAATGGCATCAAGAAGCGTCTGTTGGGACCTTTAGAAAAAGCTCGACATACCTGGCCTGAAGAACTACCAAGTGTGTTGTGGAGCATCCGAACAACACCAAATACAGCGACACAGGAAACTCCGTTTTTCTAGTCCATGGCGCGGAAGCGATACTTCCAATAGAAATAGAGCACGACTCCCCTAGAGTCACGGCATATGATGAAGAAGCGTCAAAGACGAGCATTGGAAGACGATGTAGATGCACTCGACGAAGCTCGAGACGAAGTATTATCAAGGGTCACCAAATATCAACGGGACTTGAAAAATTATCACGGTCGACGTTTGCGGCCAAGATCTTTTCAAGTGGGGGACTTAGTTCTTCGGCTCACGCAAAAAAGTCATGAAAAACTCGAGTCACCATGGCTTGGTCCCTATATCGTCACGGAAGTAATTGGAGGAGGAGCATACGAGAATAAAGGACAAGAAGACGAGGGGTAGAGGAGCAAAACCCCTGGAACGTGGCGCAACTCGGGCGGTTCTACGCCTAGAGCTAAAATATAGTCCTTGTAAAAACTTCAATGTACTTGAAACGCCCACGAGTTTTCGGACGCACTCTTTTCCTTTTTCGGGGCACCGAGTGGGGCCGGGAAAGGTTTTTAATGAGGCGGGCTCGTGGTGCTGCAATATAATAAAGATAGTGGAGATATACTTCTTATTTTTCGACACGCTCGGGGCTCAAACGCCCAAGTCTCAAAATACATACAATATAGATTCACTGAAATATTTCGCCTTGGTACATCAATGCCTCGCCAAATATAACAAAATCGGAAGACAGCAATCATAAATATAGTGTACACATCAAAAAACGTAAGTGCCTTGGTTTAAAAACCTCGCCATGAAAATATAGAACTTCGACATCAAAAATACTCAAAAATGGGTAATCTACCCAAGGGACAAACAAAGATGTCTTATTCCAGCAGAAAAAATAGATTTCAAGAAAGGGAAAATAGTGCAATCTTCGCCTAGTTAGGCTCGGGGGCTTCAACAACATAGAGGACCTCAGCAATATACAATAAAATCCTTCGGAAACATAAAAAAGAAGGGACATCAAAAAAGAGTGAGATATAAGGTTTCCAATATAATACAAGTCAGTTAAATCCCAAGATAGTATCTACGGACAAGCCTCTGGTTGTCATATGCTCAGCATAAGAACCCTTGGTAAAAAACTCCGAGTCCATCCGAAGAAGTTCATCTATCATCGATTCAGCTACAGGAGCTACCATTGCATCGATTGAGTCAATATCATTTTTTCGACGCGTTTTCTTGGCCAGGCAACCAGCAACAATCTTCGTCGGGTCCAACTTTGGATAACAAATGTTTATCATAATCATGGCAAATCTCGCTCCAGCGAGTGAGTTGAGCCCGCACAAAGTTATGGATGCGAGGAGCATCTCCGAATACCTCCAATAATTCGGGAAGAGTTTTCGGAACCTCGTTTCGCGGAAACAGATTCCTATAGACAAGGGTTAATGTCGACGTGCAAAAGCTGAGAAAATCGCGCACCTGGCAAGCACGATCTTGGAACCTAACAATTTGTTGGGTTCGTTCGGGAGTGGCCCGAGAACAAACACCCATGATTAAGGGAGAGATTAACAAGAAGATTTGTTCTCTCATTTACTCTACGATCTTCGACGGCGAGAATCAAGAGCTGAGCACTGTTAAAAGCGACGGGGCAAGAAATTGGAAGAAAGGCACGGGAAGATAAAGAAGAGACATCAAAAGAAAGCAAAAACATACCTAGCATATCCGTGCTAGCTTCCAGCGATTAGCTCAAGCATACTATTTTCTCGGGTTGTGGCTCCCTTTGCTTCCGAGTACGGCAGCATCCCTAGCAGCCACAGCTTCTTCGGCTTGATGGAGAGCAAGTTTTTCTCCTTCAGAGGCTTTTCGAGATTGTTCCATCATGGCCAAAGTTTGTTTCTTCATAGACTGAAGTTGTTGTCGAAGTTCTTGCAAATCTTCCGACAAATGTCCGCTTGATGAACTCTCGAGGAGATTATGGTCGACTAGTATTTTCTTCGAGAAGGAAGATGCGAGGTGAAGCAGCGGCGAGAACAAGGAGGAGTCGAGTAGTTATCAAATATTAGCTGGAAAAGAAAGGCCCGGGATCAATGAAAAGCACGAAGGGAAATTTCATTACTTGCTAGAAAATTTACATGGGTATTACAAAAGAAAGTTCTCCGGGAGGACTAAGTGAGTAATTGTCGCCAAGGCTAAAATGGCGACAAGAGCAAAAGAAACAGAAAAAGAAACAAGGAGGCATGCAACTAGACCTCCGGCCTCGAGGAGCTAGGAGTCGAAGTTGGCTTGATCCCGAGATACGCCAAGATTTTCTTCGTGTTGGGCTTGGCCGCCTTAATCAGTGACTTCCATCTCGACTGTTCTATCTGATCGGTGTCGCCAACCTTCATCCGGTCGAGAGTACGGTTGGCTGTCGGCAACCGGAGCAACGGTATTTTCAACGACCACCTTCATATTTTCATGGCGCATCTTCGGTCCAAGGTCTTCCGATGAATTGAAAAGCTTGGCAAGGTCAAGGAAAGTCGAAGGTTCCTCTTTCTTCGGGAAGAAGTAGGGGAACAACGCCGACAAACCCGCACTGGCATTGGCCACGCCTTCACGAATTTCGCGCCCATGCAATTCCAAAAGAGAAAGTGCGTCAAGGAGAGGGTCATTGACGGGATTTTCCAGATCAAAATCCTGGTCTGTTTGGGCTGCCACATGAGACAAAACATTAGTCGAAAACCAAGACACAGGAAATGCAACAAAATAGAAGAAATTGAGGATATTACTCAGCGTACGTCGACTTTGCGACTTCAAACGCTTGCTGATCCCTTGCTCACGTGCAGCCTGTGCAGATTTTTGCTCGTGTAAGGCAGATTCAGCATCTTTGAGCCTTTGCTGCAATTCTTCGACACTAGCGGCCTTTGCTTTGGCATCATCAGCTTCAGCTCTCGCTTCGCTAGCGGCAAGCTCAGCTTTCTTGCGAGCCGTCTCACTTTGCTCGAGTTTTCGAGCAAGTGTCTCGGCACGTTTGTTAGCCTCTGCAAGTTTTTCTGTTGAGATGTGGAAAAGAAAGAGAAGAAAGATCAAAAATAGCGACGAGCAGCGGGAGTAAAAAACCAAGGAAAAACAGCAAGTATAAAAGTCGTTACCTTCGGCTCTGTTGGCATACTCGCGGTACCCAATAAATTGGGACCCGATGCGGATAAGATCCTTGATCATAGGCTGTCAAAGAAGAAGAAAAGAAGGGGAAAAACTTCGGCATTACAAAAAGTAAGGGTCCACAAAAGCAAAATAGAGGAAATATAGATCTCGATAAACTTACATCGTCCAAGAGCTGCGACGAAGAGCTGCTCAATTGAGGAGGAGGCTCAACGATCATTTCAACCCTTGCCCTTTTTGGCGAAGGGACAAGGGGGCCTGAAGGAAGAGTAGATGTATCAACATTCTGTTGAGGAGGCGACGACTTTTCTCCTTCAACAGGCTTCTCTGAAATAACTAAAGTGTGTGACGTGCTCGTCCGAGGAGCTACGTCACGAGTTGGTACTTCTTCCTCGTCATCACTGCGAGTAAGGAGCAATAGCATAAAAATCAAGACAAGAAAAAACTTCGATTACAGAAATAAAGAGGAAGCCGAGGAACTTACGAGCTGACGAGGGATGCAACATAAGGATCATAAGTTGCCTTCGGAGGAGAAGGAACAACTTCTTCGGCTTTGGAAGTGCCGGAATCTTCGACATCGTTCCTTTTCCTTTTCCTTTGTGGGGAAACAGCGGGAGGAGGAGATTGGACTGACGTGGTGTCCTCGGAAGAACCCGCAGACTTTCGAGAATCCACGGGATCATTCACAAAGGACGGAGCTTCTTGATTGTCGTCAGTAACAATGCCCATTTCTTCGACTTCTCCATCCTCAGGAAGAGGAGGAAGGGAAGTCATAGTAGGGTGATTCTACAAGAAAATAGCGACAAAGGGAAAAATAGAGAGATATCAATGCAATGAGATGCGGGGAAAATTCACAACAAGATAAAATTCGAGAAGACAAAATACCTCGGGGAGAGGATTGGTGGAGTTGTAGGGTGCCACGCGACAAGAGGAAGGAATAGGATCCTTCTTACTCAGCGAGGTAATTCTTCGAATAAGCTTCTCCAAGTCCTTCACAGAAAGATCATTGGAGAGCCTATTGGCGTCATTGACACCAGAGTACGTCCAAAGGGGATTTTTGCGAGCTCGAAGAGGCTGCACTCTAATCCTAAGAAAATAGGCGGTGATTTGGACACCGAGATAATTCTTTGCCTCGAGTATTTTGAAGTTGATGAATACGAGACATAAGAGCTTCTGTCGCCTTTTTCTCTTCTTCGGAAGCTTCGGCGTCCCAGGAGTAGCGGCGTTGAATCTTTGTGTTTCCGTCGAAAGGAACTATGTTGTGTTCCACGGAATTGACGCTTTCTTCGTGTATATAGAGCCACCTTTTGCGCCATCCTTGGACAGAGTCAGGAAATTTGACGTCGAAATAATCGACATCGGTTCGGACACAGATAACTACGCCACCTATGTTGTAGGTGGCGTTGTGAGCGCCATTACGGCGGAGGCAGAAAATGCGCTTCCAGAGAGCCCAATTGGGAGCAACTCCAAGAAAGCATTCGCAAAGTGTGATAAAAATAGAAATGTGAAGGATGGAATTGGGGGTCAGCTGGTGCAGCTGAATCCCATAGACAAAGAGAAGACCGCGGAGGAAATCATGGATTGGGGTAGAGAGACCGCGGATGAGATGATCAACGAAACTAACCCGATATTCCATTGGAGGCTTGGGGTAGCTTTCTTCGCTGGGAAAGCGGATGGCGTCTTCCTTCTTCATCAGGCCGAGCCTCTTCAGCATGTTGACATCTTGGTTGGAGATTTTGGATCTCTCCCACTCAAGATCTTCAGCGGCCATCTTGGACTCCGGAGTGCTGTGGCGAGTCAAACGCGCACGCGGTGGCATCAACGGCAATGGGCAGAGCAATGTATGCGAGTGCGGGAAATCAGAGAGAGTTGGGCGCAGGGGAAGATTTGCGAAGAGGAACGAGTGAGCGGCGCAAGCGAGGGATGAACGGAGGTTGAAGACAGGTTTATATAAGAATTGGGTGAAGCGGTGTGCCGTTGGATGAGGAAATCGTGTGGTGAGAATAGATCTTCTAGATACAAGGGCAAAAAAGTATTTTTACTTGGGATAGGCGTTACCGTACGTGCGCCAGAAAAAGCGGAGGACGTGTGTCCCCCACTTGCACGACGTGTCAACGTGGTGGAAACGATGGACCCACAAAGCAGAAAAATCTCGACCATTGATAGAGTTGAAGAAAATTTGACAAGGGAAAATATGTCGACAAGAAAAATAAAAGAAGAATGGCGACGAGGATACGTTATTTGAATATTTCGGGAGCCTTTGGACAGAAACAAGTTTTTGCCCAAATGCTCGGGGGCTACTTTGACAAAAAGTCAAATTTCGAGTATGACAATATAGAAAATGTTGAGCCTACGAGTCAAGCACAAGTTCTTGGCTGTAGCCTCGAGAGCTACTCCCATCGGGAGCGCTGTTCGCGCACCGAGAGATAAAAAAAGAGAGAGAAGAAGAAGAAGAGAAAAGAGTTCATATTCAGAAGTAATGACAATATAGTGACAAGGTGGATTAAAATGTTGAGCCTACAACCAAGCACAAGTTCTTGGTTGTAGCCTCGGGGGCTACTCCCATCGGGAACGCTGTTCGCGTGCCCGATGAAATTAACAAAGGAAAAATAGAACAGCAAGAGAGTATATTTCGAGTTATAATTAACTCTACATATACTCCCATCGGGAGAGCAATATAAGTCATATTTGACTCGATAAAATGTGCCATTCCAACAGCCGGAAAAGCACTCGACAATATATTCTCAGAACGCCAAAGTTGCGATCAATTTCTGAATGCCGCAAATTTGCGAAGGTAAGACCCCAGATCCATTCCGTTGGGCGTGGCATCGCCGAAGACTGCGCTCTGCTACTTTTATCCGTATCAACGGATACGAAGAAAAATCCTAACGGACGCGTTAGGTACTCGATAAATTTGGCCGGGACTCGACGGAATGGTAAGACCTTAAGCGGCACCTGTCGAAGTTTACACCGGTATCCCGAGATCATGTCCGGGGACGTGATTTTGAAGTAGGTTTTTGCGGATTGCCACTAGAGCGGTTAACTAGTACACTGATCCGTCGGATGAACTAGCCCCAACTACCAATATCCCTGTACAATATAGAATTTTATGAGAACAAATATAAAAGTTAGAGCTTTCGAGTAAAAATAAACGAGTGGAGATTTTCCACGACTCTATGATTCAAGCAAAATCTCGGGGGCTACTCGACATAGGCATCCCAAATGGGCCTGCCGAATATAGTACCCGGGGTTTATTGAAGGCCCACTACCCGAAGAATAAGAAGATTCGGAAGCCCAAGATGTATTTAAGGAAAAGATAGAGTTGTAATAGGAAGTGTTATTTGTAATCGGCGGGATGAGTTAGAAACCGTCCCGGACTGCGTAACTTGTACAAAACGAAATCCTCGGCTCCACCTCTTATATAAAGGGGGAGTCGAGGGACGAGAGATCATCGAATCATTGTTTGCAAACCCTAGTTTTCATATTCGTCGAGTACTTTTCGGCTGAAACCTTCGAGATCTACTTGCCCTCTACTTCTAACTAAACCCTAGCCTACAATCCATAGGCATTGATAAGTTAATCCCTTGTCACACGGCATGATGGTGCATAGGTGCGTTGCCTGTTCCCAAGGCCGAGCGTAACATGTCTTGTTAGGCTCTGTTGACCTCCGTTCCCGAGCTACTCCTGGCCCAGGAGAGGTGCCTTCCTAGTCCTCTTCGGGGTAGTCAAGGCCACCCCCTGACCCGATTTTCCCAATCTGTTGTCCCCAGCCTCCTTCCGGGGTTGACACAGGAAGGAGGCTAGGGCTAATATAATCCTCGCGCCATTTCTCCCGTTATTCTTGTCTCCACCTTGCTAGCTTGGCTCGGATTCGTCCCGTTGCTCTTGTCTACCTCCGAGGTGCCTACCAAAAATGTAGGATTAAGTAGCATCATGAATGATTACCACTACTCATACTCGCTTGGTGCACACAAAGTTCTTCCCTGGGTGGCATGCCCAATGCCTTAGCCTTGGCACCGGCTTAGCCTCTGACAGGTGGGTCCAGGCCCACGCGCCACGACGTAGCCTGAGAGACCCCCAGTCTCATCACGCCCACACATTTATTGGAAACATGGACATTAGCACACATCTTAGGCTACACTAGCATCTTATGCACTTAATCATAAAAAAACAACATATGTGTCATCTCTGAAACTCCATCTTCTTAAGGTAGCAAACAAAAAATATCCCAAAACTATTTAAATAGGATTCTTAAACCCATAGAGAAATCAAATGCACCAAATGAATATGAAGTTGTTCATCGGAACATTTAAGAGAGATGTTTGTTGCATGCATGTGCATACTATCTTGTTGTAGTAATGTTTGGCATTTCAAATACTTAGTATTCCCATGTTTAATCTTATCCATCTCTTCCCCACTTCCATGTGGGCATAGACCCTTGTAGAGAATGAAGATCCAGGAGCAAATGATCTTACTATCCAGAGTTCTCTTGCAAAATACTAATATATTTTCAAGTATTTTGTGTGTGACCGAGCGGCGAAACTTGACAGAGATTGTTGAGGGCCCAAAAAAGCTAATCGGTCTTAAATTTTGAGTAATATTTCAAAAATAGCATAATTATTAGGTTAGTTGGTTATCTTTACAGTGAGTAAATCCGATTCAAATTTTGAAAAGCGGAGAACGCACTCAAAACACCCCTGGGAGTTTAGCACCTGTTTGTTAGGGATCATCTCGATATGTACCATGGAATGCCGTCGATCCCATGACGATCATGAGCATCTTGGTGCAGGCTTACGACTCCATCCTCATACTCCACTAGCATTGACAACGCCGCTGCACACCTCCCTGTTTCCATCTCGGTAGTTAAAATATGATTATACTAAGCTTTTGTACCTTTTTATATTATTATAATACTAAAATGTTACTAAATATGTGTTTTTACGATATTTATATAGGTTTATTAACCATATATTTTTTTGCCAAATATTATTTTTTGGTGTTCTTTGGTATATAGTTATATTATATATCACCGAGAATATAGGTGTATGGTTATAAAAAGTTTATTCCTCTCCTAGACATTTCTCCTTAATAAAATAGGGAAATAAAACACCACAAACGTCGAAAAAAGTTATGAAAAACACACGTCTCTTTGAATTATTATTTTTACAATTGAAGAAATATTCTATGTACATATAAATAATTTTATGTGGATATTCTACTATATTTGAATATATTGGTAGAGATTCGGAAGCATAGGTCCTAAAAAGTATCTTGAAAGATGTTTGTAGTGTATGATTAGGTAAATAAAATTATTGAAACTTGTTGATTATAAATTGAAACCATATCTATGTACCTCTTTCTCTCTCGGAGCTTTATTACATCCATCGTCTTGATCAAGTTACCGGTCATCACATATAGACATCATATCCTATGGGCTTAAGAGCATCTCCAATCGCGTCCCCAAAACCGTCCTCCAAACGGCGCTGAATCGAGCGTTTGGGGGACGAGTTTTGTTCGTGTCACGTTTGGGGGACGTCGCTCCCCAGTCGCGTCCCCCAAAGACCATCCCAATGTGGAATTCAAATAGTTTGCATTCAAAAGAGATCGTTCCCACCGATGTCGTCGCGATCAGAGTAGCGGCGATCAAAGTACTGAGCGCGCGATCATATTACAGGCCGACGGAAGAATTAAAAGAAGGGGTTGGGGTAGGTGGATGCCGACGCCGACGGCTTCTTCTTCTTCTTCTTCTTCTTCTTTATCTTCTTCTTCTTCCTCCTCACGCCGTCCGCGTCAACCTCCACGAGATCATCGGCATCCTCACCGGCAACCTCGTCATCCTCTTCGTCGCCACCATCTTCGTCGCCACCATCTTCGTCCTCGTCATCCTCCACCCCCTCCCCCTCCTCCTCCTCGTCGTCCTCCACCTCCTCCTTCTCAACACAGGCGCCGTCGAATTCGAGCGGGCCCCTGCGGCCATTGAACGGGGCGTCCTCTGGGCCGGCTCCTGCCTCGTACGTCGGGGAGTAGAACATAGCGTTGGGGTTGAAGCCGGCATGAGGCAGCGCATCCTCGTACCATGGCGACAAGTTTGGCGTCACGCACCCGGGACTGGCGGAGGGGTCGTCGTTTGTAGAACCTGGATGTTGACGGGGACATCACTCCAACAATGTACGGCGGCACCATCGTACTCCATGGGCTCGCGTTGGTGGCAGCGATACACCCGGCCAACGCCTGGTGGTGCGCACGCGCCGCCAATGCCTTCTTCTCCAGCTGCGCCGCCCTCCGTCCTTTCCGCTCCGCTATCGACATCTTCCGGCGCAGACAATCTTGTTGATGCCACTGATCATCGGTCCACCCTTCCGGATTCTTCTTCTTAGCCGGTGCCTTCCACGGCTTTGCGAAGGACGCCTTCGCCCCTTTCGTCTTATTGCCCGACGGCTTCTTGGCCATTTTTTTGGGGCAGTCGGTGGCGCCATGGATGGGGAGAGGGTGGCGGCGGGAGGAACAACTAGCGTAGAGACAGCGGGAGGGAGAAATAAATCGGCGGGCGGGATAGGTCAAATGTGTTGGGATGGCAGAAATACGCGGCGGGAGAGGCACGATGTGGCGGGAGAGGCGCGATTAGGCAGGAGCGTGGACGAATTTTTTCTGTGCCGCTGACGCGTCAGGCCCGCGTCGCTTCGCCTCGCTTTTCGGTGTGTCCGGCATCCCCGGAGCGTCCCCTGTGTAGCGGGGACGGGCTCGGGACGCCGGACACCGTATCGGGCCGCGCCAGACAAAAAAGGATTTGGGGGACGCGCTGGAAGGTTTTTTTTGTCCGGCACGCCCCAAATCGTTTTGGGGATGCGACTGGAGATGCTCTAAATATGTGCAATTACAATGAAATCTTCCAATCTATAGATAATTTTAAGCTGACTTTCAATGCAAGACAACATATGTGCAATTTAGTTTTACGTTTAAGAATTTGTAGTTTAATATTCCTCTTGATTTTCCTTCTTGCATGCCCACCAGATATATCACCCGAACTCGTTCTGGATATGTCACCCGAACTCGTTCAATTCCTTTAGGGGCGTAAATTAGTAAGTTAAACTTTTGACACAGTGCAATAAAATTATTTGTAGGTTAGATATTTGAGGACACATGTATGTAGTCTGAAGTCAATTTTATTTGCGGGATTCCTAAAACACATGTATAGATAAGAAACACATGTCTGTAGTGGCGTGCCCACTCATAAATACTGTTTTTTTCCACAAAAAAATAGTCATTAAACCGCAAAAATAGAAATAAATATTTGTATAAGATTTGTGTAGATTGAGAGTTTGCTATGAAATATAGTGTAAGAGAATATTTAGGGATAATCCCAATATATACACTTCAATTACACTAACAAAACAACCCAACATAGCAAAAAGAAAATACGTAAGTACTTTAATCCTCCAAGTATCAAAGGAAAATTGGATATCTTTGATATAATTGTATGCACTTTGTAGGAATTTTTAGTTGTACTATAAAGACAACTTGTCAAATTACTGTTCATTTCTTTGATTGTTACTTGTTGAAATTTAAAATTAGTCACACTAAATGTGCCTAAGCGATAACCCTTCTTTTTAACATGGCGGGTCTTTTTTCTTCTGATATTTTTTTGAAAAGAAATACGGTAGGAGAAGCTCCAACAATGATTTTTTAAAAATAATAAAAACTTAAATCCGCATCCATGGAGACTTGTACCTAGTTGGCTGGGATGTACGTACATCCACTTTCCTTAACTAAGTGAGCCGTCTATTTGTTTCTCTAATATTTAGTTGGTGAAATTGATTGTGGGGGGAGAATAAGATTTAAAGTGTCGAGCACTGTGTTGTGTCGTCGCTATATTGCAAAAATGTGATGTTCAAAAGAAGCAATTTTCGGGATCAAATCCATGTAACACTATTAGTACTGGTTTCAGAGGGTTTTTAGTACCGGTTTTGGAACCGATACTAAAGATTCGGTATTAAAGCCTCACACCTTTTATACCGGTTCCTTATGAACCGGTACTAAAGGTGCCTCCACATTGGCACAGAGGAGCCCGCGGGGCTGGAGACCTTTGGTACCGGTTCGTAACACGAATCGGTAGGCTATTTCGTTTAATTTTTTTTATCCATTTTTTTTCTAATTATTTTTCACTCCCTCTTTTTTATTTTTTTCTGGAATTTCTAGTATTTTTGTTAGTCTCTAACTATACTTAATCTCTAGTCAAATTACTTACCCGTGGTCAAATTTTCCGGTCGGTCACCCATCCTCACACTACTCCAACACTAGCACGCTTAACTTCCTAGTTCCTTTCCATCCCACTTCCAAGTGCTTCGCGCGCATGTTGTTGATAGTAGTATCATATCAATCCTATTAAAATGTTGGTCGATGTCACACTTCTCTATTTTTTAAATTCCAAATGATTCTTTTAATAAACAAAAGTAATGATATAATAATAATGTTGAATAAATAAATAAAATTAACTTTTTAAATTTGTATTATTTTTAATTATTTTTTAAAACTTTTTTTTCCAAACCTAATACCTAAAAATTTAAAAATCTTATAATTTTCTAAAAGTAATAGTAATATTATGGGATACAAAAAATCTTATAATTATTAATTTTAATTTAAAAAAACTAAAAATATATAAAATTCTAAATTTCTGGAAAAACCTAAAATCTTCCTACTTTCATATTTTCATTTGGAATTTTGAGAATCTAAAAATTGGCTAACCGGGTAAACTTGCAAACATCAATCCTAATCCTGTCCTAATGGAAACCCTAGCAGATCTAATGTGCATGTCGTCGCAAATGCCCGAAAATGCCATGTTCTAGCACAAGGAGTAAGAAGGTGAGAAGGAGAGGCCGTTACCGCCATTGTTCCGCCGAGGACAAGCTCGAGGTCGCGGGCGAACTCCAAATGCCGATGAAGACTACGGAGCAGGTTGCGGCAAATGTCGCGGTGCTGCTCGCCGACGTCTCCTCCTCCGTTACCGGTGCTCTTCCATGCGGTGGTCCGGCGAATTGGTCGGCGGGAGGGGAACCACCGGGTGATGTGACAGTTTGGCAGGGTGAGAGTGCGGTCGCGAGTGAGAGGAAGGAGAGGAGAGAGGTGAGGCTAATTATGGCGCGTGTTCCCGAAGGGACGCGGTGTTTCCGTCTCCCTTACCGACGCGTGCAGCCTTCTGGCCGCAACGGGTCTCGCTCCGAAGAAACTGCCATTCCATGCGTTCCTTCAGGGCCTGTCCCGGGGTGCTTTAAAATTCGGTTCTTGCAAGAACACGACGGTCTGCAGGCAACCAAACGGCCCATTCTAAGACCCAGCTCATGCAAAAAGGCGTCTGCAAGCACGCGCCCCTATACCTATTGAATTGCTGTCTGGTAGATTTGACATGAAGCGCATAACTGGATTATTATCTCGCGGATAGACTAACTTTGCCAGTAGTAGTTAATTAGATTCGTCTAACAAGAGAACCAACCTGAGGTTGGGTGGTTAGGAGGGTGGTTGTACCCCCAGCCCACCAGAGTTCAAACCCCAGGTTTGACATCTGTGTGTCTCATAAAGGCGGAATATTCATTCAGTGGGAGGCGACGTTCCCGTCGACAGCGAGGCGCTCGTGGTGACTTCGTCAATTTCAAGATCCAATCCGCCGGCTCAGTCTTCTGGAGGTGCTCATAGGGGTAGGGTGTGCGTGTGTGCGTTCATAGGGGTGAGTGTATGCGCGTGTATATGAGCGTCTGCGTTTGTACTGTGTTTCTCAAAAAAAAAAAAGGACAGGATCTTTTTTTTAGCGAAACACAGTGCAATCAAAGACGCTCATACATACGCGCACACACTCATTTTTCCCCTTGGTTTGATAGGCAGGGCAGCTCCTCTGGTCTTGTGCAGCACCCACTAACGTTGAGACACGCAATGGCGCGTAGCCAAGATTCGTTTCCTCCCTCCATGGACGGCGACATTAGCTTCTATAAAAGGATTATTACTACAGGTGCGACCAATGTGACGTTGCGATCAGCATCAGCCACGTACTTCCGAAAAAAAAAACATCAGCCACGTGTACGGCTAAGGCTGTAATCGCGTTCCAATCTGTAGTTCTGTACAGGCAGCAGGAGCAGGGCCGTGCTGCTCCAATTGTGCTAATCTTTGCCGCACTAGCTGATCGCTTCGGAGAAAAATCTAGTCTGGGGATGGAGATTGGCCTCAGGAGTCACGATCCCCTCCTCCAAAGCATCCGGCGTCGGCCGTTGCGGTCAGTGTCAGCCGTGTCGCGGATAGGATGGAAAACGAAATGAAATTCGTCGCTGACGGTGACTGGAAATGTAGGAGTGGGAGGCGTGCGTATCGGAGATTCGGACCGGCGAGGGACCAGCCAGGCGGTGTTTTCCTCCATGACATTCATGCGCGGCTGGGTACAGTGAGACGGAAATCGACCGGTTATTGTGATAAGCTATCGATTTATTACGTGATGTTTGCTTGAATGAGGTGCGACAGAGGGGAAGGGGCAGAGGAGATAAGAACTAGCTTGCTCGCTTGGTTTTGGGGCATTGCACAGCGTTCGCTGCCCTGCTGGTATCGCGCGCGCGACACGCTCTCATGCTCGCACTGGGGTGTCTCACTTTTATCGGCGACTTGCAGGGAGCACAGAAATCACGCTTTGGGAGTAGCTTGAAACGACGAGCAGTGAAAACATTTCGTACAACTGGTATCTGGTAGCGAGCAGTTTGCTGTGGTGGTTGGTGCGGCCTCGAAATTTCAGTATTCCGTAGTACAGTATGAAGCGAATCGGAGGAACATGAGCAGGTGGTGGGGCTTGTTTCGGAGTCGGATAGTAGGGTGGGCGAGGCAGTGGACCAGCAAATCCGCAAGCGACGGGCGCGTCGCCCACCTGGGGACGATGGAAGGATCCGTCTCCACCCAGCTCCTGCTGCTTCCGCCATGTTCCATGTCCCCCATCCCCACCGCGCGCACGTAGGGTCTCCTGCTCTCCGCATCTCGCATCGCCATCACGTCGCTGCGCTGGCCGCAACGAGCCCCATTCGCCCATCCCGCCGCCGGGATGGCTTGAGTTTCAGTGCACGGGTTCGATGGTTCGCCACAGCACGCGTGGTTCGTCTATCGGAAGCTCACTGTTCTATCTTCCCTAGATGAACTGTTCTCTTTAGAAAGAAGACGAGAGAACCACGGCCAAACAGGTGGTCGATTGTCTACTGCTGCGCAGCTTGTTTGATTGTTTCCGAACTGTTTTGTAGCAAGCACCATGCATGTGGCAATGTCCTCGAGCCCTGAACAATCTGGTTGCCCTTTGAGTGTTGGGCTACTGCTTCCTCTGGCCAGTCTCATCTCATGTCAGTCCTTTCACCACCAATCATCAACGTGTGTGCTCTAGTCACCGTGTTTTTAACCTATTTACCCCATGGAATTCACTCATGCTAGTCATACAACCCACATACGAAAAAAAATCTAAGGACTTCAATCTATTCTTGGAAAATAAGGTTTATTTGATACAAAGGGGTTCAATGCTATAAGAAATGTAGTTGCACTATTATGGTCACTTGTCAAACTGTTGTTCATTTCCTTGATTAAAATTAGTCCTTGCTTCAATCATAACCAAATCGTATTCCCAACACAAATATAACCATTTTTTCCATGGGATATTAATTGGTGAAATCGATTGTGGGGGACAATAAGCTTTAAAGTATCGAGGACCGTGTATCGATCGATGTACCGCATAAATATGATGTTAGAAAGAAGCTTTTTATGAGGCACAATCTCATCCATCCACCCAAGAAAAAAAATGCACATAGCCTTTTGACCTCTTCCCGCCATCGCTCTCACTTGCGGTTTTTCACTATTTCGTTCAAAGGTGAATCGTCATTGTCATGATTCCGCACCTTAGGATTTCCTTAAAAATAACAAGTCACCTTAACCTGGTAGTTCATAATTATGATCTAACACACAAACATGAGCTGATCTCTAAGTAGTAAAAGCATGTACGTGGTTCTATCCTTTTGTACTCCACAAGCTCGGTTGCACCTGTTGAATTGCTGTCATGTGGATTCGACATGAAGCGCATAACTGTATTAATCATGTCGCGGATAAACTACCGCGCGCCGTTGCCAGGAGTAGTTGATTAGTTTTGCCTAGTAATCAAGTTACAGGAGTATAGCCTTGATTGGACAGGGGAGCGCGCGGCTCTTGTCTTTGTGCAGCCCCCACTAACGTTGAGACAGGCAATGGAGTAGCCAAGATTCGTATTCTTTCCTCCCTCGTTGGACGGCGACGTTGGGGCTGGGCTGCTGGAGGCGAAAAGATTACGGGTGCGACTAAAAGCTGGAGAGGCCTGATTGGTCGACGCGACGGCTCGTGTGACGTTGAGATCGGCATCGGCGACGGCTAAGGTTGTAATTGCGTGCCAATCTGTGCCATACCACACAGCACGGTCTTGCTGCTCCAGTTTTGCTAATGTTCGCTTTGGGAGAGAAAGAAGTCTTCCCTGGGGATTGAGATTGGCCTCACGATCCCTCCCCCCTAAGCATCCGCCGCCGTCGCGGTCAGCTGTGTCGCGGAAAGAAAGGAAAACGAAACGAAACGAAATGAAATGAAATTCGTCGCTGACGGTGATTGGAAATGTAGGAGCGGAGGGTGTGCGTATCAGAGATTTAGACTGGGCAGGGAGCAGCTGCCGGGCTGTGCTTTTCTATGAAGATTCAAGCGTGGCTGAATACAGGGAGAGGCGGAAATGGATGGCTAGGTGATAAGCGATGGATTAATTGCCTGATGTTTGCGTCGAAGGGAAAGAAAGGGAGAGGGTAGAAGAGGGAACAAGATCCTCTAACGTGAGAAGGGAAGGCATAGAAGCTACATTTTTTTTTTTTTGAGATTTTCCTGGTCTTTAGTACAACTTTGTAGTATCTGAACTCACGCATAACACACTCCTCACACACACACAACCCCACACAGACGTCACCCGTGCGCAAGCTAGACCTAACCAAACCTATACTAAGACTTGAGCCTCCGCGAGCCAGTGGCGGCGCCAGGAAATGGCGCCTGGGTATTCCGCCCAAAAAAATTTTTTTGCTCTAAATGTAGTATATGAATCAAACACCGTAATACTATCAATATATGAATAAAACAACACTAGCATGAAAACAATAGCAATATTTTAATTTATAAGCCAATAACGACATGAATACATAGGTACCTTTTGATTCATAAAGTGATGATGTTCCATCTTACATTATAACTTTGCACTTGCCTTTTTGGAAGAGATTGATGATATCCTCATCCTTTACTTGCCTGAAGAAATCTCTCTCAACAAATGTAACCATACAATAGTTCAAATAGTTATCACCCATTTTGTTCCTTAGCTTATTCTTCAAATAGCTCATTGAAGAGAACATTCTTTCAACACTAGCAGTGGCTACTGGTAGAATCAATACCAACTTAAGAAGCTTGTAAACAATATGATATTGTTCATGCTTCTTTGTCTTGACAAGCATAATCGATAGCTCGGACAGATTTTTCAAGTTTTGAAATCTTTCATCTCTACGCAAATTAGCAACATACATGTTTAGTTGCCATGGAAGCCTTGCTAGTTCATCTCTTGTAAAATCAGAAGCATAAAACTTTGTAGCAAGCTTAACAAACTTCTCTTGATCATAAGCAGCAAATAGATGAAGTGGACTAAATGATGCCATGCACAAATAAGTAGCTATGTGTTTACCTCATCAAATCTGCCATTTAGCTCACCAAATTGCCTATCAAATGAGCAATTAAGCCTTGTTTTTGCTTGTTTTTGCAGCCTTTTCCCACATTCATTTTCCTTGTTTTTGCAGCCTTTTCCCACATTGTATGTATGCTACTACCAACAATACCACTCTTCTTCTTCTACAATAAAAAACAAGAAATAGAAAATTAAAATCTTGCATCTATGATTCTATGAAGCTAATAGGAGTGAATGATTTGTCTAGAAAGCAATTAAGCAAACAATGAAGTAAAGTAACAGCAAGAAATAAAATTGGGGGCAGTACGCCATTACCGCTGCTCGGCGCTGGGAAGCCTAGGATGAGGCGGCGCGGACGGGAGGAGGGGCTAGGACGCGGGTCGGCAGGGGGCGGGGCCGGGGCGCCGCCGCCGCCGCGGCGGGCGCGGGGCCGTCGCCCACTGCTCCGGGATGCATCGCCGGGCCGGATGGGGCGGCGCGGACGGGAGGAGGGGCTAGGGCGCGGGTCGGCGGGGGCGGGGCCGGGGCGCCGCCGCCGCGGCGGGCGCGGGGTCATCGCCTGCTGCTCCGGGATGCATCGCCGGCGGCGGTCGTGGGCAGGTCTGCGTGCTGCGTCGCGTGCGTCGCGTGCCTGCTGCAAGTCTCCGACTCTGCGTGCTGCGTCGCGTGCGTCTGCCTGTGACTCTGCTGCGAGTCTGCCTGTTGGGCTGGGCCAAATACGATCTAATTTTTTTTCCCATCAAAAACATGGGTATTCCATGGAAGACAGGGGAATACCCCCAGCGCCGCCCATGCCGCGAGCCTAGATCTTCTGGGAAACCCCTGCGGTGGTGGGCACACCACAATACCAGTGTCGAACCGCGGTCGAAATCGGCTCCGTAGCTTGAACTGGGGCATACTGATTTATGGGCTCAGCCTTCTGCATATATGCAGCCCATAGGGCCCTCCAGAAATTGCTACATGCAGGAGTCGAACTCATGAGCGGGCAGCCAGCCACTGCTGGGCATTGCCAACGCGCTACACGCGTTCCTCGAAGCTACATTTTTCTGGACAGAGATTTGGTGCACATGGATACCAGTAATCTTATTTTTCGAATAAATAAAAATCATACTTTTGAGTTTTAAAAAATTCTGAAAAAAATCCGCATATAGCCAATAACGTATCCCACAAACGTGTAAAATATTAATTTTAAATAATTTATATTTTGAGCTACACAAAATAACAAAAGTGCACATCTGAGTAGTCATTTTGAAATCTTCAAAAACATGTCAGCTTTTTTATTTTTTCCTAGCACAAAGTAAAGATAATTTTAGGTTGAGATTTTGCATGATTGTGAGCCAGAATTTTTTTTTCTGATTTTTTGATAACTTATAAACAATTATTTTTTAAATGGCGAGAGTACTGGAGCTCAGGAGCCAAACACACTTTTCGCATTTCTCTATATTTTTTTTGAAACGGAGGCAAAAGATTTGCATCTTTCTATTAGTTAAGGAGCGTACTTTGACAAATAAAATAAAAACAACGAACAAAGTACTAAGGGATTACTCTCCCGGTATTACATAGCTCAAAGGCTATTTTGATCTAAATTAATTTGCACACTGTAAATACGTGGTATACATTTACAGTAATTACTTATAATCAAAATTATGACTGGCAGTTTTCTGATTTATGAGAGTTATATAAACAGTAATTATGTACAGTAACTTACTACAGTACAGACTAAACAATATTTGTTACAGTACCCTGAGTTAACATCTTTACTTTACACTTGCTGTGTACTGTAGTTCTTTGACTTCTCTTCTTGATGTTGGAGGATCTGATTCCGGTAGAAGAGATGAGACGAGGCGGATGAAGTGGGAAGAGAACAAGAACTTGCTTGCAACCCTTGTGGGCTGGGCTGGCATGTCCAGGTTTTGATGTCTGCATCATCCCAGTGGTGAGGTTTTGGCGCATTGCAAGCAATGGATGTCCGTGTAGCGTCTCGGCGGGATCAGCGTTGGATTATGTGTTGAAAATACAACACATAATTCTAGGGTTCTATAATATTCTATACTGACATCAGCACATGTGATGCTTGCATATCGATTTCTCCGAGGAACTCGGGATCCTTGGATCAAATGTATCATACACGACTGGGACCATGACATACGGTAAAAAAGTTGTTTTTGTTCTTAGTCCTATAAAATAATATATTGTATTTTGTATTATCTCATCTATTATTGGGAGTATAGGTACACCGACAAGGGTTCGACTACAAGTCGGTGCATATTGTGGCAGTGAACACAACCATGCCACTGGATCAAAACATGGGCTAACTCCAGCTCGGTCTTGGTGAGCTGGACAAACATCAGCGGCGTGCGATACATCAACATCTATGGGTCTTCGTATACGTCAATCATTGGCTTTAGATAAAAATTCTAACCTTCATTTATTTGACAATCGGAATGGCGTGATTTTTGCCCCTCTCCCTATTGGGTTATCATGCTTTGGTTAAGAATTATGGCTAAAGCTCCAGCCGATAGTGCCAATACCGATGGCATTCACATGCAGATGTCTAGAAATGTTCAAGTCTAAAGCTCTGACATCAGCACAGGTGATGCTTACACATCAATTTGTCCGAGCAGCTCGGATCCTTAGATGAAATATATCATGTGCGACTCGGGTTATTATGCATTGGTTGGTTGGGAGGGGCTACTGCCCCCCTCTCCCTATGAGCTCGAGCCAAGGAGTACACACACTATATAATGACGCCACCAAACACTTTGTCTTTCTTGATTTGTACAAACGTTTCTACTGTAACCAAATTGCGGGGAGTCTGATGGCACCTATGGCTCGATCAAGGTGATTGTCAAAGCGAAGTTTTTCTACACCTGAAACATTACATTCTAGGTATCGAAATTTTCTTCTGTTTTCACCTTGGGTGTCTATTGACAACTTTCACCTGAAAATTAGCCCGACCACCCTTAAGGCCTTAACACCATGCAATTCGTTAGTACACATTCATATTCTCTGTGTAATTATACCCAAGACTACTAAGGGCGTACCCATGTAAAAGCAGCCTGGGTCACAGGCACCGGGTACAAATCAATGGAATTTTTTCCTTGGTATTTTTTTCATGAAAAAAATAACTCTAGGAAGAAAATTAAAACTGGATCTGTTGTTGGGCCGGCCGATCATCACGTCCATGCGGATGTCGTTGCGATACGGGAAGCAAAACAAGTACAAACAAGATCTGCCTACCCAGAGCTACACCCTCAACTAGCCAGCCCAATGGCCTAACTAACATTTGATGGCCTGTTTAAAGCTACCCTTATTTGTCTAGAAAGAAAAACTCAGTGTCATTCTTCAAACATGGCTGTAGCCGAAGCTCCACATGGACCATACCTAGTTTATTTATGGCATGGAAGCCACGCAACGCACACCGAAAACTAACCAGTGCAAAGGAAAACCGATCGTACCTTGCACTCTGCCTCTGCCCAGTCTTCTATCATCCTGTCGACGCGGTCATTTTCATGACGATGAACACCGTTCACGACGTTGCTAGTTATAATCTGTTAATCTAATTAATCAAACGGACTTTCTCTAGAAACCCAACTCAAAAGCAATGCAACGCTGCAGTTCGGCAATTGAGCATTGTTCCAAGCTAGCTAGGAGCCTGAACTGGTTCCACTCGGCGATCGACTTGCAGCTTCGATCGATCATTTGTCCAGTTTTCTGTAGCCTTTGCTCAGAGGTCTTGTTCTTGCGGTGAAGGTTGGACTGCGCGGCGCGCATGCATGGCGCGAGTGCCGGTCGCCGTGCTCTTCCTCATCACCGGCGTTATGCTCATGCTCGTGCTGCATATCCTCGTGATCGCCTGGGCGATCAGGCGTGGCCACGCGCTGCGGCGCAGCACGTCGTCGTCACGGGACGAGGAGGAGCACGCGGAAGCAGGTATGACGGCCGATGAGCTCGGCGAGCTGCCATGCCAGGATTTCAAGGCCGTCGCGGCAGCGACGCCCGGCCGCGAGTGCGCGGTCTGCCTGGAGACGTTCCTGGCCGGCGACCGGTGCCGTGTGCTGCCGGGATGCGGGCACGCGTTCCACGCGCCATGCGTGGATTCGTGGCTTCGCAAGAGCCGCCAGTGCCCTGTCTGCCGCGCCGAGGTGGCAGGCTGCGGGAAGCCTGCCGGCGCGGTGGTTGATGAACCCGCCAGCTCGGAGAGCGTTGCTGAAATACTGGGAGGAGCAGATCGCTAGTGAATTGCTCGACTTGCTTCATGTACATACAAACATACAGGTTGCTTCTTATATGGAACTAATTCATATATTCATTCAATTAGTGCTTCTGAGTTCTGATTGATATTTTGGTGATGTATACACTAGTCATATAGGTTCATTAATAAATGCTTTCATTTCACGAAGATACTGGTGTAAACTTCTTGTGCCAGATTGTTAGGCTGTAAATATTCGTACATATCCAAATGGCTGTTGTAACCATTTGTACTGTTCGCCATCATCTATAGTCGGATGTATTTCCTTAATTCCCGACCCCTCCCCAAACCCTCCTCTCCCGACCCCTCCCCAACCCTAACCGCCGCCGCCGCCGCCGGTAGCACCGCCGGGGCAAAGACCCACGGGGCGTGGCGGCGGCGGGGACCTTTCCTCGCCGGCGTGGGGGACGGCAGACGGGCTCTCCCTTCCTCGACGCTCGCGGCGGCGGCCGGCGCGGATGGTGATGGGGCAGCGGCGGCTCTTCCGCGTCACGAGGGCGCCCGGGGCACCAGCCTTGGGTTCGATGGAGGAGGTGGCTCTCTTCTGCGCCGGAGAGGGTCGGCCTGCGGTTGGTGGTGGTGGATCTTTTGATCTATCACCGCGATCCGGCGGCGAGATGGAGGAGCATGGAAGCCGGCGATAGTGTCGCCGGTGGAGGGCTGGATTGGTCAGCCTGGGATGGTCGCCGACGTGGGGGTCCGACCTATATAAATGCGGCGGTCCTAGGGCCTCTCTTGCGTGAAGAGGAGGACCTACCGGAGGCCTGGACTCGTGATCTGGCCGGAGGGTTGAGTTCCGGAAGGCTCCGCCGGCGAATGTAACAGTGTTTTGCATGGAGTTTGCTGGATCAGAGGTATTCGGTCGTGCGCACCCATGCTTTTATTCCGACCGATTGGTTCTCGAGGGAGCGGCGTGAAGCTCTTTTTCTGTGTTGACATCAAGTGACTGTGGATCCATGATGAAAGTCGGAAGAAGAGAATTGCATGAAGGCCAGAGGGGAGGACTAGCTAAGGGAGGTTCAAGTCTCCGCGCTGTTGAGAGACTTGCTTGGTGTTCCGGGCTTCACAACAGCGGTATGAAAGTGGGGGCGACAACACAGGTGAAGCGCAGAGTCCTACCTTTCAGGGTGAAAACCCAAGGTCTGGCCTTAACTGGTTGTGCCTGGCAATGGCTTTGGTGGAGGCATTGTTTTGAGAGCGGGGACTATCTTCAGGGTGAAAACCTAAGAACTTTGATCGGGCGACGACGATGTTTGAGCATTGTTCCCTTCTTGGAGGCGTCGTTTTTGGAGAGTCTGTAATTCAGGTGTTGTCTTGGCGGTGGATGTATTGCTGTTGTTAGGCCCGAAATACTGTAGCGGGACTTTTATTTTTTAGTTTTTTTTCCTTTTTTTGGCTGTGTGCATCCGTAGTGCCATTAGGGTGGTACGTTGTCGCAGAGGCGGGTGTAATTGGTATCTTCTTGATATTAATATATTCCCTTTATTGAAAAACATGTTCATAGCATGCCACACAAGGATGGGTTGTCAACCAAGTTTTATATAGCCAGCTATAGCCCGACTATAACCCCACTATAGCTTTTTGGTAGCCCTCCGGTTAAACATATGTTATCTATAGGGCTAATGAGAAAACGCTAATAGCCCGCTATAGCCCTATTTAGCTCCTACTTAGCCTCTAATTTAGCCGCTAAAATATCTCTTTCCCAAAATTTTCTTCTCTTCTACTTTTAGTTCATGGTTTTTGAACTCCCAATTCAATCTAATTAAATAAAATTTCTGAGTTGAATAGCCGAATATTTTTGTTGAATAAGTCATATCTGGAATCATGTTTGAGTCATAGTTTTTTTTTCTTGTTCCTGTTCTTGTACTTGGCTTCCTTTTTTCTGTTGGGTTTCATATCTAGCTTTCTAATTTGCTTGGGAAAAAAACTTTGATGTTGTTGTTGTAATTGAAAAAGAAGGGTAAATGAATTAGCCGGCAATAACCCAGCTATACCTATTTTTAGCTTCTAAAATATCGCTGCTAATTAAAATAGCCTGTTATTTTAAAGTATGGTTGTCAATTAATATCATAATCCTCTTTTCTTAGCCAAGCTTCCAAGGTATATTTCATAGTAGTATCAGAGCAAGTCTACGATCTGTTTCAACCATGACCATTACCAGTAGACCGCCAAACTTCTGTCGACGCCACCTCTTTTTTCCGAGTCAACCTTGGTCACGTCAATGATGTCCATCCCTTCAGGCATTACTAGTCTCACACAATTTGTTAGTGGCAAACTAACCAGGAATAGCATATCACGGCCTACTGTAATATCTTTATGAACTAGTCTATTATATTATATATTAAAAGCAAAATAAGGATATTTTTCGAGGCACCAGGTTAATCCACATATACTTAAAAAATATAAACCGATGATATTAATAATGGCGTCTAAGATTTAAAGATAAAAAGTTTTACGCATAACAATTTACGTGTACAAAAATAAACTAATGTCACGTCTATCACGCCTTATAACTACATGATTTTCCTTTGAAACATAGACTCGGCAAGAGATTTTCTTTGAAACGTAGACTCGGAAAGAGATTAGCTAGACATGTAGGGAATCTTACAGGAGTTAGCTATCCGGGTCTTTTTGAAACCAAATGAGCTGATACCTGACACGTTCTAGACAAAATCTACAAAACGAAAACGACACGGTCTATGGTAAACTCCGTATCTCCATAGGATTCTAGGTGCAGCCTTTTATTCTTTTTATGGTAGCCAATCTACAGTATTTGTACTACATACAAGTTCAAACCTGCTAAACTAGACATGCATGTGCATCATAGAGAGATGCAAGAAAACACATTTCCTTGACATGTAAAGCATCGCCTACAAAATATTGCACTGTACAAAGTTTAGCAATCAGGCTAATGCGCGCGAACTTGATTAATATACAATTAAATCTTTTTCCTGGACGCATTTCCAAATTTCTTCTTAACCCTGTATTTCCGGTTACTAGCGAGAGAATTTGTACAAGAAGAAAATTACTGGTATTTATATAATTTCCTCAAATTTGATATTCTTTGGTAAATTTTGGATGAGTTTGCAAATTTGTCTGAAAAATCTCAGATGATATTACTAAATGGTAATTTTGAAAACCAGTACGGTGACCATCGGTATATTTGCCCACCCGGGATAAAAAAAAAACGAGAATACACATTAATAGGTCAATGTAAAGAAAAATTTCAAGGTCAGAAGTTAAACCAGATTTGAAATATCGGTCGGTGTTTTGGGTTACTAGCGAGAAAATTTGACCACAAAAGTTCCCCATATCTATATAATGTACTAAAATTTAATTTTCTTTCATCAATTTTGGTTGAGTTTGTAAATTCAATTGACAAACCTCGGACGGTATTCGATCGGTATTTCTGGCTATTTACAAAAAATTACTTGTGACCAATGGTATTTTTCCCACTCGATATAAAAACAATAATACAAGTTAATCCGTCAATCGTAAAAAAAATTCATGCGGCAAAAGTAATAGCAGATTTCAAATATCGGTGGATGTTTCTGGTTATTAGCAAGAAAGTTTGTACTAGACGAAATTACTCTGTCTATATAATTTTCTCAAATTTATTTCGTAAACTTTGGATGAGTTTGCCAATTCATTTGACTGATCTCGAAAGTTTAGCAATCAGGCTAATGCGCGAACTTGATTAATATACAATTAATTCTTTTTCTTGGACGCATTTCCAAAATTTCTTCTCAACCCTGTATTTCCGGTTACTAGCGAGAGAATTTGTACAAGACGAAAATTACTGGTATCTATATAATTTGCTCAAATTTATTATTCTTTGGTAAATTTTGGATGAGTTTGCAAATTTGTCTGACAAATCTCAGATGATATTACTAAATGGTAATTTTGAAACCAGTAGGGTGACCATCGGTATATTTTCCCACCCGGGATAAAAAAAAACGATAATACACATTAATACGTCAATGTAAAGAAAAATTTCAAGGTCAGAAGTTAAACCAGATTTGAAATATCGGTCGGTGTTTTGGGTTACTAGCGAGAAAATTTGACCAGACAAAAATTCCCCATATCTATATAATTTACTAAAATTTAATTTTCTTTCGTTAATTTTGGATGAGTTTGTAAATTCATTTGACAAACCTCGGACGGTATTCGATCGGTATTTCACGGTATTTACAAAAAATTACTTGTGACCAATAGTATTTTTCCCGCCCGATATAAAAACAATGATACAACTTAATCCGTCAATCGTAAAGAAAATTTTCATGCGGCAAAAGTAATAGCAGATTTGAAATACCGGTCGATGTTTCTGGTTATTAGCAAGAAAGTTTGTACTAGACGAAATTATTCTGTCTATATGATTTTCTCAAATTTATTTCGTAAACTTTGGATGAGTTTGCCAATTCATTTGACTAATCTCGAACGGTATTCGATTGGTATTTTTGGGTATTTTGTGGCCACAGGTTCTTCTCACCCGAGATATAAAAAAGATGATATAATCTAATATTTTGACCTACAAAAAATTTACGGGAGGCAACGGTGGTGTATCAACAATAACCTCTTTTCAAAAATAACGGTGTATTTGAAATATTGGTATTTCCGGAAACCATTAATATCTATGACCACCGAAATTTTGTCCCACCCGAGATGAAACTCTCTGATATAAGCTAATACATCGATGTAAAAAAATATTTTACAGGAGGCATTAGTGGTGTATCAATAAATTCCTCCTTTCCAGAACTAACGTCACATTTGATATTTGTACTTACATGAGAAAATTAGGCATTAATTTCATGATCTACGCAGATTACAACAGTCTATTAGTTTCTATAATGTATGATGATTGACTTGGTTTTATCTCATATGTTATCGATGCAAATAATTGTTTACTGAGTGGAGTATGTTTAATAGATAAGAACAAGCTCTCATTACCCGTGCAAAGCTAGCGCAAGCATTTATGGTCAAATCTTGAAAAGTCACGAGTCTTTCTCGAAAAATGCTGATGTGCCACCATATCTATCTATCCGAGACACCACATTAAGCCATGTCACCCAAATTATATTGATATTTAGATCTAAATGTGTGGCTAGGATTTAAAGAAAGATTAACAGTTAACTGACACTCCTGATTATCGAAATTCAAATATGAAGGAGACTAGCATACCAAATACCGTTAAAAGGAAAAAATTGTACTTATAACCAAAGGTAACCAAAGGTGATTATATAATAGTTTGTAAACAAATGATCATACCCGATTAGTCTAGCGTATCAGGACGTCCGGTTCAGATAGCTTGCCAGATGCACAACATAAGTTTTTTCTGAGAGAAGATAACTTCCTTTTTGAGGGCTTGCATGACCTCGTTTTATTAAATTTAGATCGGTACTATCTATTTATATCTATATATATATATATATATATAATAATAATAATAATAATAATAATAATAATAATAATAAAGGAGCTAAGGTTTCTGCCAAAATTTAAGTCCAACATTTTTTGGACCGTTTTACCCTCCCACCAAATCGCATAATACATCAAGTTGCCACCATACCGATTCCTTCTGCCAGGCTACCGGTTCATCCTTTCCCTCGAGAGGGCCGCGTACAGGGCTACCGGTCACGACGGCGACCGGCAGAACTCGAAGGCGGCGCGCTAGGGTACTGAGAGGAGGCGGCGACGTTGACCCTGGCAGGCGGCGCGGGACGAGCGCGGAGGGAGGAGAGCTCGGGGCCTGCGCTTGGTGCGCGGGCAGCCCCGGGGCGAGACGCGGCGGCCTTGAGGACAGAACGGAGGTCGACGGCGGAGCTGAGCGACGTCCGCGCGAGGACATGAGGAGGTCGGGGTTGACGACGTCGGCGCGGGGACGCAGCGGCAGCGCGGTTGGCGGCGGTGAGTAGGCGGAGCCAGCTAAGAGAGGATGGGGACGAGCGGCTCGGGTGGGGTTCTCGGGCACAGTTCTCGGGGGGCACAGACCACAAAGAAAGAGAGGGTGAGGGACCTGAGAGGAAAAGGGAAGAAGCTGGGGGGTGAAAAGAGGCCGGCGGCGGGGGTGTGGGGTGCAAAACAGCCAGGAGGCTGTCGGTGGGGGCTAGGGTTTGGCCCGGGGTGGGCTGTGCTGGGTTGTTGGGCCGCCGGCTGGGCTGGGTCTGGCCTGGCCAGGTTGGAGAGCTCCTCTCCCCTGTTTTTTTTAATAAAACCTTTTTCCTGTTTTTATTTTCTGCTTTGTTTTAAGGGTAAATTGGTTTTATGCCACTCTCTATTCCACAGATTGCACATACGCCATTACAAAAACTAGACTTGAGGATATGCCATTCTAACTATTCAATACCTTCATCCATGCCACTTTGTACACCTCAAAGGATAGCTGTTCAAGAATTATATGTATTTCAGTGTATACGATAGTATTTACCATAATAGCCCTGGTTTCAAAAGGAAGGTAGCACTTTCAGGTCATTTGGGCACCCGAAAAATTCAAAAATTCAAATTTTGGAAAAAATTCAAACTTCTCAGAAAAATCTGGAAAATTTTCAGAAAATCAAAACCATTAAAACGAGTCTATTGTTCCATTTTGAGAAATTTCTGGGCAGATTTGCATCGTTAAACAAACATTTTCTGTTCGAAATTTGTCAAATTTTGGCCGAAGAAAATCTTCTCAGAAAAATCTGAAAAAATTACAGAAAATCATAAACACCAACATCATTGTACTGTTATAATTTGAGGCATTTCTGGGCACATATGGTCCAGCAAACTGAGGTGCGAAGTTCTGTCCAGAAACTTCAACACCAAATACACAAAAATTCAGCAGCAATTCCCCTCAAGCGGCTGAATTCATCCTGCACAGGGGCGAGAGGCGGGCCTGTGCTGGGCGTGCGGCTGGGCGTGCGGCTGGGCGAGCGGAGGACGAGCGGCTGGGCGTGCAGCTGGGCGAGCGGCGGACGAGTGCAGGGACGAGCGGCGCCGCCCCACACAGCAGCAGCGCTGGCCGCGGCTCTGGGGCGCGGGTCGGCGGCGCGGCTCCGGCGCGCGGTCGGCGAAGCGGCTCCAGCGCGCGGTCGGTGGCGCGGCTCCCGGGCGCAGGTCGGCGGCGCCTTCCACTGCCACGCCGGTCAGCCTTGCCGCCCTCCACTCCTCCACTTCCTTTAGGGTTCGTGGAAGGGCACGACTTTAGGATGTGACGAGCGGGGTGGGTTGGCCTCCAAATTGACTGTGCTCTGCTAAAAATAAAGGTCTGTATACAGTATCGTACGTACAGCACACGGTATACATTCATGTATTGGAGAAAAATGGCATAAGTGAAAGTATTGGATAGTTAGAGTGGCATATCCTCAAGTCTAATTTTTGTAATGGCATATGTACAATCTGTGGAATAGAGAGTGGCATAAAACCAATTTACCCTTGTTTTAAAGCCATTTAACATAGTTTTAATATAGGAAATAACTAGAGAAAAATCGGTTTTTATTTCGGCTGTGGATGGGGCCAAAAAAAATAACAAACACACCTACCTGATGCGTGCAAGAGGAATAAATTGACTTCAACTATCCTTGAATCGGCTATAAGCTGCAGGTTAACTTGCAAAATCCGTACCTGCCCAGTTTTAGCATTGCTGACATTTGTACACAATGTCTATTGGTTGAGGTCGGATTTTTTTCCCACTAATTTAAGAAGCTTAGGCTAGGTGAATATAATTAGGTCTTTTTTTGTTATTTCTTGAAACAAGTTGAAGTTTTTTTTCACCGTTAAGATTAGATGCAATTTAATAGGAAAACGTGCAAATAAATAGGAAAAAACTTTATTATCTTACAAAATAAAAATAAGATTGAACAAAAAATACTAATTTTATTTAATCAAAATTGTATTCGAACCTGGTCGCTAAACTTTAAAACAAAAATCTATTCAATATATAAAATTCAGTTGAGTATTTATCACATCCACAACACAGATACTATTTATCCCGGTGCAACGCACGGGCATTTGTGCTATATACTATAAAGACGATAAGTGAAGTCTAAAAGAGACACACTGCATTAATTCACATAAGCTATTACATCATTGAAACCCACCACACAAACCCTAACTGGCAAAACCGATCTACAAACACCAAGGGCGGGTAGAGGCGTCACGCCTCCCCTTCGGGTTGCTCTGTTGATTGTAGTACTAGTAATAACATAAGAGATTAAAGGTCGGGTTAAAATTACGTAAAACACACACACATGAAGAGGTATGACCGAGATGTTGATATACAGGGCAGTAGAAAGTTGAATTGAAACCACGTACAACTTGGAGTCTAGGACATGTCTAACTATACTTGGAGTTTAAATCCGATCAGTCGACCTAAAAGTAGGAGCTACGTTCATCAATTTATTTTTGTGTATGTACGCTAGCTAGCTAACGACATTTTTTTTTGATAAAGGATGCTTTATTACTTTTGGAAAGCAATTACATCCAGCCTCTGAATAACCATGATGCACACAGCCGTTTATGATAGTCAAGTCTAAAAAAGATGCCAAACTAGAAACTAGGCGAAAAATATATCGGAACGATGAATCGCAAAACGCCTAAGAATGAACACTACATGGAACCCAGCGTCGGTCGTGGATCTAGCCATACATTGTTAACTTAAGAGTACAGGCTGCTCTGGGCGAACATACTCTTCCAAATGCTGCCCCTCCAAGTCCTTGACTTCCATGGTTTACTTCATGTGAGGCGAAATTAGCCGACATAAAATTCAAGAGTGTCAAACTCTGCTGCATGGTTGAACATATAGAATCAATGATGAGCCCATATTTGCGCCGCGTGTCTTAATTCCACATTGCCTCTCAAGCCAATCTTGCTCTAACATATATGGGGAGATAAATCCAAGGAAAATACGTTCTAGCTGAGTTCATCGAGTTCGTGAAATTCCAAGGCATTCACAAACGGAACGAAAGGCCCTTGATAGCTCCTCTAGGTGTTCCATACCAGCTCTGTATTTATAGAGATGCATTCTGCGTGTATTCACGCATAAAAGTAGATAGGCATCTTTACCATCACGTTACACCGCGTCTCCTTGAACATTATGAGAGCACTTATTTGTTGCTTAATTTTGAAATTATTTCCCTCCCGTGGTCCGATCTAAAAGTGCAAGAACTTATTCAAATCCCCCATGAGAGAGAATACCATATAGTTAACTCTTCCGCGGGTCACATGATTTTATAAACATATTTCACATACATGTTTTTGCTTGTGTACAAATTTTGCTTGTGTACAAATTTTGTATTGGTAAGTAGTGCAATCCAAATTATTTTCACTTATCTTGTGGAATATTTGTCTCGATGACAAATAAATTGACAAGCCGACAACTGATCTCCGGTGTGGCTTTTCTAAGCATCAACTACAACGCCACGACATGCATTTAGTTGCCACAATTTCTATTGAATTTTCGAGTTATGGAGTTTCAGTATCGATTATGTCACCAAAGTTTGCAATACAAACAATCACCGTCCTCAATGTTACACACACATGTGCACCACAAAATGTTATAACCTCCGCTAACAACAAGAGGCCGGTATCAAGCAGAAGCGAAGATACAATATTGGGAACTGAGCCCTTTAGAAGGTGGCAATTCACAGCCACGCAGTGTGAAGGCAATCGTATAAATCTTTTTTGTTTTTCAAGAGTTACCCCCCCCCCCCCCCACTACGGGAAAAACAGGCGATGCCGTGCAGCCTATCTTTACCGTGTGCACACTCACGGTAAAGAATTATTTGCCGGGAGCACGGAGAAAAACGCACGACAAAGATATTGACCACGGTAAAGATAGACACAAGCGCACGGCAAAGACACGAACCATGGCAACGACAGAAGAGAGTGCACGACAAAAAAAAAATTGCACGGCAATGGACCAACAGAGCCTGGGCATTGTCGTGCCTCGCCCTTTGCTGTGTGCCGATCTGGGACGCACGACAATGGACCCACAAAGCCCACGATAAAGAATCGTTGCACGACAAAGGCTCTGGGCATTGCCGTGCCTCGCCCTTTGTCGTGCGCCAATCTGGGACACACGGCAACGCCGCCTTTGCCGTGCATTTTGCCTTTGCCATGCGTCATATGGCATTTTCCGTTGTTTTTCCTTACTATTTTATTTCATCTAATACTTATATTTATTTTTTAATTAGTTTTACTTTTTGATGACTATTTATTAGTGTTACTTAAGACAATGTGTATATACCATACTATTTGCAATACAAAAGTACTATCCATCTTCATTCCCCACATATAAATTCAGGGTTTCAGAGCAATCCGCGCTTCGGAAAAGAAATTGGCGCACGACAAAGACGTTGCCGTGCAACATTTGCGACGCGCACGAGAAAGATGTCGTTACCGTCGGATACTTTGTCGTATGGCGTCGCACGGCAAAGTCTTTGCCGTGCATATAGGTCTCTTTGCCGTGCGAATTGTCGCACGTCAACGTCCTTCTTTCCCGTAGTGTCCTCCCCCCCTCCCTCCCCATATGATGGCACTTCTGAATAGGGACATGTTTTAATAGAAGATTTCTCCAATGCATTGTCTCTTAAGAGCCGTATTAAGTACGTTTAAATTTAATGGATTATGTGGTGATGCATGCATGTGAATGGGCTAGTAATTTATTCTTCCTATATTGTGTGCAACATCCGTATGTTAGCTATCTAACTGCCACATCTGCATTTTACCTATGATATTTGTACCAGGAGACATGCTTTGGAGAAGGCAAAACACGTAGGATGCTAAGAAGTTTGTTCTCGTAGTTGGGATTTGGAATTGATTTGTGTCACGCATGCATAATTGAAAAGAAGAATTATTGCTAGATGCCCATATGCTTGCCACACGTGCTCTCTTATTTTTATTTATTTATAGAGCTGCACTCTACATCCAATGTAGTCTTACCTCCCTCACGCGGATCAGCGAGAACCTTTGGATACTGGATGCAGTCTGCTGATGACGGTTATACGGGCTATCTTCAGCTAAGGCGGTTGGCTCCATACTAGATATCTACATGATACATAGACGAGCTTTGCTACTTTTATTTCGTTAGCCGATTTTTGTATCTACCTTATGTGATCTGTCATTTGTAAACCTTGATATTTGATACTCTCGCTTGGCAATAAAAGAAAGCCGTGTGCATCGTTTCGATGCAGAGGTTGCAGCGATGTTCCCATTAAAAAAAAAACTCTACATCCAATCAGGTAAGAGGGGTGGGGGATCTCTTCAAATATCTAACCACCCTTTACTTCTTAGGTCTATATGGTGTCTTTGAAATTTAAGATGTCTCTCACTGATGCGTGATGGCATATCGTTTATCTGGAAAGTGGTAACTGAAGGTGTCAATGCCGAAAAGTATCAATTCGGATCAATAGGAGGGGCACGTATGTGTTCACCATTTTTACCCGTGTGCTCACAGCGAGAGAATCAAGCTTCTAAAAGAAAAAGAAGCAGAGAATTGGACAAGTCTAGTTCAACATTGACCGTCAACCACCGGCCTTGCACCGTAAAGACATCTGGACTGAAAAACCCCCTCCTCGTCCTCGGGTCGCCCCGCTCGTAACTTTCTTCCCAGAATTCAGACCTAATCATCTTTGCTCTATAAGTACAAGATCATCGTCACAGTCCGCGTGCGGGAAGCGTGTGCGACTTAGACTTAGACTTTTACTTGTCGAGGAGAGGAGAGGAGAGCGAGCCATGTTGCCGTCCATCGGAGTTAGTCATGGCCGTGCTCAGCACCGGAGGTACTTGGAGAGGCGATCCTCTCTTTCTTTGATGGAGATGCAGCAGGTAATCGAGCGACCCTCTCTTTCTATTTTCGCGTGATGCCATAAACTTGGATGAACGCGCCATGGGCATATTTTGGATTCGCTTGTTCACCATGGGACAACCAGCATGCGACGCAGTCATGAACTGGTTTACATTAGCCGGAGGGCAGAATTCATTCACGGACCCAGTATGCATCTTCAACTACACGACATATGGGAGGAGCCTCTATATAAGCAGGGCATCGGAGAGATCGATACTACTCTCAACTCCATCTTCTTCCTTCTATACCACAGTGCTGCGCCGTCTTCCGAACCAAGTCGGCCGGCCCTGCTGTCCGCCGTGCAGTGGCAGCACGGCGAGCGGTGTCTCCGAAGCTCCGGCCGCGATCATCGACCCTGCACGGGGACGGTCTAGAGTTTTCTGGGCAGCGTCCTCGCGACCGCTCGATCTCCTGCGTCCTCGGCGGCGGCATCGTCGGCAAGCTCCATCAGTCGTACGTGTACGGGAGGGGGGATACGTACGATCACATCTACATCAACCTGCACTAAATACTTTGGCTTCGCGTCAAGGCTGTAAGTGCATCTGATGGTTTCCATTACTAGCGGTCTCACTAGATAAATATTGGTCTGCACTAGCTTGGTCAGTACGTGATTTATCTAGTACATCTAAATTGTCTTGATTGGTTCAGCTAGTGTATCTTGCCATGGTTAATCTGCTTAGTAAAAGCAACATCATGATCTTTATTTACCTGGCATGTTGTTATGTTATCTTCATCTACAGGCTCAGCATCGGGCGTACAACTAGTAGCTAGCAATCGTTATATATGTGAAATCGGTGTGCCTTATGTGATCTTGTCAATGTTCTGGTGCAACTTAAGTATAGAAGTATTTAAATTTTGTGTAACTGGTAAGCTTGGCTTTGGGGTGAAGAAGAAGATAAGCATTGAATTAAGTGAGGGAGATGGAGCGATGCTATCGATCAGCCATTGGCCTGGTTCGGAGCGGTGTGGAAACTCCTTCCGCTTGGCAACTCGCAGCTATGTTAGATCATCCGTCCACTGCTACAGCTTTTGCTTTTAATTCTTCTCTTCTCCCCCGCGGGCGAGATTAGATTATTGCGCGTATATATGCATGGCACGTGTGATGGCCGCCATGATCCTCCTTGCCACCGGTGTTGTGCTGGTTCTGGTGATGCACATTTCGTCTACGCGATCAGGGGGGGGGGGAAGCAGCGGGTCTGACGTCCGAGGAGCTCGGTGATGACCCACAAGTATAGGGGATCGCAACAGTCTTCGAGGGAAGTATTACCCAATTTATTGATTCGACACAAGGGGAGACAAAGAACACTTGGAAGCCTTAACAACGGAGTTGTCAATTCAGTTGCACCTGGAAACAGACTTGCTCGCAAGAGTTTATCAGTAGTAACAGTTTTATAGCAGTAGCAGTAGTGAAATAACGGCAGCAGAGTAACAAAGACAGCAGTAGTGATTATAGTAAACAGCAGGATTAAAATACTGTAGGCACGGGGACGGATGACGGGCGTTGCATGGATGAGAGAAACTCATGTAACAATCATAGCAGGGCATTTGCAAATAATAATAAAACGGTGTCCAAGTACTAATCAATCAATAGGCATGTGTTCCAATTATAGTCGTGCGTGCTCGCGATGAGAAACTTGCACAACATCTTTTGTCCTACCAGCCGGTGGCAGCCGGGCCTCAAGGGAAACTACTGGATATTAAGGTACTCCTTTTAATAGAGTACCGGAGCAAAGCATTAACACTCCGTGAACACACGTGATCCTCACATCGCTACCATCCCCTCCGGTTGTCCCAATTCTTGTCACTTCGGGGCCATTGGTTTCGGACAGCGACATGTGTATACAACTTATAGGTAAGACCATAAACAATGAATATCTTGATGAAGCAATAACATGTTCAGATCTGAGATCATGGCACTCGGGCCCTAGTGACAAGCATTAAGCATAACAAGTTGCAACAATATCATCAAAGTACCAATTACGGACACTAGGCACTATGCCCTAACAATCTTATGCTATTACATGACCAATCTCATCCAATCCCTACCATCCCCTTCACCTACAGCGGGGGAATTACTCACACATGGATGGGGGAAACATGGCCGGTTGATGTAGAGGCGTTGGCGGTGATGGCGGTGATGATCTCCTCCAATTCCCCGTCCCGGCGGAGTGCCAGAACGGAGACTTCTGACTCCCGCGACGGAGTTTCGCGATGTGGCGGCGTTCTGGAGGGTTTCTGGCGACTTCGACTTCTCCCCGTGTGTTTTTAGGTCGAAACGAATAAGTAGTCCGAAGGAGGGCGTCGGAGGCCGGCCGAGGGGGCCACACCACCGGCCGCGCGGGCCCCCCGGGCCGCGCCACCCGGTGGTGTGGGGCCCTCGGGCCTCCACTTCAAGTTCCCTTCTGGCTCCGTTAGTTTCCTGGGAAAATAGGGCCTTCTGCATAAATTCCGAGGTTTTTCCCGAAAGTTGGATTTCTGCACAAAAACGAGACACCAGAGCAGCTTCCGCTGAAAACAGCGTTAGTCCGTGTTAGTTGCATCCAAAATACACAAATTAGAGGTCAAACAATAGCAAAAGTGTTCGGGAAAGTAGATACGTTTTGGACGTATCAACTCCCCCAAGCTTAGCTTATTGCTTGTCCTCAAGCAATTCAGTTAACAACTGAGCGATAAAAGAACTTTCACGAACACATTTGCTCATATGATGTATATATTCTCATGATATGGCTAATACTTGAGCAGCTCATAATAAGGTACATGCAAATAAGATCATCTAACAGCTATATCAATCATGAAGAGGTACCAACAATTAATAATAAGCATCATGAATCATGTATATAAGCAGGATTGCAATGTTCATAAGAGAGTATGATAAAGTGGTATCTCGCTTGCCTGTATTTGATTGGCAAAACATAAATGCCCGGGCACCTCTGGAGTTCATAGAAAGACTAGAAGTAGTGATTGTCAAAGATAAAAGCATCAAAGTTATACCACAATCAATCATATTTTGAGACAAGCATATTATACTAAGAATGACAGTTGTGCTCTCAAGAAAGTGCTCAAAGAAAGGATGGAGACACAACATAAAAGTAAAAGATTGACCCTTCGCAGAGGGAAGCAGGGATTAACATGCGCTAGAGCTTTTCATTTTTATAAATCAGGAGTAAAATTATTTTGAGAGGTGTTTGTTGTTGTCAACGAATGGTAATGGGTACACTAACTACCTCGCCAACCGGACTTTCAAGAGCGGCTCCCATGAATTATTGCATATTTATTTGGCACTCCTTCCAACCTTTCTTGCACAAACCATGGCTAACCGAATCCTCGGGTGCCCGCCAACAATCTCATACCATGAAGGAGTGCCTTTTTATTTTAGTTTTATTATGATGATGACACTCCCCCAACCTTTGCTTACACAAGCCATGGCTAACCGAATCCTTCGGGTGCCGTCCAACAATCACAAACCATGGAGGAGTGTCTATTTAAGTTTAATTAATTCGGGACTGGGAATCCCATTGCCAGCTCTTTTTACAAAATTATTGGATAAGCGGATGTGCCACTATTCCATATGAGAGTCCGTCAAAAGTAAATGACAAGGTTGAAAGCTAAACACCACATACTTCCTCATGAGCTATGAAACATTAACACAAATTAAGAAGCATTTTGAAGGTTTTAAAGGTAGCGCATGAGAATTTACTTGGGATGGTTTGAAATGCCATGCATAGGTATTTATGGTGGACACTTTGGAATAACTTGGTTTTCATGTGTTTGGAGGCACGAGCAACGTTCCCGCTCAGTACAAGTGAAGGCTAGCAAGAGACTAGGGAGCGACAAATCAAGAGAGCAGTAACTGTCATAATCATGCTTGCGGCAAAATAAATTAACTGAGGCATAAAAGTGATACAAGAACTCTGAAGCAATGTAAATTATTGAGGCTTAATTGACTCTTGTTCAGTCATATGCATGCGTGAGCATGTGCCAAGTCGATATAAATGAATTATTCAGAGGAGGATACCACAATGCCATACTTACTTATGAATAAAACAATGCAAGCAAACATCCATGACATGCTACTCATATTAATAGATTGGAGCTAAACATGAGAGATCATGAACTACTAGACTTTCTCAAATAACATATACCTCACATGAACCAACTAAGCATGCTCACATGGATGAGTATATGTACAAAAATGAAAACAAATAGAGTTCATACCAGCCTCTCACCACAATCAGATTGTCGTAGATCGTCATTATTGCCTTTTCACTTGTGTAGCTTGGATAATATGAAATGAAAACCACGCTCCAGCCACCGAAGACCATTGAACTCATGATGAACTTTACAAACCAAAGAAGAACAGCAAATATTTTTGGTGTTTTCAAATTGCAAACAAGAACAAGAGGAAACAAGCAAACAAAGCAAAATCTTTTGGGTTTTCTTATAGCAAACTAGCAATAGCAAATAAAGCGAAACAATTGCAAGAAACCAAAGCAAACAAATGGTGAAGAGAAACAACAGAAATATTTTTGGTCTTTTTGTGTTTTGGGAAAGAAATAAAGCAAAAACAAGAAATAGCAAACTAAAAGAAACACAGAAAAGCAAGATGGCAGAAATCTGCCAAAACTTGACAGCAGTACAGAAATCGATTTTTACAAAAATCTTACGTTGCTCAGTTCAAAAAGTGTTCAACTAATGAAAGTTAGATAACAACCTGGGGAACCTGCACAAAAAATTTCAACTCAAAATAACGTTCTGGCTGTGCACACGAATTTTTCCGGTAACAGCCCAGAATCTGTTTTCAGGCAGCACTTCCCCAAATATCATCTTCCTCTCATTAGAAAACCACTCAAAGAGACTAAACAAGTATATACAAGTATCCAGCAATCATAATATGCAAAGAATGAGTGATGCCGGTATACCTCCCCCAAGCTTAGGCTTTTGGCCTAAGTGGAGTTCAACCCCAACGAGGGTCGTTCCTCGCCGGTGGGTAGTCCATGGAGTAGTCATAGTAAAGCTCCTGCGCGAGAAGAAAAGCGTGGAGGCTCCGCATATCCACCATGTTGATGCGAGGAACTTGCTGCATCGGATGACGAGTCGAGGTGCTCCTCGACCTCTATGTCGTCTCTTGCATGTTGGCCTCCTCTCTCTATATGTGCATCTAGTGCACCTTCCGTGACCGACCAATCTCCCCTGGAATCAAGGTTAGACAAAACAGCGCAGGCAATCTTACTAGTTTCTCAGTTTTCTTAGTTATTCTCCAAACTTTCTTATAAAATATCATCTTATAATACAGGTTACCCAAGTTGGAGGAATCTGAAACAAATTCATGTTTAATCATAGAGGCTATGTCAAGTTTTCCTATGGGGAACGGAATATCAAAATGATGAGGTTCTACATTATGAAAAGCTAGTAAACGGGAGGCGATGAGGCCTCCACACATTCCACCTTTCTCACGGTTAGTAGCAAGTCTATAAGCTATTAATGCCCCCAAATTATAAGACCTACTATTTTGCAGTGCTGCAGCTAGAAAAGCCAAATCCGGGATAGAAAGTTTGTTACCAATCCTTTTGGCGAGAACGCATTTGGTAATAAAATAAGCAAAGTAGCGGATAGCCGGGAGCTGAATACTAGTGATTTTACCACTTTCACCTGAGAAACTCCTTCCATCGCAAATCATCTTGTAAAGATCCGAGAGTTCTTGCGGCGATCCCCTTATCTTCTCGCACGACCCCCATTGCGGTATTCTAATTGCTGCACAAAAAGCACTAAATGGCAAGTTGACAGTTTTATTGTAAATTTTATACTGGACCGTGGGGTTAGATCGCGACCAATTAAACTTGAAGTCCTGCACAAAAGCCATAGTTAATTTTACATATTGTCTTGGCTCTCCTTCAACAAAGTCACTCAGCTCTGCACGAGAAATTAGAGTTTGAACATCTTCAAATATCCCCGCGCTTCTCATGAAATCCGCGCACGGGTAGTAAGAAGGGTATACTCCCTCTGACTATCATAACTTGTTGGATTTCCAATTCTTGCTGGTTCAAGTGATATCTATTCCATTCCATTTTCTGAAATTTTCAACAAACAATATAAAACTTGATTTGGTGACATATAATTGAGGGAAACTACTATAGGAACTTGCTAGAGTACTAAACATGCATCAAAACTAGTTTCTACCATTTAGAACAAGCATGCAAGCTCACTAAACATGTTACCTACAGCAGCAAAATATTCAAGATATACTCAACCAAACAAAATTCTACTTGGATGGGTGGAGGAGTCACATACCGAAGAGCAAATGTGCCAAATTTCAGACAGAAATCTGGGCTGAGCAAAGAGATCGAGAAATCTGGAGCTCTGGAGCAAAAACGCGAGAGAGATGAACTTGGTACGAGTTTTTTCGGGAGAGAGAAGGTGCTGGGAGGAAGAGATGGCAAGGTGGGGCAAAGAGGGGCCCACACCACATGGTGGCGCGGCCACCTCCTTGGCCGCGCCGGCCAGTGGTGTGGCGCCCTCTGGTGCCCCACAGGTCATCCTCTGGTACTCCCAGGTGCCTCGTCGAAAAATAGGACCAACGGTATAATTTTCGCGAATTTTTGAAAACTTTGAAAAATGCACATTTTCTGGGTATTAGGTTTATTATTACTGGCCAGGAAAATTTTTTGAAATCTCAAATCAACTAAGAAACTTTGCAAATTAAAAGTGCTACAGCAACTAAAACAAGTGGAGAAAGAAAGAAATGTTGTTTACCTCCTTTATGCATATAAAAGGTATTTGTTAACAAGGTTGATCAAGTCTTGTCACCAAATAAATTTTACATAGCATATGAAGAAATAAACCTCAAATCAATCATGTTACCTTGAATTGTATTGATATGGATCCAATCATAAGAGTTTGATATTCTTCTTTATGCTCATATATAGGACAATCGATGGATCCCACTTTGATAGTTCTCACATGAGAAATAGTATTAACTCCGCACGCTTTTTCAATCCTCTTGGGGAAATAGACGGTGTGTTCCTTATCATCAACATTGAAAGTAACCTTTCCTTTATTGCAATCAATAACAGCCCCTGCAGTGTTAAGAAAAGGTCTCCCAAGAATAATAGACATATTATCATCTTCGAGGCATTTCCAACACAACAAAATCAGTTAATATCAAGCGATTAGTAGTAACTTGAACAGGGACATTCTCACATATACCAACAGGAATAGCAGTAGATTTATCAGCCATTTGCAAAGATATATCAGTAGGTATCAACTTATCTAAGTAAAGTCTCTTATAAAGAGAAAAGGGCATAACACTAACACCGGCTCCCAAGTCACATAGAGCAGTTTTGACATAATTATTCTTAATAGAACAAGGAATAGTAGGTATACCAGGTCGCCCAACTTCTTTGGAATTTTGCCATTGAAAGAGTAATTAGCAAGCATAGTAGA
Organism: Lolium rigidum; assembly: GCF_022539505.1. Lineage (NCBI taxonomy): Eukaryota > Viridiplantae > Streptophyta > Magnoliopsida > Poales > Poaceae > Lolium > Lolium rigidum. Next base: position 226,284,225 of record NC_061509.1, read on the forward strand.
AATTTCCTCATTGGGGATTTTCCTTTTGTTAGTAACAATATCTTTCATATACTTTGAATAAGGAGGCAATTTAATAGCATCAGTTAAAGGGATTTGCAAGAATAAAGGTTTCATCCAATCACAGAATTTATTATAGTGTTCTTCTTCTTTTGATTTTAGTTTCTTAGCAGGAAAAGGCATTGGCTTTTGCACCCAAGGTTCTCTTTCATTACCATGTTTCTCAGTAATAAAATCTTCTTTAGTATACTTTTTATTTTTAGCATGCTTTTCGAGTTCTTCTTCAACCTCTTCTTTATCGGGAGTATCATTCTTATCATTATCATGTTCATTACCACTTTCGGTTTCAGCATCGAAATAGAAATACTATTAGGATCATTAACAGGTTCGAGAGGATTCTACAACATTTTTATGTTTCTTTTTCTTTTTCTTCTTAGAATGAGCACTAGGTTCAATGCGTTGAGAATCTTGTTCAATTCTTTTGGGATGCCCTTCAGGATATAGAGGATCCTGGGTAGAGACACCACCTCTAGTTGTTACTTCATAAGCATGTTTCTCTTTAGAATCATTCCCTAACAAGTCATTTTGCACTTTAGTGAGTTGATCAATTTGAGTTTGAATCATTTGAAAATGTTTAACAAGCATCTTAACATCATTGGAGGTCCTCTCCACAATATCATGCAATTGACTAATAGCTTGAGAATTTTCCATTAAATGATTCTCTACTCTCATATTAAAATTTTCTTGCTTAACAATATAATTATCAAACTCATCTAAGCATTGTGCAGGAGGTTTCGAATACGGAATATCTTCCCTAGTAAAGCGTTGAAGGGAGTTTACCTCAATCATGGATGAAGGGGGAATTATCTCACATATATCTTCTATAGGAGGTAGATTCTTCACATCTTCAGATTTAATACCTTTCTCCTTGAGAGACTTCTTGGCTTCCCTCATATCTTCATCATTCAATTTAATTAAACCCCTCTTCTTCACTATTGGCGTTGGAGTTGGTTCGGGCGTAGTCCAATCATCATGATTCCGGCTTATTTTAGCCAATAATTCTTCGACGTCGTCTGGAGTTCTTTTCCTGAAAACACAACCAGCACAACTATCCAGGTATGCCCTAGACTCAATGGTTAGTCCACTATAAAATATATCAAGTAAATCATGCTTTTCCAGATCATGCTCAGGCCGAGCTCTAATAAGAGAGCAAAATCTCGACCAAGCCTCAGGCAATTTCTCTTCATCTCCCTGTTCAAAATTATAAATTCTCTGCAAAGCAATATGTTGAGCACTAGCAGGAAAGTATTTGCGGAAGAAAACATCAAGCAATTCTTTCGGACTTCTAATAGAATTTGGTGGCAAATTATTATACCAAGTTTTAGCGTCATCCTTTAATGAGAATGGAAAGATTTTAGCAACAAAGTAAGTACGCATCTTGACATCATCAGAAAACAAGCTACTCAGAGTAGATAACTCAGTCATGTGTTCAACAGCACTTTCTTTTTCAGTACCACAAAAGGGTGTTTTCTCAACAATAGCTATATGAGATAGATCAAGAGAAAAATCATAATCTTTATCCCTAATATTTATAGGAGATGTGGCAAATTTAGGATCAGGAGACAGTTTATATCTAACAGTGTGTTCTGCAAGCAACTTTTTAATTTTTCTTGCATCAGTAGTAGCATTGCATTTTTCAATAAAATCATCATCAAGCTCCACATAATCTTCCTCAAGATCATCACTAAAATAATCAAGTTCAGGTGAACTAACAGGTGTAGTAGCATTAGGAGTTTCAGTATTTTTAATTTGTCTAGATTTAGCAATTGTAGCATCTAGAAAAGATCCCAATGAACCACTATCATCAAGCACAGCAGAAACATTATCAATATTATGAGAGTGTTCAGATTCAGCAGATGTACCCGCATGCGAAGCATGTGGCGGTGAAACAAGTTTATCAATCACGAGATGGTGAATCAAGTGTAGCGGAGGTACTCGGAATTGTACCTTTTCTTGTAGTGGATGGTAATATGGCGATCTTAGTATCGCGAGGTTTACCCATGATGGAGAATTTGCAGCGAACAATATTAATCCAAGTGAACTTCCAAATAAAGCTATGCTCCCCGGCAACGGCGCCGGAAAATAGTCTTGATGACCCACAAGTATAGGGGATCGCAACGGTCTTCGAGGGAAGTATTACCCAATTTATTGATTCGACACAAGGGGAGACAAAGAACACTTGGAAGCCTTAACAACGGAGTTGTCAATTCAGTTGCACCTGGAAACAGACTTGCTCGCAAGAGTTTATCAAGTAGTAACAGCTTTATAGCGATAGCAGTAGTGAAATAACGGCAGCGAGTAACAAAGACAGCAGTAGTGATTATAGTAAACAGCAGGATTAAAATACGTAGGCACGGGGACGGATGACGGGCGTTGCATGGATGAGAGAAACTCATGTAACAATCATAGCAGGGCATTTGCAAATAATAATAAAACGGTGTCCAAGTACTAATCAATCAATAGGCATGTGTTCCAATTATAGTCGTGCGTGCTCGCGATGAGAAACTTGCACAACATCTTTTGTCCTACCAGCCGGTGGCAGCCGGGCCTCAAGGGAAACTACTTGGATATTAAGGTACTCCTTTTAATAGAGTACCGGAGCAAAGCATTAACACTCCGTGAACACACGTGATCCTCACATCGCTACCATCCCCTCCGGTTGTCCCAATTCTTGTCACTTCGGGGCCATTGGTTCCGGACAGCGACATGTGTATACAACTTATAGGTAAGACCATAAACAATGAATATCTTGATGAAGCAATAACATGTTCAGATCTGAGATCATGGCACTCGGGCCCTAGTGACAAGCATTAAGCATAACAAGTTGCAACAATATCATCAAAGTACCAATTACGGACACTAGGCACTATGCCCTAACAATCTTATGCTATTACATGACCAATCTCATCCAATCCCTACCATCCCCTTCACCTACAGCGGGGGAATTACTCACACATGGATGGGGGAAACATGGCTGGTTGATGTAGAGGCGTTGGCGGTGATGGCGGTGATGATCTCCTCCAATTCCCCGTCCCGGCGGAGTGCCAGAACGGAGACTTCTGACTCCCGCGACGGAGTTTCGCGATGTGGCGGCGTTCTGGAGGGTTTCTGGCGACTTCGACTTCTCCCCGTGTGTTTTTAGGTCGAAACGAATAAGTAGTCCGAAGGAGGGCGTCGGAGGCCGGCCGAGGGGGCCACACCACCTGGCCGCGCGGGCCCCCCCTGGGCCGCGCCACCTGGTGGTGGGGCCCTCGGGCCTCCACTTCAAGTTCCCTTCGGCTCCGTTAGTTTCTCGGGAAAATAGGGCCTTCGCATAAATTCCGAGGTTTTTCCCGAAAGTTGGATTTCTGCACAAAAACGAGACACCAGAGCAGTTCTGCTGAAAACAGCGTTAGTCCGTGTTAGTTGCATCCAAAATACACAAATTAGAGGTCAAACAATAGCAAAAGTGTTCGGGAAAGTAGATACGTTTTGGACGTATCACTCGGCGAGCTACCGTGCCAGGTGATGTTGAAATAGGTGGATACGACGTAGACACATAAAAGTATATATAAACATATCACAAACAACCTTGAGGCCTTCCAGGCGGGGGCCAGGTGTCGATTGCTGCCAGGGTGCCAGCACCGGTTCCACGCGCTGTGCGTGGAATCATGGCTAAGCAAGAGCCACCAGTGCCCGGTCTGCTGCACCGAGATGCGCTAGGGTTTGTGTGTGAGAGGGACGATGAGAGGAGGCCCTTTTTATAGGCCGGAGGGAGGCGGAGGAGCGGTGGCGCTCATTAACGCCGGCACGCAGAGTGCGCGGTATGCTTCAAGGCGTTCCAGGAGGGTGACAGGTGTCGAGTGCTGCCGAGGTGCTAACACGGGTTCCACGCGCTGTGCGTGGACTCTTGGTTGAGCAAGTGCGACCGGTGCCCGGTCAGCCTCAACGAGGTGGCCGGAGGCTGCAAGGCGGCCGGCTTGGTGGCTAACGAGGCCACCACCTCAGTGGTCGTCGCTGAAAGAGTGGGAGCTGCAAATCGGTAAAAGTGTTCGGCTCTGAGACTGAGACTGTTTGCTTGTACATAACCACACAATTAGTAGCTAGGAATTGTTATATATCTGAAATCGTTGTTTGTGATATGATTTAGTTCATTTTCATGTAATTCACACATAATTTAATTCAATACTGATAGGATTTTTGTTTAGATGAATGTCTACAATATGGCCAGATAAAAACTCTGTTTTCCCAAAGGCACAAATAGCCAATATTTGACTGCTGCACGAGCGAGTGAATATATAGACAAAAAAAATCCACTTTACTCCAAGTAACTTGTGTTTGTCTCAGCTACTTGTCATAGAGTTTAAGGCAGCATTATGAAGATAGTAATCTCTCGAGACAGATTTAATCTTGTGATTTGTCTATAAATGATGTTTATGCCTTGATGTATCTAGAGATACAATCGTTGTTACCTTATAATCGACATCTGTGTATTCAGGATTCATGCGCCACCAGACACACACTAGCTAGAGAAAGCGACCTGATATATAAATCCTATGAGAACTGAAAGCTAGGGATGCAAACAAGGATGAGTTGAAAAAGATTCGTCAATTTGTGTATTGAGCTTGTGTGCTCAAAAGAAAAATTTGTAGTTGTTGTAAAATATTTTATGTGTGAAACTATGTACCGTGGAAAATAAAATGGGATGTCTTCCTTTGTTGCAAGTAGCTTTAAAATGTGATGTCTTCGTCAAGAGTTGTGACATTACTTTATTTGACAACTTTTTTTTTATTTGTTTGAATTATGCTATTTAGATTACAAATATGTTTGGGGGCTTTATTTGGGATGCGCCGGTGCGGGTGGCCTCGCTCCAAAAGGCGGCAATTTCTGCATGCATCCTCAAATGACTCTTCGGTCGCAATTATCGGGCGGCTTTCTGGGGGCACCGGTGGAAAAGGTGATGTTGAAATATGTTGATACGACGTAGCTGCAGATCGGTACTAAATTGTTCGGCTTAGAGACTGCTTGCTTGTGCATACAACTAGTAGCTAGCAATTGTTATATATGTGAAATCGGTGTGCCTCATGTGATTCTTAGAGCTTGTCAATGTTCTGGTGCAACTTAAGTATAGAAGTATTTAAATTTTGTGTAACTGGTGTTCAAGCTTGGCTTTGGGGTGAAATGTCCCCTATAATACGCGCCCAAGGAGGGGCTCGCGTCTCATTAGCTAGTTGGTGAGGCAATAGTTTACTAAAGCGATGATCAGTAGCTGGTCCGAGAGGATGACCAGCCACACTGGGACTGAGACATGACCCTGACTCCTATGAGAGGAAAATTTAATACCAAGATTCATACCAGGACACTATAACGGGCCTGTCACTACAGAACCTAACATGGCCGCGTCCTTTCATCAAGCTAGTGACATACCTCTTTTCTGCAGGTTCTTTGTTACCTTACCTGGGCAACCTTCCCATCACTAGTGACAGTCAGTGACAACATACTAGTGATCATATAGATTTAGCATGCTTTCAAATCTTAAGTAGTAACAATAATTTTCTATATATTTTCAGATATAATTCAGATCCACCTGTATAGCCTACGCGTATGCAGGCATGATCGATCGACCACTAGCTGTTTGCCAAAGTTGTTCCATGGCCATCACCAACCGCAACTTCATCTTCATCTACAGACTCAGCATCGGTCGTTCCTTTTTCAGCTTCAACTGCTGCTGCCGCCGTAGCTGCAGGCTTGTGGTCGCCACGGTCGTCAGCAGCACAGGACGTCGTGTTGGCGTTGATGTCATGAATGCTCGGCCGCTTGCACTTGTTGTGGTCTAGCTTGGCTTGCCTGATGGCATACTTCTAGTAGTGGCTCGCGATCTGGGACGCGCTCCTCGTCGTCACCAACTCCCTTGACAGCTTCTGCCACTTACCTATGCCGTGTTCAGTGATGCCTTTGAAGAATAGCCTGCGATTTATCAGCTGAATCAGTATCAACCGGTCGGGACAAATGCAGATGTACTTAAGCAGAGCTCATTCAACAATGTTTGTACCCACGGTGGACAATTTTTTGGTTTGATTGATCAGCGTATAGGAATTAGTAACCTTAGATGAAAAATGTTCCGTGGCGTCATATGATTCTTAGAGCTTGTTAATGTTCCGTGCAAGTTAAATATCTTAGAAGTATTCAAATTTTGTGTAAATGATCTTCAACTTAGCTTTGGAGTGAAATGTCCCATATAATACGCGCGCGTGCTTTCGTTTAATTTAATATGATATTTTAGCTACTGAATGTTAAATTCTACCTTGTACCTGCTTGTTATTGCATATTTGTTGAAAACGAAATTAAATTTTTTAATATAAAAATTCATATCAGTGACGAGCACGATAATGGGCCAGTCACTACAGACCCCGACATGGCCACGTCCTTTCATCAAGCTAGTGACATATCACTAGTGAGTAGTGACGCTAGTGACGGCATACTAGTGATCATATAGGTTTAGCATGCTTGCAAATCTTAAGTAGTAACAATAATTTTCCACATCCTCAAACATAATTCAAATCATGTATATATACTCGCAGGCATATGATCGATGGACCACTAATTGTTTGCAAAAGCTGTTCCATGGCCATCACCAACTGCAACTTCATCTTCATCTGCAGGCGCATCATCTGTCGTTCCACTTTTAGCTTCAATTGCTGCTGCTGCCGTAGGTGCAGGGTTCTCGTCGCCACGGTCGTCAGTAGCACCGGACGGCGTGTTAGTGTTGATGTTGATGTCATGAATGCTCTGCCGCTTGCACTGGTTGCGGCCTAGCTTCGCCTGCCTGATGGCGTACTTCTGGTAGTGGCTCGCGATTTGGGATGCGCTCCTCGTCGTCACCAACTCCCTTGATAGCTTCTGCCACTTACCAATGCCGTATTCAGTGATGCCTTTGAGGAATAGCCTGCGATTTATCAGCTGAATCAGTATCAACCGGCGGGGACAAATGCAGATGTACTTAAGCAGAGCTAATTTAACAGCGTTTGTACCCACGGTGGACAATTTCTTGGTTTGATTGATCAGCGTATAGGTATTAGTAACCTTAGATGAAAAATGTTGTTTCAAAACATAAGCTTTGGTAAATATTGAGCTATTAACAGAGACTTCTTTATAAAAAAAACATAGGCTTTGGTAAATATAATGTGTTAGTGTGTACATGATTCAGTTATAGTTGTAAATATAAGCATAAGGGCGAAGCTCCACTATGTGCACAGTACTTTCACATTTTTCAATATTGAAACATGCTTACTAAAATCGTGGAGTTGGTACTTTCACATTTTTCAATATTGAAACATTCTTACTAAAATTGTGCAGTTGGTACTCTCACATGTTTCTAAATATTGAACCAATCATAAGAACAGCTATATATTGGTTTAGTGGTTCGGAGGGGTTGTACGTGCCTAATGGATCATACCCCAGGTTATTCTCATTTATATATACTCGATGTTTCTCAAAATAACAAAACTACAAAAAAAACATGTTCAACTAAAAGTTTCTAAAATATTTTTTACCTAAAATTTCACAAATAATACATGTTTTCAGAAATTTTGAAAAATATAATACGGTCTCATCATGGCGGAAGACGACCACCCGATGTCGTCCAGGCAGCGAGTGGAAGACGATAAGAGCATGTCGTGTTGGTCGTCTTCGGCAAAGGCGACACGGTATTATTTTTGAGTTTTTGTAAAAGACCTATTATTTCTGTTATTAATGGAGAAAAAGTATATTTAAATTTTTTTACTGGAGAAAACATGCAATCGCGGAGCCTACATTGACACGGTTGATTATGTGTACCTGTGCTCTTCTTCGGACCATGGCACGGCCCTGTTCCTCCCCTGGGCAGAGACCTCCGTTCTTTTCCGACCACGTTTGTGCTTGGCAGCCCTGTGCAAATTAGCCTGGCCGCCAGCCATGGACACCGGTGCGGCAGTACTGTCCTCTCCCATCCAAGTTGTCGCAGCTGACGCCGCCATGTCATCTGCCGGCGCATCGACATCGTCCGTTCCACCTGCCGGCGGCGCATCGGTAGCTACGGCCGTCAAGGCAGGCTGCTGCTGTAGATCCCACTCCGGTGGCGTCTCCACCCGTGGCTCCTCAAGCACATGCCTCAGCTCGGCGACCATGGATCGGTACCGGCTGTGCGCCTGGTCTGGAGTCTTGCCGCCGAGGTGCAGGGCGATGCGATCCCATCGTGGGTGCATGCGGCAGAGCAGCAGCTCCAGCAGCTTGTCCTGCTGCCGCGTCCAGCCGGACGGCTCGAGCGCCGGCTGGTGCGAAGCTGGCGATGGCGCCTGGTCGCCGTGGGCTCCATCTGTCCATAGCTGCTGAGGGTTGTTGTTGCCAGACGCCGTCGCCTCCTCCATGGCTTTAGAGGCAAGCGAGCGCCGCTTTATTCCGTATTGTTCAAGTGTCACGGCGGCGGACTCGATCGTTCCTACATCGAGTAGTAACCGCGTCCTGGACTTCGACGAAAGACCCTATCTGCCACGAAAGACCCGCGTCGATCTTAATCGTTCGTTTGTCACACCGTGCGACTAAATAAAGCGCCCGACGGGAACCCTAGACGCCGCACCCTGCGCGGTCGCCCAGTCCATTTGGCTCGCTTCCGCAGCAGCACCGCACTTCGCCGACGTGCCCGTGCGCCTCCTCGCCAGGCACCGCGATCTCGACACCGACGTGCTCCGCCCGCCATCTCCCCTCTTCGCCGTCTTCGACGGCCACGGCGGCGCCGTGGTAAGCCACACGCGGATCTCCGAACAAAACCATCGGATTCCTTGCCGCCCGAAGAAGCCTAGCCCTTCCGTGCAGATGTCGATCTTTTTGGGGGAGGTTTCAACGTTTTGCTGAGCAAGGAGCTGATGAGGCCTGCTACTGATTTGGGCGACGTGGACATGAAGGAGCACTAGGCCGACCTCTTCACCAGATGTTTCCAAACATTTGATGATGAGAATCAGGGCTCTCTAGCAGGCTCGTCCACGGAGAGCCCGGGCTAGAACCGATTGCCGCGGAAAACGTGGGCTCAATGGCGGTGGTGTCGTTGATTGACCGAAAGGTAAATAAAGATTTTTGAGCATCATGGTAGTCCATGACTCACTTTTGGAGGTTGATCATAGCATTCCTTGTTGTTTCAGCCTGACAGGTATGGCGAGTGTGTGAGAATTGAAGCTGCGAGAGGCATGGTCATCCATTGGAAACATAAGGCACAAGTACCGAACTTTAAATTAATAAAGCCTTAAACGGCCAAGTCTTGATACAATGTGCTAACCAGCTTACAACACACCGAACACTCCAAAAGCACCAGATGAACAAGAAGCACATTTTGTCGATGTCGAAGCCTCCTCAGGAAGCCACCAAGGAGGAAGCCACATAGGTTCGAGAGATCCACTTGCAGCCTTGAGGTGTATCATCATCTACATCATAGGTTGGGAGGGGCTACAACACCAGCCAATTGCAACGCCGGAGAGATATCCCTTCCCTCTCGTCCTGACTCGAAGGATGTCGCACCGTCGGACATCGAATGCACTCCCCTAAGATATGGAGGATACACACCCTATGCCAACCTGGTCAGAACCAGACATCTCACCGAACCGAATGAAAAGACCGAAGATGAGTTGTACTAGACCGAAGGAGCCGTCACGAAGAACGCAAACATGGGCCACGGTCTCTGATGAAGAAAGATTTGCCTACCACCTCGTCCGCCCTCAACTGGTATCCAACGTTCCCCAAGCGACGTCCCCAAGGAGGAAACGACGCCCATCGCGCCGTCGTCGTCCAATCTAGAGGATTATAGGAACATGGCCGGGGTGGGGAGAATCGAGACTTCAACAGTTCCTCAAGAGGAAGCTCGGCGCCATGAGCATTGCCACTGTTGTGGAAAGCACAGCTAACTACGGATTTCTCCCGGTCCAGGTCTCAAACCGCCGCCCCCAAACGTCTCCGAATCCGGCGTGCGGAGCCGGCGGCCAACACTGGCGGGGAAGAGAACCAGAAAGAGGGAAAAATGGACCTTCAGATCTAGTTGGTGGTCGCTGAAGAAGCCATCACGCCATGACCACCAACCACCGCCGCCCACACGGCCAAGGACGACGGCTCTCACCCACGGAGGCCACTAGCCGTCGTAGTCGACGCCGCCGAACCACCCGAGGCCGTTGCCCCGTCGCCCAAGAAGACCCTGCCCGAAGAAGCAGCGATGCCGCTACTGTCGCCCGCGAAGAAGAAGACAACGCTGCCGAGCTTCGCCGCGGTGCGCTGGCCCACCGTGCCAGGTGCCGCCGGTTCACTACTTTGGAACTCAGCCCCTAGGAAAGACATACCCCGTGCCGCTCCTCACGCGCAGAATCCAGGGATTCGCCACCGCCGGCACGAGTCGTTTTTTTGGCAACTAGGCTTAATTATCTCGTGCTGCACATCTTGCTATATCTTAGAATGAATTATACGACATGTACGACATGTCTACATCTATCTATCTAGATAGGTGCCATGTGTGTGAGTCTGGCCCCTTCTGCATGTGTCGTGTGTTATATGTTCATGTGAGGAATTATGTGTTGAGGTGTGTTGTGGTGGGGGGTGTTTGATGTACTCAAAACTATTATGCTGCCGTGTGAGGCTTTATATATAATAAAGTCGGGTCATGAGGCTTTCTGTTTAAAAAAATTATACGACATGTGTCATAGTAAGAACTATGCTTGGAGTTTGGAACTGAGGTCATAGGAAGATCATTGCAGATGATACGGTGGCAAGATCATTGCGTGCCATAACCGATACGGTGGCAAGAAGTACTTCCTATTGTTGGTGGACGACCACAACAGGTACATGTGGCTGATGCTACTGAAGACGAAGGACAAGGCAGTGGCGTCGATGCGCCGCTTCCAGGCCGAGGCAGAAAAGGAATCTTGGCGCCCACTTCGAGTTCTTCACACCGACCACGGCGTGGAGTTCGCAACAATAGATTTCGCGGAGTGGTGCGCATGCAGTGGCATCATGCGCCACCTCATCGATCCTTACTCGTTGCAACAAAACGACGTGGTGGAGAGGCGGAATCAGGCAGTCGTCGGCGCCACCAGATGCATGCTCAAGGCGATGAGCGTCCCAGGGGAATACTGGTGTGGGAAGCAGCCTGTGAATATGGTCTTGTGTGCGCCATTGCAGAGGGCCATGACGGTTGGTGGAGGGAGATGGTCGGGCGCCGCTGCAGATTGTGACGGGGCAGGGGGAAATGAGCAGGCACCCGACCGCTCCAACTCTTGGGTGAGCGGAGAACAGGGATCTGAGGGATAGGATGTGACGGGTAGACTTTTCTTTAGTGCTAACAAAGCTTCATTCAAAAGACATCGGATGCTCGGTTACAATCTAAAGCTACAGCCTTACTGGTAGCACACTGGTATGCAGTATGCTACAAAATTCGGGTGCTCTACTAGTAAGGCATAATACTAGCGTACACACGGATATGGCACGCCAACTAGTACTATTAAATTTCTGTGGGGCACTAGCTTGCGCTACTATTAGACTTCTGCCTACAGGCCTATTTCTAACCAGACCACTATGATATTGTCTTGTCTCTTGAAATATTGGGCCCACATTTGGTGGTCCATACTAGATTTCAGATTTTCTCTATAAATCTCAAAGCCCACATAGTGGCAGCCTTGTGTGTTTGAGCCCAAGTTGGTGGCAGCTCACTAGGGAGTGGCAAGAGGTGGGAAGTTTAGTCCCACATGGAAAGTTGGAAGTTAGACCACCTTATAAGGTGGGTTGTTCCATCACTAGTAAGTGAGCGAGAATATGAGTGCTACACGCGCGCTCCTCCTCCTCGCTAGCCTTGCCGCGCACGCGGCGCTCGTGGTGAGTGGATTGAGCCTCGAGCCGAGACTTTCCTTACTTTTTGCAGCTCGGGAAAACGAACAGAGTCCTACACGGACGCGTCGCAGTTAGTCGGTTGCGCTATCTGTAACCGACTCGAAACGTTCGTGCGACGTGGGCGTGGCCCACGTTGCCTAGGGTTTCCCGAGCCTATATATAATCTCTTGCCCGGCTACCGCAAAAACATACTGAATACACGAGTTAGGGTTTCCACCTCTCTCTGCTTGCGCCGCCATCGTAGCCTACTCCATCCCGCGCGCCGACGTGCATCGGCGAACGGGTGAGCAGGTCTCCGAAACCGCTCGTCCTTGCTATCCTGTACGGGAGAGGGCGAATTAGGTTTTTGGGAAGCGCTCTGCGCGACTGCTCAAGCTCTTCATCACGGGTCGCCTTCCATCCAAGTCGGGCGGTGCTGCCTACCATCGTCTTCAACGCCGTCTACTTCGACCTGTCGTCCCTGTCGTCAACAACGTTACTGCTGCGACATCATCTGCTACACCTCCACCGCCACCTCCACCAGATCGGTACGTGCGACATATCTCGATCTGTTTAGCGATGGATGCTTTACCGTTTGCGCTGCTGCTACTCATGTTGATTAATGCATCTACTATGTTCAAGCTTCACATGTTAGTAGTTGCTGTCATTATGTTTTATATTCTGGAATTAATCATGGAAATTGTGCCTAATTATCCAACAATCCAAAAACCTAATTGTAGGCAATTTCCTGAGTTAACAATGGCTGGTTTTGCTGATGCACTGAGGCCGGATAAGTTTACCGGTGTGCACTTTAAGAGGTGACAGGTTAAGGCCACGCTCTGGCTTACTCATCTGAAAGTGTTCGAAGTTAGTGATGGTTTACCTGAAGGAACTATATCTGACCAAGATCAGAACAAGTTCAAGGAAAACAATACTCTCTTCGTCGGATGCGTTCCGAGTAGTCTTGTCGATCGTCCGTGTGATGTGTACATGCACATAACGGATGGTAAAGAGCTCCGGGATGCACTGAATGCTAAATTCGGTGCAACCGATGCGAGCGATGAACTGTACATCATGGAGAGCTTCCATGACATCGGGATGGTAAACAACCGTTACGTAGTCGAACAAGCTCATGAGATACGAGTGCATTGCGAAAGAGCTTGAACTCCTTAAGTGTGCCTTACCCGACAAGTTTGTGGCTGGATGCATCATCGCTAAGTTGCCCCCTTCATGGAGGAACTTTGCCACAACTCTCAAACACAAGAGACAGGAGATATCAGTTGAAAATCTGATAGCGTCTCTTGATGTTGAGGAGAAAGCTCGGGCTAAGGACAATACTGAGAAAGGAGAGGGTCAGTCTAGCGCCAACATGGTCTAGAAGAAACCCTATAGCAAGAACAAAGGGAATAACAAGCCCTCCTTTAATAAGCCTATGAAGACTACAACCTTCAAAAGAAGAAGATGATAAACAAAGCAGATCTGAGCTGCTTTACCTGTGGAGAGACTGGCCACTTTTCTAAGGACTGTCCAGAGAGGGCAGACCGCAAGAAAAAGGCAAGGCAAGTCAACACGGTGACCGCTAGCAATGCTGATGGGTACGGTAATCTCTTTACTGTTCTTTCGGTATTTCAATCTCCATGTTGGTGGATTGATACAGGTGCTAATGTTCATGTGTGTGCTGACATGTAGATACGTCTCCAACGTATCTATAATTTCTTATGTTCCATGCTAGTTTTATGACCAATACCTACATGTTTTATTCATACTTTATATCGTTTTGATGCATTTTCCGGCACTAACCTATTAACAAGATGCCGAGGTGCAAGTTCCTGTTTTCTGCTGTTTTTGGTTTCAGAAATCCTACACAGGAAATATTCTCGGAATTGGACGAAACAAAATCCAAACCTCCTATTTTATCGAGACGGACCCAGAACACCGAAGGAGAGACGGAGAGGGGCCAACGGGGCCCCACACCACCTGGCGGCGCGGCCACGAGGGGGGGCGCACCCAGCTATGGGGTGGGCCCCTCGAGACCCCTCCGACGCCGCCCCTTCGCCTATATATGCTCCCAGATGCGAAAACCCTAAAAAACCCGACGATATTCCACGAAGAGTTTTGTAGCCGCCGCCATCGCGAAGACAAGTTTCGGGGGACATAAGTCTCTGCTCCGGCATGCCGCCGGGACGGGGAATTGCCCCCGGAGTCATCTCCATCGACACCACCGCCATCTTCATCGCCATTGCTGTCTCCCATGATGAGGAGGGAGTAGTTCTCCCCCGAGGCTAATGGCTCTACCGGTAGCTATGTGGTTCATCTCTCTCTCTCTCCCATGTGATCTTTATGTGATCATGAGCTTTGTATCAATATTAATCTATGTGCTACTCTAGTGATGTTATTAAAGTAGTCTATTCCTCCTCCATGATGTAAAGTTGACTGTGTGTGCATCATGTAGTACTTGGCGTAGGTTATGATTGTAATATCTTGTAGATTATGAAGTTAACTATTACTATGATAGTATTGATGTGATCTATTCCCCCTTTCATAGCTATCGTTGACAGTGTGTATGCTATGTTAGTACTCGGTCTAAATTGCAACGGTCTATTATGCACTCTAGAGGTTACTTTAATATGAACTCCGGATTCACTCTCCATAGTGTGACGGTGATAGTGTGTGCATCGTGTGTGATTCCTTTATGAAGTTGTGGAGCTTGTTTACTCTGGCTTGAGGGTGCTCTTGTAGCCCTACACAATGAATGGTGTTTGTTATCCAACAAGAGAGTGTTCGAAAGTAGCATTTATTTATTCAGTTATGTGATCATTTTTGAGAGTGTCCACTAGTGAAAGTATGATCCCTATGCCTTGTTTCTAATCATTGAAACACCGTTTCCAACAAGTTCTGTTACATGTTTGCTTGCTGCTATTTTTATTTCAGATTGCAATTACTACTTACAATCATCCATATTACTTGTATTTCACTATCTCCTCGCCGAACTAGTGCACCTATACATCTGACAAGTGTATTAGGTGTGTTGGGGACACAAGAGACTTCTTGTATCTTAATTGCAGGGTTGCTTGAGAGGGATATCTTTGACCTCTACATCCCTGAGTTCGATAAACCTTGGGTGATTCACTTAAGGAAAACATGTTGCTGTTCTACAAACCTCTGCTCTTGGAGGCCCAACACTGTCTACAGGAATAGAAACGTGCGTAGACATCAAGCTATTTTCTGGCGCCGTTGCCGGGGAGGTAAGGTAAAATGTATTCACATCCTCCGACTACTAAGCTATTTCCTAGCACTGTTTCCGGTGTGTGAGTGCTCGAAGCTATTTCCTTTAGATCCTGCAATTATATCTTTTTGTTTCTTGTTTTTATTTTCACTAGTTAGGTTTAATGGAAAACAACAAAAAAATTAGAAATCTTTATGAACTTTATATTGAATTAGGACATGATGTGTTTGAAGAGAGAATTAAAAAACCCATGGAACTTTGTTTGCAAAATAGTTGTAGCAATGTTATTAGCATGAACTCTTTGAACACTATTATTGCTAATGCTATGGAAGAATTTAAGCTTGGGGAAGCTGGTTGTGATATTTTTAGTCCCCCAAGTTTTGAGGAGAAAATTTTCTTTGATGATACTTTGCCTCCCATTTATGATGATTATAATGATAGTGGTATTTTGGTGCCACCTACTATGGAGGATAAAGTTTATTTTGATTATACCATGCCTGCAATTTATGATGATTACAATGATGGTTGTGATAGTTTTACTCCCACTATTACTAATAAAATTGATTATGCTTATGTGGAGAGTAATGATACTTTTATGCATGTGAATAAGAATGCTTTATGTGATAGTTATATTGTTGAGTTTGTTCATGATGCTATTGGAAATTATTATGAGAGAGGAAAATATGGTTGTAGAAATTTTCATGGTACTAAAACACCTCTCTACATGCTGAAAATTTTGAAGTTACTCGTGTTTTATATTCCTATGCTTGTCACTTTGTTCTTCATGAATTTAGTTGTTTACAAGATTCCTTTTCATAGGAAGTGGGTTAGACTTAAAAGTGTTTCTTATTTGGTTTTGATGATCTCTTTTGCTTCAACTCTTATTTCTTGCGAGAGCATCATTAAAATTACTGAGCCCATCTTAATGGCTATAAAGAAAGCACTTCTTGGAAGATAACCCATGTTTTATTTTGCTACTGTTTTGTTGTGTCTTGGAAGTTGTTACTACTGTAGCAACCTCTCCTTATCTTTATTTTATTGCATTGTTGTGCCAAGTAAAGTCTTTGATAGTAAAGGTGATACTAGATTTGGATTCCTGCGCAGAAACAGATTTTTAGCTGTCACGAATTTGAGTAGATCTCTCTGTAGGAGAATCTAAAAATTCTGCCAAAATTCATGCGTGTTTCACAGATATGTACGCAACTTTCATTCAATTTGAGCTTCTTCATCTGAGCATGTTAAGTGCGTCGAAAAAATTCGTCTTTACGGACTGTTCTGTTTTGACAGATTCTGCCTTTTATTTCGCATTGCCCCTTTTACTTTGTTGAGTGGATTTGTTTGCTCCATTAACTTTCAGTAGCTTTGGGTAAAGTCAAGAAGTGTCGGGAATTATTGTGTCCCCTCTAAACACGTGAATTTTTGATGATGCACTAACCCTCTAATGAGATTGTTTTGAGTCTGGTGTGAAGGAAGTTTTCACGGGTCAAGAGAGGAGGATGATATAATATGATCAAGAAGAGTGAAAATTCTAAGCTTGGGGATGCCCCCGTGGTTCATCCCTGCTTATTTCAAGAAGACTCAAGTATCTAAGCTTGGGGATGCCCAAGGCATCCCCTTCTTCATCGACAACTTATCAGGTCACCTCTAGTGAAACTATATTTTTATTATGTCACATCTTATGTGCTTTACTTGGAGCGTCTGTGTAATTTAATTTTTGTTTGTGTTTGAATAAATTCGGATCCTAGCAATCCATGTGTGGGAGAGAGACACGCTCCGCTTTTTCATGTGAACACTTGTGTTCTTAGTTTTACTTTTAATGTTCATGGCTAAAGTTAAAAGCTGCTGCATTTATTGCTATTTGGTTGGAACAGAAAACGCTTCATGTGGTAATTGGTATATTGTCTTGAATAATTTGATACTTGGCAATTGTTTTGAGTTCTCAAGTAGATCATGTTTAAGCTCTTGCATCATGTATTTTAAACCTATTAATGAAGAACTACCATAGAGCTTGTTGAGATTTGGTTTGCATGATTGATCTCTCTAAAGTCTAGATATTTTCTGGTAAAAGTGTTTGAACAACAAGGAAGACAGTGTAGAGTCTTATTATGCTTGCAATATGTTCCTATAATACTTGTGTTTGCTTCAAACAACCTTGCTAGCCAAAGCCTTGTATTGAGAGGGAATGCTTCTCGTGCATCCAAAACCTTGAGCCAAAACTCATGCCATTTGTGTCCACCATAACTACCTACTATGTGATATTTCTCTGCCATTCCAAACTAAATTGCTTGCGTGCTACCTTTAAAATTTCATTCCTTGTCTTTGCAATACATAGCTCATGGGAAAGTAGCCTAAAAAAACTATTGTGGTGATGAATGATACGTCTCCAACGTATCCATAATTTCTGATGTTCCATGCTTGTTTTATGACAATACTTACATGTTTTGCTTGCACTTTATGATGATTTTATGCGTTTTCCGGAACTAACCTATTAACAAGATGCCACAGTGCCAGTTCTCGTTTTCTGCTGTTTTTGGTTCCAGAAAGGCTGTTCGGGCAATATTCTCGGAATTCGATGAAACGAAGACCAAACATCATAATTCACCGAGACAGACCAGGACACCGAAGGGAAGTCAGAGGGGAGGCCTGGGGCCCCCACACCATAGGGCCGCACGGGCCAGCCCCTGGCCGCGCCGGCCTATGGGGAGGGCACCCTGTTGCCCCTCCTGCGCCGCCTCTTCGCCTATATAAGCCCTTTCGACCTAAAAACACGACACCTTTTGACGAAACTCCAGAAAGACTCCAGGGGCGCCGCCACCATCGCGAAACTCCAATTCGGGGGACAGAAGTCTCTGTTCCGGCACCCTGCCGGGATGGGGAAGTGCCCCCGGAAGCCATCTCCATCGACGCCACCGCCTCCATCATGCTCCGTGAGTAGTTCCCCCATGGACTACGGGTTCTAGGCTGTAGCTAGTTGGTATTCTCTCCCCATGTACTTCAATACAATGATCTCATGAGCTGCCTTACATGATTGAGATTCATCTGATGTAATCGGTGTTGTGTTTGTTGGGATCCGATGGATTGTTACATTATGATTGTCTATCTACAAAGTTTATGAAGTTATTGTTGCTGCAATCTTGTTATTCTTAATGCTTGTCACTAGGGCCCGAGTGGCATTATCTTAGATTTAAGCTCTATACTTATTGCTTAGATTGTATCTACAAGTTGTATGCACATGTCTATGTCCGGAACCAAAGGCCCCAAAGTGACAGAAATTGGGACAAGCTGGAGGTGAAGGCTTAGATATGAGGATCACATGTTTTCACGGAGTGTTAATGCTTTGCTCCGGTGCTCTATTAAAAGGAGTGCCTTAATTTCCAGTAGATTCCCTAGAGGCCCGGCTGCCACCGGCTGGTAGGACAAAAGATGTTGTACAAGTTTCTCATTGCGAGCACGTATGACTATATATGGAAAACATGCCTACATGATTAATGATCTTGATATTCTGTCTTAATGCTATTTCAATCCTATCAATTGCCCAACTGTAATTTGTTCACCCAACACTTGTTATTGGAGAGTTACCACTAGTGTAGATAGTCGGGAACCCCGGTCCATCTTTCATCATCATATACTCGTTCTACATGTCATTGGAAGTAGTATCAACTATTTTACTGTTGCCATTGCTCTCATATTACTGCTACTGCTGCTGTGTTACTGTTACTACTGCTCTCATATTACTGCTTCTTTCACATCACCCCTGGTACTAGTGCTTTTCCAGGTGCAGCTGAATTGACAACTCAGTTGTTAAGGCTTATAAGTATTCTTTACCTCCCCTTGTGTCGAATCAATAAATTTGGGTTTTACTTCCCTCGAAGACTGCCGTGATCCCCTATACTTGTGGGTTATCAAGACCGTTTTCTGGCGCCGTTTCCGGGGAGGCATAGCTCTACTCATAAGTTCACCTGGGGAGTACACTCTACCTCTCTCTCTGTTTTTATTTTGTTTTACTTTGTTTTGCTTAGTTTACTTTTGCCTAGTTTATTTGTGCTTAGTTTATTTTTGTCTTGTTTTATTTTTCTTAGTTTACTTTTGTCTAGTTTGTTTTTGTTTTGTTTTACTTTTCTCATATACCCAAAAATCCATAAAAATTTGAAAAACCTAAAAATTAAAAATTGCTGTTATGGGAGAACCCATAACCTACTTGGATCTTATAGAATATTATAATAATTATAGAGAATCAAGAGCGGGAAAAGTGATGAGTGCTGTGATAGAAAATTGAATACAATTGCTAAAATCTTGCTTAAACGCCATGATATAAACTGTTGCTCTCAATAGGACACTAAACATCTTAAATTTCAATGTGGCTTTAGTGAGGAATTTTTAATTAAGAACTATAATCGGAATAGCTATATTCATTTTGGGTTTGAAGAGGTAGAACAATTTGTCATATTTATGGGAGCCTCTGAGATAGAATCCTTCATGGTTAAAAATTATGAAACTTGTGTTGTTTGTAAGGACCTTAAAGATTATGTCTCTTCTATCCTTAATTTTTGCAATGAAAGTTACACTGATAATCCTTATATCATTGATTATAAAGAGGGACTCATTAATGCACAAGAATGCACTCACAATTTGCAGGAACCGGTGGAAGAAGAAATTGATGAACTCGAAAGCTCATTGGATGAAAAAGAGGAGGAAATTGATGAACCTGAAAGCTCATTGGATGAAAAAGAAGAGGAGAGTGATGAACAAAAGGAGGAAGAATGGATTAGCTACCCATGCCAACCTTCTAATGAGAGTAACTCTTTATCTCTTACACTATTTGATTGTCCTCCATGCTTACCGAAAGAGGTTGAATGTTATGTTCCTGTGGATTCTCTTGAAATATTCCCTATGAGTAAAACTTGTGAGGATAATTATGCTACTGTTATTTATGATAATCCATGCTAATTTGATAAATCTTATGATAATGCTTTGTTTGTGTCTGATGTCGAAATGCATGGTACTAAAGAATTTTGCGTAGCAAATGTTTATGATAAAGCTCTTGATGATGGTCCTATGTTACTTGATAATATTAATTGTACTACTAATGAAAATGGGATTGGAGAGGTCTTGACATTATCTATGAGTCCCATATCTCTTGAGATTGATCAACCATCTTGTTGTATTATTGATAAAAGTGTATTTGAAAGTTTTAATCGCACTATTTTTGAGCTTGATAAAAATTATGTGTTTGTGAATCATGAAAAGCATGCTGTATGTGATAGTTATATTGTTGAGTTTGTTCATGAAGGTACTGAAAATTATTATGAGAGAGGAAAATATGGTTGTAGAAATTTGCATGGTACTAGAACACCTCTCTATATGCTTAAAATTTTGAAGTTACTCTTGTTTTATCTTCTTATGCTTATCACTTTGTTCTTCATGAATTTATTTGTGTACAAGATTCCTATGCATAGGAAGTGGGTTAGAATTAAATGTGTTTTGAATTTGCTTTTTGATGCTCTCTTTTGCTTCAACTCTTATTTCTGGCGAGTGCATCATTATAACTGCTGAGCCCATCTTAATGGCTATAAAGAAAGAACTTCTTGGGAGATAACCCATGTGTTTATTTTGCTACTGTTTTGTTGTGTCTTGGAAGTTTTTACTACTGTAGCAACCTCTCCTTATCTTTATTTTATTGCAATTTTGTGCCAAGTGAAGCCTCTAATCGAAGGTTGATACTAGATTTGGATTTCTGTGCAGAAACAGATTTCTATCTGTCAAGAATCTGGGCTGTTTTCTCTGTAGGTAACTCAGAAAATTATGCCAATTTATGTGCGTGTTCGTCAGATATGTACGCAACTTTCATTAGTTTTGAGTTTTCTGATTTGAGCAACGGAAGTACCTCTTTAAAATTCGTCTTTACTGGCTGTTCTGTTTTGGCAGATTTTGTCTCTGTTTTTTGCATTGTCTCTTGCGGACTTTAAGCAAGGCTTTCTAGACGTGGAGAGTCTGTAGCTAATGTTTTATTGAGTTCTTGCAATGTGTCACTACAGGACCAATGTGAATTCAAGTTTTTTTTGAGTACTAACCCCTCTAATGAAGTTTATGAGAAGTTTGGTGTGAAGGAAGTTTTCAAGGATCAAGAGAGGAGGATGATATATGATCAAGAAGAGTGAAAAGTCTAAGCTTGGGGATGCCCCCGTGGTTCATCCCTGCATATTTCAAGAAGACTAAAGCGTCTAAGCTTGGGGATTCCTTGGGCATCCCCTTCTTCATCAACTTATCAGGTTTCTTCTATTGAAACTATATTTTTATTCGGTCACATCATATGTGCTTTACTTGGAGCGTCTATGTGCTTTTATTTTTGTTTTTGTTTGAATAAGATCGGATCCTAGCAATCCTTGTTTGGGAGAGAGACACGCTCCGCTTTTTCATATGAACACTTGTTCTTCGTTTTACTTTTAATGTTCAATGATAAAAGTTGGAAGCTACATCACTTATGGTTATTTGGTTGGAAACAGAAAATGCCTCATATTGTCTTTAATAATTTGACACTTGGCAATTGTTTTGAGCTCTCAAGTAGATCATGATTAATTTTTTTTTCATGTAGTTTAAACCTATTAGTGGAGAACTACTGTAGAGCTTGTTGAAATTGGTTTGCATGATTGGTCTCTCTTAAGGTCTAGATATTTTCACGGTAAAAGTGTTTGAGCAACAAGGAAGACGAGTGTAGAGTATTATAATGCTTGCAATATGTTCTTATGTAAGTTTTGTTGTACCGGTTCATACTTGTGTTTGCTTCAAATAACCTTGCTAGCCCAAAGCCTTGTACCGAGAGGGAATGCTTCTCGTGCATCCAAAACCTTGAGCCAACCAGCTGTGCCATTTGTGTCCACCATACCTACCTACTACATGGTATTTCTCCGCCATTCCAAAGTAAATTGCTTGAGTGCTACCTTTAAACAATTCAAAATTTATCACCTCTGATTTGTGTCAATGTTTAATAGCTCATGACGAAGTATGTGGTGTTTATCTTTCAATCTTGTTGGGCAACTTTCACCAATGGACTAGTGGCTTCATCCGCTTATCCAATAACTTTGCAAAAAGAGCTGTCAATGGGATTCCCAGTCCCAAATTAATTAACAAAAATAGACACTCCTCCATGGTATGTGATTGTTGGACGGCACCCGAAGGATTCGGGTAGCCATGGCTTGAGAAAGCAAAGGTGGGGAGGAGTGTCATCATAATAAAACTAAAATAAAAAGGCACTCCTTCATGGTATGAGATTGTTGGCAGGCACCCGACGATTCGGTTAGCCATGGTTTGTGAAAGAAAGGTTGGAAGGAGTGCCACACAAAAATAAAAATAAAATGGGAGCCGCTCTTTGAAGGTTTGTCTGGCAAGGGGTTAGAGTGCCCACTACCATTCGTTGACAACAACAAACACCTCTCAAAACTTTACTTTTATGCTCTCTTTATGTTTTCAAAACCAAAGCTCTAGCACAAATATAGCAATCAATGCTTCCCTCTGCGAAGGGCCATTCTTTCACTTTATGATGAGTCAGTTTACCTACTTCCTTCCATCTTAGAAGCAAACACTTGTGTCAACTGTGCATTGATTCTTACATATTTGCTTATTTGCACTTATTATATTACTTTATGTTGACAATTATCCATGAGATATGCATGTTGAAAGTTGAAAGCAACTGCTGAAAATTAAATCTTCCTTTGTGTTGCTTCGATGCCTTTACTTTGAATCTATTGCTTTATGAGTTAACTCTTGTGCAAGGCTTTTGATGCTTGTCTTGAAAGTACTCTTCATGAAAAGTTTTGCTATATGTTATCTATTTGTTAGCAACTATAGATCATTGCCTTGAGTCACTTCATTCATCTCATATGCTTTGTAATAGTATGATCACGGTTATGTAAGTAGCATGTCACTACAGAAATTATTCTTTTTATCGTTTACCTACTCGAGGACGAGTAGGAACTAAGCTTGGGGATGCTGATACGTCTCCAACGTATCCATAATTTCTGATGTTCCATGCTTGTTTTATGACAATACTTACATGTTTTGCTTGCACTTTATGATGATTTTATGCGTTTTCCGGAACTAACCTATTAACAAGATGCCACAGTACCAGTTCCTGTTTTCTGCTGTTTTTGGTTCCAGAAAGGCTGTTCGGGCAATATTCCCGGAATTCGACGAAACGAAGACCAAACATCATAATTCACCGAGACGGACCAGGACACCGAAGGGGAGTCAGAGGGGAGGCCTGGGGCCCCCACACCATAGGGACGCGCGGGCCAACCCTTGGCCGCGCCGGCCTATGGGGAGGGCACCCTGTTGCCCCTCCTGCGCCGCCTCTTCGCCTATATAAGCCCTTTCGACCTAAAAACACGATAACTTTTGACGAAACTCCAGAAAGACTCCAGGGGCGCCGCCACCATCGCGAAAATCCAATTCGGGGGATAGAAGTCTCTGTTCCGGCACCCTGCCGGGACGGGGAAGTGCCCCCGGAAGCCATCTCCATCGACGCCACCGCCTCCATCATGCTCCGTGAGTAGTTCCCCCATGGACTACGGGTTCTAGCTGTAGCTAGTTGGTATTCTCTCCCCATGTACTTCAATACAATGATCTCATGAGCTGCCTTACATGATTGAGATTCATCTGATGTAATCGGTGTTGTGTTTGTCGGGATCCGATGGATTGTTACATTATGATTGTCTATCTACAAAGTTTATGAAGTTATTGTTCCTGCAATCTTGTTATTCTTAATGCTTGTCACTAGGGCCCGAGTGGCATGATCTTAGATTTAAGCTCTATACTTATTGCTTAGATTGTATCTACAAGTTGTATGCACATGTCTATGTCCGAAACCAAAGGCCCCAAAGTGACAGAAATTGGGACAAGCTGGAGGGGAAGGCTTAGATATGAGGATCACATGTTTTCACGGAGTGTTAATGCTTTGCTCCGGTGCTCTATTAAAAGGAGTGCCTTAATTTCCAGTAGATTCCCTAGAGACCCGGCTGCCACCGGCTGGTAGGACAAAAGATGTTGTACAAGTTTCTCATTGCGAGCACGTATGACTATATATGGAAAACATGCCTACATGATTAATGATCTTGATATTCTGTCTTAATGCTATTTCAATCCTATCAATTGCCCAACTGTAATTTGTTCACCCAACACTTGTTATTGGAGAGTTACCACAACTGTAGATAGCTGGGAACCCCGGTCCATCTTTCATCATCATATACTCGTTCTACATGTCATTGGAAGTAGTATCAACTATTTTCTGGTGCCATTGCTCTCATATTACTGCTACTGCTGATGTGTTACTGTTACTACTGCTCTCATATTACTGGTGCTTTCACATCACCCCTGTTACTAGTGCTTTTCCGAGTGCGACTGAATTGACAACTCAGTTTTTAAGGCTTATAAGTATTCTTTACCTCCCCTTGTGTCGAATCAATAAATTTGGGTTTTACTTCCCTCGAAGACTGCCGCGATCCCCTATACTTGTGGATTATCAATGAATATGTCGCTTATGTATCTTATTTCTTATAAGTTGCTTGTTGAGCGGTAACCATGTTTCTGGGGATGCCATCAACTGTTACACCTTTGTTGAATATCATGTGAGTTGTTATGCATGTTCGTCTTGTCTTTAGTAAGGGTGATTTGTCATGATTAAATGGTTTGAGTATGCATATTGTTAGAGAAGAACATTGGGACGCCAACCAAAGCCATGTATCATGGTGGAAGTTTCAGCTTGGACATTAATCCTCAATCTCTTATGAGAATATTATCTGTTGTTGAATGCTTAAGCATTAAAGAGGAGTCCATTATCTGTTTTCTATGTTGTCCCGGTATGGATGTCCTCAAGTTGAGATCTATCAAAATTGAGAAATCAAATGCGATCTATCTCCTTTCACCTTTGTACAGGTGGCATAGAGGTACCCCTTTGTGATACTTGGTTGAAACATATGTAATGCAATGATAATCCATGGAAATCCGAGCTAATTAGGACAAGGTGCGAGCACTATTGGTATTCGATGCATGAGGCTTGCAACTTATAGGATGTTTTATGCATAACACATATGAATTATTACTACCGTTGACAAAAAAATTTCCATGTTTTCAAAATAAAAAGCTATATCACATGAGTAATCCCTGCTTCCCTCTGCGAAGGGCCTTTCTTTTACTTTATGTTGAGTCAGTTTACCTACTTCTTTCTATCTTAGAAGCAAACACTTGTGTCAACTTTGTGCATTGATTCTTACATACTTGCGTATTTGCATTCATCATATTACTTTGTATTTACAATTATCCATGAGATATACATGTTGAAAGTTGAAAGCAACTGCTGAAACTTAAATCTTCCTTTGTGTTGCTTTAAAACCTTCTATTAAGAATCTATTGCTTTATGAGTTAACTCTTATGCAAGACTTATTGATGTTTGTCTTGAAAGTACTATTCATGAAAAGTCTTTAATATATGATTCAGTTGTTTAGTCATTATCTTTACCATTGCTTTGAATCACTTGATTCATTTCATATGCTTTACAATAGTATTGATCAAGATCATGTTGGTAGCATGTCACTTAAGAAATTATCCTTGTTATCGTTTACCTACTCGAGGGCGAGTAGGAACTAAGCTTGGGGATGCTTGATACGTCTCCAATGTATCTATAATTTCTTATGTTCCATGCTAGTTTTATGACAATACCTACATGTTTTATTCATACTTTATATCATTTTGATGCATTTTCCGGCACTAACCTATTAACATGTCGAGGTGCCAGTTCCTGTTTTCTGCTATTTTCGGTTTCAGAAATCGTACACAGGAAATATTCTCTGAATTGGACGAAACAAAATCCAAACCTCCTATTTTACCGAGACGGACCCAGAACACCGAAGCTGAGACGGGGAGGGGCCAAGGGGTCCCCACACCACCTGACGGCGCGGCCAAGAGGGGGGCGCGCCCAGCTATGGGGTGGGCCCCTCGGGACCCCTCCGACGCCGCCCCTTCACCTATATATGCTCCCAGATGCGAAAACCCTAAAAAAGCCGACGATATTCCACGAAGAGTTCCGTAGCCGCCGCCATCGCGAAGACAAGTTTCGGGGGACAGAAGTCTCTGCTCCGGCACGCCGCCGGGACGGGGAATTGCCCCCGGAGTCATCTCCATCGACACCACCGCCATCTTTATCGCCGTTGCTGTCTCCCATGATGAGGAGGGAGTAGTTCTCCCCCGAGGCTAAGGGCTCTACCGGTAGCTATGTGGTTCATCTCTCTCTCCCATGTGATCTTTATGTGATCATGAGCTTTGTATCACTATTAATCTATGTACTACTCTAGTGATGTTATTAAAGTAGTCTATTCCTCCTCCATGATGTAAAGTTGACAGTGTGTGCATCATGTAGTACTTGGCGTAGGTTATGATTGTAATCTCTTGTAGATTATGAAGTTAACTATTACTATGATAGTATTGATGTGATCTATTCCCCCTTTCATAGCTATCGTTGACAGTGTGTATGCTATGTTAGTACTCGGTCTAAATTGCAACCGTCTATTATGCACTCTAGAGGTTACTTTAATATGAACTCCGTATTCACTCTCCACGGTGTGACGGTGACAGTGTGCGCATCGTGTGTGATTCCTTTATGAAATTGTGGAGCTTGTTTACTCCGGCTTGAGGGTGCTCTTGTAGCCCTACACAATGAATGGTGTTTGTTATCCAACAAGAGAGTGTTCGAAAGTAGCGCACATTTATTTATTCAGTTATGTGATCATTGTTGAGAGTGTCCACTAGTGAAAGTATGATCCCTAGGCCTTGTTTCTAAGCATTGAAACACCGTTTGCAACAAGTTCTGTTACATGTTTGCTTGCTGCCATTTTTATTTCAGATTGCAATTACTACTTACAATCATCCATATTACTTGTATTTCATTATCTCTTCGCCGAACTAGTGCACCTATACATCTGACAAGTGTATTAGGTGTGTTGGGGACACAAGAGACTTCTTGTATCTTAATTGCAGGGTTGCTTGAGAGGGATATCTTTGACCTCTACCTCCCTGAGTTAGCGGCTCCCTACTATGAACAAGAACCTCGTTAGCGGCTCCCTTCTATGCAGAGATGGGTTTAAGGTTGTTTTAGAGTCGAATAAAGTAGTTGTTTCCAAGTTTGGACAATTTATTGGTAAAGGCTATGAGTGCGGAGGCTTGTTCCGCTTTTCGCTTTCTGATTTCAGTAATAAGTCTGTGAACCATATTTGTGGCAATGTTAGTGATGATACTAGTGTTTGGCGTTCTCGTTTATGTCACATTAATTTTGGTTTAATGTCTCGGCTATCCAGTTTAAGTTTAATTCCGAATTTCACCATTGCCAAAGGTTCTAAGTGCCATAGTTGTGTGAAATCAAAGCAACCTCGGAAGCCTCACAAGGCGGCCGAGGAGAGAAACTTGGCACCTCTAGAACTCATACATTTTGATCTATGCGAGATGAATGGTGTGTTGACAAAAGGTGGAAAGAGATATTTCATGGCATTGATTGATGATGTGACTAGATTTTGCTATGTTTATTTGTTGTGAACTAAAGATGAAGCTTTAGACTACTTTAAAATTTATAAGGCCGAAGTTGAAAATCAACTAGAGAGAAAGATCAAGCGTCTTAGGTCGGATCGTGGTGGCGAATATTTTCCTAATCTTTGATGAATTCTGTGAGGAACATGGCATTATTCATGAGAGGACGCCTCCCTATTCACCCCAATCAAACGGGGTTGCCGAGAGAAAAAACCGCACGCTGACTGACTTGGTGAATTCCATGTTAGCCACTACTGGTTTATCAAAGGCATGGTGGGGGGAGGCTTTGTTGACTTCATGTCATGTCCTGAATAGAGTTCCTAACAAGAATAAAGATAAAACCCCTTACGAGGAGTGGGCTGGGAGAAAACCATCACTTTCGTATTTGCGCACATGGGGATGTTTTGCGAAAGTCAATATTCCAATTACTAAGAAGCACAAACTTGGACCAAAGACATTGGATTGTATCTTTCTAGGTTATGCTCCGCGGAGTGTAGGATATATATTTTTAGTAGTTCAATCCGAGGTACCTGATATGCATGTTGATACTATTATGGAATCTCGTGATGCAACATTTTTTGAGAATATGTTTCCTATGAAAGACATGCATAGCATTGCTAGAATTTCTACTGAGATAATTCCTGAGTCTAGTACATCTAATGAGTATTTTGAACAATCACATGAGAATGTTACTGAGAAGGATGATAATGAAGCTCCTAAACGGAGCAAGAGACGGAGGATTGAAAAATCCTTTGGTGATGATTTCATTATGTACCTTGTGGATGATACTCCCACGTCCATTGCAGAGGCATATGCATCTCCAGATGCAGATGACTGGAAAGAAGCTGTCCATAACGAGATGGACTCGATTCTTTCTAATGGAACTTGGGAGCTATCAGAATGACCCCATGGATGCAAGCCTGTGGGCTGCAAATGGGTGTTCAAGAAGGAGCTAAGACCTGATGGTACTATTGAGAAGTACAAGGCGCGGCTTGTAGCTAAAGACTACACACAGAGAGAAGGCAAAGATTACTTCGACACCTATTCACCTGTCGCTAGACTTACCACCATTCGAGTACTACTGTCCATGGCTTCCTCCTATGGTCTTATCGTTCATCAAATGGACGTAAAGACAGTTTTTCTTAATGGAGAGTTGGAAGAGGAAATCTATATGGATCAGCCTGATGGGTTCGTAGTAAAAGGTGAAGAAAGAAAGGTGTGCAAGTTGCTGAAATCTTTATATGGCCTGAAACAAGCACCTAAGCAATGGCATGAGAAGTTTGACACAACTTTGACTTCTGTAGGCTTTATTGTCAATGAGGCTGACAAGTGCGTTTACTATCGCCATGGTGGGGGCGAAGGTGTTATACTGTGCTTGTATGTGGATGTATTCTGATACTTGGTACGAACATGCAAGTAATACACGAGGTCAAGTCTTTCTTGTCAAAGTGCTTTGATATGAAAGATCTGGGAGAAGCTGGTGTGATTCTGAACATCAAACTTATTAAGAACGAGAGTGGGATTACTCTAACACAATCCCATTATGTTGAGAAGATCTTGAGCCGGTTCGGCTATATTGATAGCAAGTCTTCTCCAACACCTTATGATCCTAGTGTGACATTACGCAAGAACCGGAGGATTGCCGTAGATCAACTGAGATACTCTCAGATTGTTGGCTCACTCATGTACTTAGCGAGCGCGACTAGACCGGACATCTCTTTTGATGTTAGCAAGTTGAGTAGGTTCATGTCAAACCTGGGTACTGATCATTGTCATGCACTTGATAGGGTCATGCGCTACCTATGTGGTACAATGAGTTATGGGATTCACTATTCAGGGCATCCAGTTGTGCTTGAAGGATATAGTGATTCGAATTGGATCTCAGATGTAGTTGATCTGTACACCACAAGTGGGTATGTATTTACCTTTGGAGGTGGCGCAGTGTCATGGAGATCTTGCAAGCAAACCATATTGACGAGGTCAACTATGGAAGCATAACTTACTGCTTTAGACACAACCACTGTTCAATCAGAATGGTTGCGTGAGCTCTTGATGGACTTGCCTGTGGTTGAAAAACCTGTTCCGGCAATCCTTTTGAATTGTGACAATCAAACTGTAATTGTCAAAGTGAACAATTCTAAGGATAATGCGAAGTCATCAAGACACGTCAAGAGACGTTTGAAGTATGTCAGAAAATTGTGAAACTCCGGAGTAATAACTGTTACATATATTCAAACAGACAAAAACCTGACAGATCCCTTTACAAAGGGACTATCACGTAATGTGATAGAAAGTGCATCGAGGGAGATGGGTTTGAGACCCGTTGATGTTACGCCATAGTGGTAACCCAACCTTTGTGATCGAAGATCCCGTGAATTAGGACCTGGGAAGAACAAACTAGTGGTTTAATTGAGGAGAGTATTATGTAACCCTTTCTATGTGAAGATGCACAACTCTCAATTGCTGTAAGGCAGGTTGGCAACAAGCCTTATTGTGTTTATGTTGGCTATTTTAGTAAAGATGTTGTCCTACAGAGCATTCTTGAAATAACACACCTATATGAGTTCGACTGTTAAACGTCGCAATCTATGAGATTTGGGTGATCTCTAGTAAACTCATGAAGAGACCACGAAGTATGACGCATATGCTTCACCCGCGGGGTAGGCTACTGGCAGCAATGTACTGGTCATGACTATGAGTGAAACCCTGTTCACGCAAAACTTACAATTCAAGGCTTAGTCCATTATTCAAGTGTGAATGGATGTAGCTTAAGGTTCTAGGCGGAAGTTCAACTTAACAGTTTCCGCTGAAACACTGGTATATAAATAATCAGTGAGTATTGGTAAATCTCTAAATGGGTATTTGAGATCTGGTTGGGGATTATTGAAATATTGGGCCCACATTTGGTGGCCCATACTAGATTTCAGATTTTCTCTATAAATCTCAAAGCCCACATAGTGGCAGCCTTGTGAGTTTGAGCCCAAGTTGGTGGCAGCTCACTAGGGAGTGGCAAGAGGTGAGAAGTTTAGTCCCACATGGAAAGTTCGAAAGAAGTTAGACCACCTTATAAGGTGGGTTGTTCCACCACTAGTAAGTGAGTGAGAATAGGAGTGCTACACGCGCGCTCCTCCTCCTCGCTCGCTCGCCTCGTCTCGACTCGACACATCATGACGCGCGCGCCGCGCTCGTGGTGAGTGGATTGAGCCTCGAGCCGAGACTTTCCTTACTTTTTGCAGCTCAGGAAAACGAACGGAGTCCTAGACGGACGCATCGCAGTTAGTCATTTCGGGTCGCTCCCGGATCGTGGGCTATCTGTAACCGACTCGAAACGTTTGTGCGACATGGGCGTGGCCCACGTTGCCTAGGGTTTCCCGAGCCTATATATAATCTCTTGCCCGGCTACCGCAAAAACATACTGAATACACGAGTTAGGGTTTCCACCTCTCTCTGCTTGCGCCGCCATCGTAGCCTACTCCATCCCGCGCGCCGATGTGCATCGGCGAACGGGAGATCAGGTCTCCGGAACTGCTCGTCCTTGCGATCTTGTACGGGAGAGGGCGAATTAGGTTTTTGGGAAGCGCTCTGCGCGACTGCTCAAGCTTTTCATCACGGGTCGCCTTCCGTCCAAGTCGGGCGGTGCTGCCTACCGTCATCTTCAACACCGTCTACTTCGACCCATCATCCCTGTCATCAACAACGTTACTGCTGCGACATCATCTGCTACACCTCCACCGCCACCTCCACCATATCGGTACGTGCGAGATATCTCGATCTGTTTAGCGATGGATGCTTTACCGTTTGCGCTGCTGCTACTCATGTTGATTAATGCATCTACTATGTTCGAGTTTGACATGTTAGTAGTTGCTGTCATTATGTTTTATATTCTGGAATTAATCATGAAAATTGTGCCTAATTATCCAACATTGTCTACCAAGACAATAGTTAAATATTTGCAAATTAATAAAATTCTAATTTTGTGCAAGCGGGACTGACTCACCACAAATCGTTGCCATGTACAATAGGAACAAGCCAATAATATAATTATTGTAAGCCATGTGCTTCCATAGACTTTCAAGCCAGAAACGTTATTCTAAGTAAAAGAAAAGGATATCTGAGATTAAAGGATACCTATTTAGAATTAGTGGTAGGATGGCTAAGATTAAACGATACCACGATAGCTTTTTGGAGGTTTACACTATTTTGAGAGTTGATGGGGTCTATGAAAGAACAAGCCATATTGTAAATATTTAGATTTCATTATGCTCTAGTGAATTCTATTAAGATATTTGTTGGAATCGTGCGACTTAGAGATCTTTGTCAAAAATATGTATACAATATATATAGATTATGTGGTTATTAGAAAATAATTCAAAAACAATGTTACATAATAGAGTTTAAATTGAACACAATGCACATTTTATCTAAATGTATACCACAAAAATATAAAAACAACAATCAAAATTTTGATGTGGTTAATAACGGAAAGTTATACTTACTAATACTACAAATGCAAAATTAATAATTTCTCAAAGTAGAAAAGTTTAATACAAATTGTAATCATTTATGTCCGTCTCACATCCTACATAATTTTCAACCGGCCTTGAAAATCTTTCCACGGAATAAGAGAATACAGAACTGTTCGCACGGGAACACATCACCGTGTACCTTCAGCATCGAGCGCGATAAACATGACATGTGGCCAAAATAGCGACGTCAGGAGCATGATACGATATATTTTACAGTCCAAACTCGACACATGTCTACAATAATTCCTCGACTCCATGAACTTTGTATAGCAGAACCACTCACATGTAATGCAGCAACTTGATTCGGTTGCAGATATCGCATACGATCTTAGATCAAGATGTTTCTTTCTAAGCCAAAACGGGTCGTGAAAAAAAAACCTCTATTTTTTTTGCAAATCTTGCATTTCGAAAAATACTTTTAATTAATTATTGTTTTAAGGACAATGTAAAAACTCCATCTTCTATGTGCGCTTAGGGTGATAATGATAAGTATATATCGGTCATACTCCCTTTAAGCTTATGCACACTTGGGTCGAACTTCTTCATATATCTTCCAATGAAAGCTTGAGATAGAAAATTCCCTTCCATTGATTGTACCAAATATAAATTTTCATGAACCGCTCTTGCGACCTTCAAAGGAACCCCCCCCCCCCTCCCTAGCTCAGAAGGCACTACCAAATTTTCTACCATTTTAGCAAATTCGGTGAAATTTCTTTTAACTAATTTGGTGAGATTACTATCCAAACTAGGTCGTCCAATTGAAAGTTGATCAACTTAACATTCCTATTGTAAGCACATTCTACTCGTAAGTTTTCATTCTATATACTCGTTGGAACGACCAAATGCCACTTCATCTACTGATAAGTCATTTTGTTTGGCTAATCGGCTTCTTCACCATACACAAGTTCATACGGAGTCACTTTTGTAGCACCATTCCTTGACATCCACTAGTAGAAAAAGGGCATATAATTCCGATTCTTATGGGCCTTCAGTCCCAATGGTATTCTCCAGTTCGAGCTATGACCTTGCTAAGAATGAATCTCGCAAGTTCCTCTTTAATTGCTCATATGTGATCTTCCGTTAGGAGAGAGTCACGCAGGCATTTCATCTAAATTAAAAAAGGAGATCAATATATATGAATGGAACTTAACACAATTGATGGTAATAAAATAAGATTGAGAAATATTGTTCACATACTCGAATGGCTTGTATAGCTGCCTCCGGTTCCATGTGACAGGTCATCTCGCGAATGAAATAGTAGACGTAGTATCCATATAAGTTATTCCCGGGTTCGTGCTTCAAATACTTTACGAAAAAAATAGTTCGATCAAACTAATAATCAACCATGGTATTGAAACAAAATATCAAAGAGATTCGTGGACATAGCTATATAGTACTACTTACAGGGCGATCTTGAAATGTAAGCTCTGGTTTCCATCGACCCAGAGCAGTATTGATGAACCCTTTCCAAGCCCTGCACGGGAAAGAAAAAATGAGTAAATCAGTTATTGATTAGTTGATGCAAATGAGAACAGATGAAGATGCTGATACGATATTGATTGAAATTACCTCTGGAGCATGGTAGCCATGTTCGCCCATTCCCCGTGGTTTTTACGCTTTGATTCCATGACAAGTACTACTCATGTGTTAAGCTGAATGATTAGGAGAATATGGTGAAAGCTGCACACGCAGAACTCACCGGATTATTTATACTTCACATCGAGTAAGAGAAATCGAATTTATGTAAGACAGTTATAACACTCACTCGAAATTTTAAGGAAAGAATATTTCCTTTTTGTTTGCTTGCTTCTGTAAAAACCTTAGCAAGTTGTCCTCTGTGTCCTTGGCGTACTCTCGAACCGTAACTTCATAAATGGTGTTTGGGTCAATGAACCCAATGTCATAGAGCCCGCCTATTTTTCATTCGAGCATCTTCATTCTGCATAATATATAGCGTACAAAAAGAATATATTGAGGATACTTGTTAGTGCAAATGAATGAGCCGAGCTATAAATTTAATTACATAAATAAATCACTTACATGCAGTAGCAACTGATGACAGATTTGTCGAGGGTGCCTTGATTGAATAACTAACATAGTTCTTCAAACTCAATGTTTATCTTCTCCTTCCCCCGCAAGTAATGCTCATATCTAACTCCCACCGTGAGGTAGATATCCGAGTTCCGTCAGGCTTGCAGGTACGAATCATGCAAACTTCACATCTGAGTCCCTAGGTGTGGGAGCTGGCCAGGTCTGATGAGATCCTTCTCGTATGTGTATGTGTATTTGAGTTCAACCATTCGATTGTAATCTTCGTACTGAACATCTACTCCAAGATCTCTAGCCAACTGTTCGATCATCGATGCCATATCTGGATCATCATAGGAGTGCACAACCAAGGGGGTAGCGACTGATTTTCATGTTGTCCGAGCTGGGCAATTGTTTTCGATTTTCTCGCTCTAGAGGACTGTCCAAGAGAGCGATCATAATCACATGCCAACTCAGCTTTCTTTGCTCTCGTCTCGGCAAAGTGCTTCATTGTATTCGGTGCTATATAAAGATTTGGTGGAGGCTTCTTCGGCGCAAAATGTGCCTTCAGCTGGGCGTTTGCGATTATGTCGGTGCTCATCAGTCTGCTCATATGGTAACAAATATGGAGTCTTAGACCTCTTCGGAGCTGATGATCTCTTTGGAACTTTAGAGCATCCCCAGCCATCTCCCCGACGAGGCCCCTAGGACGCCTTTTTTTCATCCGGATGGACGAAAACGGCCCAGTCGCGCACTCGGCTCCTCGATTTCGTCTGGATTAGGCCTTTCATCCATCCGGAGAGCCCAGGCCATCCCCGGCACCCCGGGGAGCACTCGGGGACTCCGGACGAGAGAAAAGCGCGGAAACCGTCTCGTGGCCCCGACCTGTCGGCGACAATGGCCTGGGTTTTTACGGCAATATCCTCGTCTTCCCGATCTACGGCAATACCCTCGTCTTCCTGATCTACGGCAATACCCTCGTCTTCCCGATCTACGGCAATACCCTCGTCGAACGAAAGCTTTGAACTCTCAAGTGGTGCAACATAGACATATTATATATAATTCTAATAAACATAAAAATTACATATAAAAACTTTAAAACAAACTTAAACTACTTCTTCTTCCTAGATGGCGCCACCTCATCGTCATGGCGGCGATGCTTCCGGCTAGTCACCTCCTCGTTGGAGGAAGTTGAGTCCTCCTCCTCGTCAGCATCCTCAGCCTCTTCCTCCTCCTCCTCCTCCGCATGCTCCTACTCTTCCTCGGCCTGCTCCTCGGCCTCTTCGTCCTCCTCCTCATCGTCATCCCATTCATCCTCGCTGGCCGGGGGGGGGAATCGTCGCTGCTGGACGATGCAGCTTGATCCCACCAATGGTGCCATCAAGGCGGCTTCCACTCGTTGTCGGTGTCCGATGGCCAAGAGAGATCGCTCATGGTTGACAGAGGATGGTGAGGAGAGAATAGATGAATGGCGTCGGCCGTCGAAAACCGTATATGTAGGTCTATCAACGAAGAGAGGGGCGGTTGCTCTTCCGCGGAGTTCGTGCTCCATTACGGCGATTCTCGCATCGAGGCCACTACGACGGTTCCCGACGAGGCGTTTGGGCTCCCCAGACCACTTCGCGGACCATTTACGGCGGTTCAACGCGTCGAGGCCACTCCGACGGTTCCCCTTCCCGGCGACTGCACCGTCGATATGCACGCGGTGGGTGAGCGTCATGAGGCGCTCGCTGCTGGGAAAATGGGCCTCCCCAGACCACAAAATACATCCATCCGGCGCTAAATAGCGCCGGATTTCGGCCTGGGGAGCCCCAACGGCTGGGGATGCTCTTAGTACTTGCATTGGTGCTCTTCCTCTTTGGCTTAGGTCGCACACTCGGCGGAGTCTCTGATGTCTACGGGTGCTTCTATTCTTGTAGACAGTGTTGGGCCTCCAAGAGCAGAGGTTTGTAGAATAGCAGCAAGTTTCCCTTGAGTGGATCACCCAAGGTTTATCAAACTCAGGGAGGAAGAGGACAAAGATATCCCTCTCAAGCAACCCTGCAATCACGATACAAGAAGTCTCTTGTGTCCCCAACACACCTAATACACTTGTCAGATGTATAGGTGCACTAGTTCGGCGAAGAGATAGTGAAATACAAGTGGTATGAATGAATATGAGCAGTACTAACGGCGCCAGAAAAGTGCTTGCTGGCGTGCAGTTGATAGTAGTAATATTGCAGGAAGTAAAGATGCAGTAAAACAGTAAACAAGCGATGATTGCAGTATTTGGAAACAAGGCCTAGGGATCATACTTTCACTAGTGGACACTCTCAACATTGATCACATAAATAAATAAGTTATCTTCCTTTGTGCTACATATACTCTTGTTTGATAATGAACACCATTCGTTGTGTAGGGCTACAAGAGCACCTCAATGCCGGAGTTAACCAGCTCCACAACATTCGACATTCATATTTAAGTAACCTTTAGAGCATAATAGATCTTTGCAATTTAAACCGAGTACTAACATAGCATGCACACTGTCACCATCACACTACGAAGGGGGAATAAATCACATCAATACTATAATAGTAATAATTAACTCCATAACCTACATGATCATAGCCTACGCCAAGTACTACAAGATGCACACACTGTCACCATTACACCGTGGAGGAGGAATAGACTACTTTAATAACATCAAAGAGTAGCACATAGACTAATAGTGATACAAAACTCATATGAATCTCAATCATGTAAGGCATCTCATGAGATCATTGTATTGAAGTACATAGGAGAGAGATTAACCACATAGCTACCGGTACAGCCCTTAGCCTCGATGGAGAACTACTCCCTCCTCATGGGAGACAACAGCGTTGATGAAGATGGCGGTGGTGTCGATGGAGGAGCCTTCCGGGGGCACTTCCCGTCCCGGCGGCGTGCCGGAACGGAGACTCCTGTCCCCCAGATCTTGGCTTCGCGATGGCGGCGGCTCTGGAAGGTTTCTCGTACCGTGGCTTTTCCGTATCGAAGATTTAGATCAGGGACCTTTAAATAGGCGAAGAGGCGGAGTCGGAGGGCTGACGAGGCGACGACACAGTAGGGGAACGCGGGCCCTAGCCTGGCCGCGCCGCCCTATCATCTGGGCCCACCAGGGCTCCCCTCTGGTGGCTCTCGGGTGTTATGGAAGCTTCGTGTGATTCTAAGATGTTGGGCGTTGATTTCGTCCGATTCCGAGAATATTTCCTTACTAGGATTTCTGAAACCAAAAACAGCAGAAAACGACAAGCGGCCCTTCGGCATCTCGTCAATAGGTTAGTTCCGGAAAACGCATAAATATGACATATAATGTGTATAAAACATGTGAGTATCATCAATAAAGTAGCATGGAACATTAGAAATTATAGATACGTTTGAGACGTATCAAGCATCCCCAAGCTTAGTTCCTACTCGCCCTCGAGTAGGTAAACGATAACAAGGATAATTTCTGAAGTGACATGCTATCATAATCTTGATCATACTATTGTAAAGCATATGAGATGAATGCAGCGATTCAAAGCTATGATGAAGACAATGAGTAAACAACTGAATCATATAGCAAAGACTTTTCATGAATATTACTTTCAAGACAAGCATCAATAAGACTTGCATAAGAGTTACTCATAAAGCAATAAATTCAAAGTAAAGGCATTGAAGCAACACAAAGGAAGATAAAGTTTCAGCGGTTGCTTTCAACTTCAACATGTATATCTCATGGATAATTGTCAACACAAAGTAATATAACAAGTGCAATAAGTAAACATGTAAGAATCAATGCACACAGTTGATACAAGTGTTTGCTTCTAAGATAGAAAGAATAGGCAAACTGACTCAACAATAAAGTAAAAGATAGGCCCTTCGCATAGGGAAGCATTGATTACTATATTTGTGCTAGAGCTTTTCATTTTGAAAACAAGAAACAATTTTGTCAACGGTAGTAATAAATCATATGTGTTATGTATAAGATATCTTATAAGTTCAAGCCTCATGCATAGTATACTAATAGTGCCTGAACCTTGTCCTAATTAGCTTGGATTAACATGGATTATCATTGCTTAGCATATGTTTCAACTTTCAACCAAGTGTTACAAAGGGGTACCTCTATGCCGCCTGTACAAAGGTCTAAGGAGAAAGCTCGCATTGGATTTCTCGCTTTTGATTATTCTCAACTTAGACATCCATACCGGGACAACATAGACAACAGATAATGGACTCCTCTTTAATGCATAAGCATTCAACAACAATTAATATTCTCATAAGAGATTGAGGATTGATTGTCCAAACTGAAACTTCCACCATGAATCATGGCTTTAGTTAGCGGCCCAATGTTCTTCTCTAACAGTATGCATACTCAAACCATTTGATCATGAAAATCTCCCTTACTTCAGACAAGACGAACATGCATAGCAACTCACATGATATTCAACAAAGGTAAAAGTTGATGGCGTCCCCAGAAAACATGGTTACCGCTCAACAAGCAACTTATTAAGAAATAAGACACATAAGTACATATTCTTCACCACGATAGTTTTTAAGGCTATTTTGTCCCATGAGCTATATATTGTAAAGACAAAGAATAAAATTTTAAAGGTAGCACTCAAGTAATGTACTTTGGAATGGCGGAGAAATACCATGTGGTAGGTAGGTATGGTGGACACAAATGGCATAGTAGTTGGCTCAAGGATTTGGATGCATGAGAAGAATTCCTCTCAATACAAGGCTAGGCTAGCAAGGTTGTTTGAAGCAAACTCAAGTATAAAAGGTGCAGCAAAGCTCACATATGAACATATTGTAACTATTATAAGACTTTACATTGTCTCCTTGTCGTTCAAACACCTCAACTAGAAAATATCTAGACTCTAGAGATCAATCATGCAAACCAAATTTTAACAAGCTCTATGTAGTTATTCATTAATGAGTACAAGGTACATGATGCAAGAGCTTAAACATGATCTATACGAGCACAACAATTGCCAAGTATCACATTATTCAAGACATTAAACCATTTACCACATGCAGCATTTTCCGTTTCCAACCATATAACAATGAATAAAATAGTCCAAATTTCGCAATGAACATTAAAGATAAAGCTAAGAACACATGTGTTCATACAAAACAGCGGAGCGTGTCTCTCTCCCACACAAAGAATGCTAGGATCCAATCTTATTCAAACAAAAACAAAAAACAAAAAACAAAAGCAAACAGACGCTCCAAGTAAAGCACATCAGATGTGACGGAATAAAAATATAGTTTCACTAGAGGAACATGATAAGTTATCGATGAAGAAGGGATGCCATGGGCATCCCCAAGCTTAGACGCTTGAGTCTTATTAAAATATGCAGGGATGAACCACGGGGGCATCCCCAAGCTTTGACCTTTCACTCTCCTTGATCATATTGTATCATCCTCCTCTCTTGACCCTTGAAAACTTCCTCCACACCAAACTCGAAACAAACTCATTAGAGGGTTAGTGCATAATCAAAAATTCACATGTTCAGAGGTGACATAATCATTCTTAACACTTCGGACATTGCACAAAGCTACTGGACATTAATGGAACAAAGAAATTCATCCAACATAGCAAAAGAGGCAATGCGAAATAAAAGGCAGAATCTGTCAAAACAGAACAGTCCGTAAAGACGGATTTTATTGAGGCACGAGACTTGCTCAAATGAAAATGCCCAAATTTAATGAAAGTTGCGTACATATCTGAGGATCACGCACGTAAATTGGCAGATTTTTCTGAGCTACCTACAGATAGGCAGGTCGAAATTCGTGACAGCAAGAAATCTGTTTACATGCGATAATCCAAATCTAGTATTGACTTTACTATCAAAGACTTTACTTGGCACAACAATGCAATAAAATAAAGATAAGGAGAGGTTGATACAGTAGTAACGACTTCCAAGACTCAAATAAAAAACAAAAGTACTGTAGTAAAATAAACACATGGGTTACCTCCCAAGAAGTTTTTTCTTTATAGCCATTAAGATGGGCTCTGCAGTTTTAATGATGCACTCGAAAGAAATAAGAGTTGAAGCAAAAGAGAGCATCAAGAGCAAGTATGAAACAAATTTGAGCCTAACATGCTTCCTACGCATAGGAATCTTTTAAATAAACAAATTCATGAAGCATGATGCAACAAGCATAGAAAGATAAAACAAGTGTAGCTTCAAAAATTTCAGCATAAAGAGGGGAAACTTAATATTATTAAGATGCATATAACCATGTTTCCCTCTCTCATAATAACTTTCAGTAGTATCATGAGCAAACTCAACAATATAACTATCACATAAAGCATTCTTACCATGAGTCTCATGCATAAAATTATTACTACTCCCAACATAAGCATAGTCATTCTTATTAATTGTAGTGGGAGCAAATTCAACAAAGTAGCTATCATTATTATTCTCATCATCAAATATAGGAGGCATATTGTAATCATAATTAAATTTATCCTCCATAGTAGGCGGCACCAAAACACCACTATCATTATAATCATCATATATGGGAGGCATATTATAATCAACATAAACTTTCTCCTCAATACCCGGAGGGCTAAAGAGATCATTTTCATCAAAACCGACCTCCCCAAGCTTAGAATTTTCCATAGCATTAGCAACAATAGTGTTCAAAGCATTCATATTAATAACATTCCCATTAGTATGCATATAAAGTTCCATGGGTTTTTTAATTCTCTCTTCAAACGCATCATGTCCTAATTCAAGATAAAGTTCATAAAGATCTCTCATATTTTTGTTGTTTTCCATTATGCCTAACTAGTGTAAACAAGAAACAAAAAGATGCAATTGCAGGATCTAAAGGAAATAGCTTCGAGCACACACACAACGGCGCCAGAAAAGTACTTTACATAGGACCGGAGTATGAGTGCCTTTTACCTTTCCTCCCCGGCAACGGCGCCAGAAAAGTGCTTGATGTCTACGGGTGCTTCTATTCTTGTAGACAGTGTTGGGCCTCCAAGAGCAGAGGTTTGTAGAACAGCAGCAAGTTTCCCTTAAGTGGATCACCCAAGGTTTATCGAACTCGGGGAGGAAGAGGACAAAGATATCCCTCTCAAGCAACCACTGCGATCACAATACAAGAAGTCTCTTGTGTCCCCAACACACCTAATACACTTGTCAGATGTATAGGTGCACTAGTTCGGCGAAGAGATAGTGAAATACAAGTGGTATGAATGAATATGAGCAGTAGTAATGGCGCCAGAAAAGTGCTTCCTGGCGTGCAGTTGATGGTACTAATATTGCAAGAAGTAAAGATGCAGTAAAACAGTAAACAAGCGATGATTGCAGTATTTGGAAACAAGGCCTAGGGATCATACTTTCACTAGTGGACACTCTCAACATTGATCAAATAAATAAATAAGTTCTCTTCCTTTGTGCTACATATACTCTTGTTTGATAATGAACACCATTCGTTGTGTAGGGCTACAAGAGCACCTCAATGCCGGAGTTAACAAGCTCCACAACATTCGACATTCATATTTAAGTAACCTTTAGAGCATAATAGATCTTTGCAATTTAAACCGAGTACTAACATAGCATGCACACTGTCACCATCACACTACGAAGGGGGAATAAATCACATCAATACTATCATAGTAATAATTAACTCCATAACCTACAAGAGATTATAATCATAGCCTACCCCAAGTACTACACGATGCACACACTATCACCGTTACACCGTGGAGGAGGAGTAGACTACTTTAATAACATCACAAGAGTAGCACATAGACTAATAGTGATACAAAACTTATATGAATCTCAATCATGTAAGGCAGCTCATGAGATCATTGTATTGAAGTACATAGGAGAGAGATTAACCACATAGCTACCGGTACAGCCCTTAGCCTCGATGGAGAACTACTCCCTCCTCATGGGAGACAACAGCGTTGATGAAGATGGCGGTGGTGTCGATGGAGGAGCCTTCAGGGGCACTTCCCCGTCCCGGCGGCGTGCCGGAAGAGAGACTCCTGTCCCCGGATCTTGGCTTCGCGATGGCGGCGGCTCTGGAAGGTTTCTCGTACCGTGGCTTTTCCGTATCGAAGATTTAGATCAGGGACCTTTAAATAGGCGAAGAGGCGGAGTCGGAGGGCTGACGAGGCAACGACACAGTAGGGGGGCGCGGGCCCTAGCGTTGCCGCGCCGCCCTATCATCTGGGCCCACCAGGGCTCCCCTCTGGTGGATCTCGGGTGTTCTGGAAGCTTCGTGTGATTCTAAGATGTTGGGCGTTGATTTCGTCCGATTCCGAGAATATTTCCTTACTAGGATTTCTGAAACCAAAAACAACGAACAACGAAGCGGCCCTTCGGCATCTCGTCAAAAGGTTAGTTCCGGAAAACGCATAAATATGACATATAATGTGTATAAAACATGTGAGTATCATCAATAAAGTAGCATGGAACATAAGAAATTATAGATACGTTTGAGACGTATCAGTCTCCTGCGAGGAGGAGGCAGTGGAGTATGCTCACTCGGAGGAGACTACGGAGGCGGTGTAACATCCCAAGTTTCAACATAATAAAGAGAGGGGCATTTCAATTACTCAAATTTTACAACAAACAAAAACTTTTATTTAATCCAATACCATGCCTAGTGTTGCATATGTGCATAGTAGTCATACTTGAGTGAATTGAATTTTTGCCTTGATGTTGGTGTGAATGCTTAGTAAATGTGCTTAAACCCTAACACATGATCTTAGCACCTCCATTTGAGATAAATAAAGAAATTGGAAAAATCGCATTTTCACTCTCATACACATTTAACCACTTTTGCAAATCCTCAACCAAGGCCACCTTTGCTTGTGCCATTGCTTGTGAAACACACATACATCAATAACAAACACTTTTGCATCAAAGAAACCCCAATCAAAACAAAGGAAAAAAGCAAATCTCTCTCACATATGATAATGGTCACTTTGCCATTTTTCATCATCTTACCCACTTTGATCACTAGGTTTGAGAGATTCTTAAACTAACCCTGGCAAACTCTTTCCACCTCATCCAAGACCTTGTCAAGGTGAACATTTTTGGTGTTGACCACCATGGTTGACTCTGCTTAGTTTGACCAGAATAGAGATGACAAGTGGAGACTTTGAAACAAAGAGTAGATGATCCCAATTTTGAAACTTTGCCAACTTGCACCAAAATGACCACCACCACCATTCTACTCCCATTTTTATTCAAAGCAACTCCACCAAAAAGAATTTCAAAATTCAAGGAAAAGTTTCATGCGGCCATTTCATCGAATACCTTGCAGGCATGAATTCTGATTTAACACACATCCTATTACCCAGCAGTTTCCTGACTAAACCCCTTTCAATCTTGCATGATCATTGATCCTCTGTGTCTCCTGCATCAAGCCATGTCCTTGCTCTTGCTGATAAAAGCCTGGAAAGCCTCCTTTCTTCACCATGCCGTGCTCATGTCGGCCACCCTGCCCTCTCTTTCTCCGATCTCTCTCTCTCACCGAAACCTTGTCCTGGAGAATCCTCTGGCAACATAGATCATCACGGTGCATGGCCTGAGCTCGCGTGAGGCTGGCATTGGCCAGGCAGCACGCGCCCAGAACCATGCCAGTGCACGCCCAAGCATGCCAGTCGGCGTGATCACCTCGCCCTGGACGCGCTAGAGCGTGGCAATGCCCCATCGCCTCAGTACCTCCCTGCATCCCTACCCCTGCATCGAGCAACAGCTCCATCTCCTCTAGCTCCTAGACACGCTCCAGAGCGCGCAGAAGCAACGTCACCGTCGTCCTCGTCGGAATTTGGCCGTCAGTACCGTGGCACTCATTGCAAGCGCCCGAGCAATCCCGTCAACCTTTTTCAGCGCCAGAAGCACGTTGAGCATTGCCATGCCGTTGCCCATCGAGTGTTGTACTCGCCTTGCCCCTTCGAGCGCCGGAGACGCCGCGCCACGGACGACCCTTCTCAGCACCCGCGGCACCCTCATGACCGTATAAATAGAGCACTCCCGCGTCTCAATCCTTCACACCATCCAGTTCTCCTCCCTTCCCTGCTTCTCCTCGACTCAATAGCTAGCTCGATCGTCGCGAGAGTAGCCGCAATTTGAAGATCGGAGCCGCCAGTACCCGGAGATCATCGCCGTCGATTGGAGCCTCCCCACGCCTCGCCGCTTGTACCAGTAGCATCGTCGTCCTCGCCAACGTCGCCGCGCACCTCGCCGTCGACCGCGGGAACGCCGGTAGGCCCTCCGACCCCCTAGGCTCGCCGCCAGAGCCACGGCCTCTCGTCGGAGACGACGATGCTTGTGCGCCGTCGATCTTCTTTCTAATCCAACGCCTTTGGTTCCTCCTTACCGTTTCGCGTTAAGTGAGCCACTGACGGCTGGATCCCACCGTCAG
The DNA here is from genome assembly GCF_022539505.1 of Lolium rigidum. Lineage (NCBI taxonomy): Eukaryota > Viridiplantae > Streptophyta > Magnoliopsida > Poales > Poaceae > Lolium > Lolium rigidum. Next base: position 226,328,886 of record NC_061509.1, read on the forward strand.
ACGGCCTGCTCGCGCCAGACGCGACGTGGGCCAGCGCCAACTCTTTTTCGCCTGGCAGCCCAGCTTCGTTTCCCGCCTAAGCCCATTGTTTTGAATTCGAATTATTCAATTACATCAAATTCCATTACAGATGCTTGTTTCAAATCTAAATAGAATAAGATCCACTGAACCATATTTTGTGAATTTTATATATCTAGAAAGCTTGTTAAATTATCTACACAACCCCACTGGTCTCACTTGTAGATTCCTTGTAGAATTCAAATAGCAAAAATAACAAGGCAGGGCCTTTTCAAACTTCAAACTTTATTTAAATTTCAACCATAATTGATTTTGAGTTGATTCCAACTCTCATCAATCACATTTGATGTCCTCCAATTGTTTATGTAAAAACATAGCATACTTGTTTGCATGATCATGGACTAGATCAAAATAATGGCTATGGAGCCATTTCTAGTTCATTTAAATACTTTAAATTAAATTGTTTAAATGGTATGAGAGCTAGTCTCTCATTTAAATCTTGATCCTAAGTAATCCAATATGAGGTAATGCCCTTAGTCTAATGAACCTCATATTTTATTACTTAGTGATATTAAATCATTACCATGCTATTCTTAAAATGCATGAGGTGTAGCACCTCATTTAAATCATACTCCCACATAATAGATATGAAATGTTGACCTTGGTCAACATATATTCATACCTTATTATTATTTGAGGAGATTAAATCTTAATAAGATTTAATGAGAGGAAATTATTTTCTCCAAAGAATTAAATAGCAAACCAAATCAATAATTGTAATGAGAGGAAATTATTTTTCTCTTAACTAAGAATACCAAGTCAATCACCATGCTTTGATTGATGTGATGCTAGAATAAACTTGTATGAACCTTTGGTGTGTTTAGTCTAGCACTTAAGTCTTGTTTGGTGATTGTATACCTCGTATTAGTGTATAGACGCTAGTACCGAGGAGTATCAAGAGGAGGAGGGCTACTCCCAGGAGGAGGAGGAAAACTTTGACCACTACCCTGCTCAAGGCAAGCTAAC